>NC_056679.1:50639387-50999387 GCF_018350215.1 Panthera leo
GTGAAGAAATACTTTATGAAAATGTACTGGCAGAGAAGTAACTTGTCAGAGTTGTTTGCAGTTAATTGGAATAGAATCACTGTCAATTGAAATGGTCTGCCATGCCCTACTAGGCCAAAACAGCCAAGAGGCTAACATGAGCAATTCAGCACATCATTAAAATTTAGTGATACTCAGGGTTGGGAAGTGGCCTTAACAAATGAGGAGACAAGGCCAAGATGGGTGACCAAAATGTATTTCGAACAACATTATTTCATTTAGCCATCACGGCTAGTTTGTTCTTTTTTAATCTTTAATGGGTATTTTCTCTGGTGAAGTAACCAAAATGAAGGCAGGTTTTAAAAAAGAGAAAAAGGAACTAAGTTAATTAATAAACTCAGCACACATGTTGAATAATGCAACATTTACCATAATAGAGATAGTCCACTTTTTTGTTTTAAAAATAATTGGTTCTTTTTAAATTAAAACTAGACACATGAGTGCTACCACAAAAGGAGTATAGGGGCACCTGGGTAGTTCAGTCAGTTGAGCATCTGACTCTTGATGTCAGCTCAGGTCATGGTCCTAGGGTCATGGGATAGAGCCCTGTGTTGGACTGAGCGTGGGGCCTGCTTAAGATTCTCTCCCTCTGTCCCTCTCTCCAACTTGCTGTCTCTAAAATAAAAATAAAAATTAAAAATAAAATAAAATAAAATAAAATAAAATAAAATAAAATAAAATAAAAAACAGTACACAATTATGAGGCCATAAATTTGTCTTTCATTCACCAAAATGAAAGAGATAACAAAGTTTGGTTTTTGTGTACACATAACATTCATAAAAATGTAAATAATACTACATTTAAATAATGATCTATTTTAATCATAGCTGAAAAGAAACATTTTTATTCTCATTTTTTTTTTACACACTACTGGGAAATGTGTGAAATACATAATCAGAATACTCTGATTAATTTTATGTCAGTACTTGTCTTCCTACATATTTGTGCAGACAATGCACCCCATAATAAAGACACTGATTGCCTAAAAAGCCCTTCCAGCAACTGTTGTGGAGATGAACTTGTTAATTTTGGTTGTAATCAAAGCATTGATAAAATCCAAAACAAATTTGGAATGAAAAGGAGTTCAAGGTGAAAATAGAAAAACAAAAACAAACAAACAAACAAACCTACTTTTCCAATGTATCCAAACAGGTAAATGTTGGTACAAGGCCACATCTTTATCCATATGGGTTTAGTTTCTAGATGTTGGTTCATCTCCCTGGGCCATTCATAAAGGAATCCTCCCAACTAAGTCCACAGACAGAGAAGGACCTACAAGTGTTTCCAATGGAGTCAACGGAGCACCAGCCACAAATGGAGGCCAGAAGAAAACTCAGTACCATTTAATTTAATTCATTTAGAAAGTTATTCTTAGATTACAATAACATAATTTAATAGAAATAAATTTATTTATGATAGAAAGTGCCTGGTCTCAGATGTCTTAAAATATTCAAATATCCTAGATTTTTGTTGATGCTGATGCTGTTATCTTATCCTGAACTGTATATATTGGGTTGACCCATTTCCAATTGATTGTGCCCTTCTGTCCTTGAAAAGCCCTATTTGGAAGTTGGTAATTCTGTTTGCTTCTGAAGAGTGGTTTCTGTTTTTCCTTTTCGCTTGTTTTCATTAGATTGGATTATAACTTTGTTCACATTCGTCCTTGATTTACTTCATAATCTTCAGATTTTCTGGTATGTTAGTGGCTTCATGTCTTTAAAATACAGTCTTTTTTGTAAGAAATTCTATGAAGTCACAAGAAGTCAAGAGGAAATTAAATACCAAACTGTTATTTGTTTTAATTTGGTAGGAGAATGGGTTTCCTTGCACATAAATAAATGCTCTCTAAGACTGACCCAGGCAGAGATTCATTGCTCTGTCCACAAATGTATCATTGTCAAGGAAAGATTCAAACTCAAGATTTTTAATCTTGCCTTAGTTCAGCAGATCATTTATAATCAACAAACATTTGAGAGGCAGAGTCAACGTGGTGGAGAAGTAGGGGGACCAAAGTTCCCTTGTTCCTCAAACACAGCAGGATTGAGGCCAGAAGACTTTGAATTCCAGAAATCTGGGCTACAGAGTGACAGAAACATCTCCAGGGGCCCACGGGGATTATTTTGCGGGCCATAGGTGCATGATTGAGAATTGGGAGAGAGAAAACAGGCAGTATAGGCATGGAGGGGAGGAATTTCCTTCTGTGCAGAGACAAAGGGAAGAGAAAGGGAGGCAGTGGAAGTGTAGGGTTGAATTCAGACAAGAGAAAAACCACAGACCAGGGAACAGAAAAAAAGGAGAAAGAACCAATTTTTACGTCATTCTAGGGTTGCAGGGCTTTCTCCAGGCTGGGGCCTGCTGCCTTATGCTCACTCCTGGGGAAGAGGGGAGACAGCCCTAGGCTCCGTAGCCAACTCAGAGGCGCAGTTGGAGAGAGCAATCCTCTCCTTTCAGTGCTGTGGAAGAAGGCATTTGGCCCCTAAGGACAAAAGACTCTTCAGGCACCTGCCAGCCAGAGGCCCTTTGTTGACTGGCTGGGTGGAGTGGAACTTCCCTGGAACCAGGGAACATGGAGGGAGATTAGGACATCAGGGTGGTGTGGGAGACTGTGGAGCAGGACAAACTGGTGTGCTCACGCTCACGTGGCACTGTGAGGATGATCTAAACAGAGTGGTTTGGGACATTCTGTGGGGGAGGTAGACTGGGGTGTCGCCATTTTTCTCCCCATCACCACAAGGTGGGGCTTCAGGGACCAGAGAGTGGGCCCATAGTGGAGGGGGGACCCGCCTACACCAAACCACGTCCCTCTGTGCCTGTAACTGTGTATCTACAGGAGCAAGATTGACACTGACCAGATGAGACAGGCTCTCTTCCAGACCAGCACAGCCAATGGTTCCAAGGCACCATCAGATATCAGTCCAGCAGTTTTGCATTTTCTGATTTGATTCTTGGTCAATTCTTATTATATATATGTATTTTTTTTTCTTCTTCCTTTTCTTCTGCTTATTCCTTCCCTACTCTATTCTGGTTGTTGGTTTATTTTTTTTTAATTTTTTTAACATTTATTTATTAATGAGAGACAGAGAGAGACAGAGCATGAGCATGGGAGGGGCAGAGAGAGAAGACACAGAATCTGAAGCAGGCTCCAGGCTCTGAGATGTTCTGTATCTCCTTCTTTATTTTCCTCTCTCTCCCTCTCTGGATTAAACTGTATAGTTTCTCTGATTCTCTGCTTGGTCAATTTTTTGTCTTTTCTTTTTCCCCACCCCTGTCATTTCTCTCTTTGTATAGGGTAAGTCTTCTTCCACCACCCCACCACCCTTTTAAAATTTTTTTCAGGGCTACTTCAACAGACAAATCAAAGCACACCTGGTGGAAGACCCAAACCACCACTACGAGTAGGGAGATAAAGCAACCAGAGTCACAAAAACAGAGAGCACATGACACACTCCAAAAACACCTCCAAAGGGCCAGGCTCTGGACAGTGTATAATAGTGCTAGCAGGTGCAGGACACATAATAAGCTATTAAAATACCTAAGGGACAGAAAACTGGCCAAAATGATGAAACAGAAGAATTCTCCTCAAAAGAAATTCCACGAAGAAATGAGAGCTAGAGAATTGCTCACAACAAATGTAAACAATACATCTGAGCAAGAATTTAGAATAATAGTCATAAGATTAATAGCTGCGCTTGAAAAAAGCATAGAAGACAGCAGAGAATCTATTGCTGTAGAGATCAAGGAACTAAGAAATGGTCGCAACAAATTAAGAAATGTTGTAAATGAGGTGCAAGATAAACTAGATGTAGTGACATCAGGGATGGAGGAAGCAGAAGGGAGAATAAGTGAAATAGAAGACAAAATTATGGAAAACGATGAAGCCAAGAAAAGGAGAGATAAGAAAATACTCGATCACAAGGGGAGAATTAGAGAACTAAGTGATTCAATGAAACATAATAATATCCATATCATAGTAGTTACAGAAGAAGAGAAAGGGGCAGAAGGTTTACTTGAAAAAATTATAGCTGAAAACTTCCCTAATTTGGGGAAAGGGGTAGACATCCAAATCCAGGAGGCACAGAAAACTCACTTCAGATGTAACAAGAATGGGTCTTATCCACAGCATATCACAGTGAAACTGGCAAAATACAAAGATAAAGAGAATTCTGAAAGCAGCTAGGGACAAACAGGCCTTAACCTACAAGGATAGACACATAAGGGTAGCAGCAGACCTGTACACTGAAACATGGCAGGCCAGAAGGGAGTGGCAGGAAATATTCAATGTGATGAATAGAAAAAATATGCAGCGAAGAATCCTTTATCCAGCAAAGCTGTCATTCAGAATAGAGGGAGAGATAAAGGCTTTCCCAGATAAACAAAAACTGAAGGAGTCCATGACCACTAAACCAGCCCTGCAAGAGATCCTAAAGGTGACTCTGTAAGTGGGACGCTACAAAGACTACAAAGGACCAGAGACATCACCACAAGCATGAAAGCTACAGATAACACAATGACACTAAATCCAAATCTTTCAATGTAATCAACAAACATTTCCTGAATCCTAAAATACTTAGGCACTAGAACACGTGGAAGATGTATCATTTTTTAAACATTTTTTAAAGTTTATTTACTTAGAGAGAGAGAGAGAGAGAGAGAGAACGAGTTGGGGAGGGATAGAGAAAGATGCAGAGAGAGAATTCCAAGCAGGTTCCAGCAGAGCCTGACTCAGGGCTCAAACCCACAAACTGTGAGATCATGACCTGAGCCAAAACCAAGAGTCAGACTCTTAACCGTCTCAGCCACCCAGTTGCCCTGGAAGATGTGTCATTTACCTTAAAAAGTATATTCTCTAGTTAAGGAGACAGAACATCAAGGAAAACAGGGAGCACATAATGCATAATATAATGTAAAGATTGAGGGTCAGTGTCAGAAGGATGATAAGTACAGTCACTTTATCTTTCTATCCCGTGGTTACATCTATGAAATAAAGACATTTACATTTGTTCTGCCTTCCTACAGGGGCATATTAAGGAGCAGATCAAACCAGTGTGAAATATTCAGGCAAATTAAATTGGAATTATTTAATTTAAAAATTGATAATGAAGAATCAATATTTTACTAACTATCCTATTTTAAATGTGTCCAGTGCCAAAATTCCATTTTGAACTTCTTCATTCTATAAAAAGTAGGAAAATTAGGAAAATTTAAAATCATCCTAAGGGTTAACAAGGAACACTTATTTCTTCGTGTTTTCCCTCAGTGATGTCAACGCAACACGTGTCCCAAAAGTACAGACCACTCTTTACTACTCTAAACACCAGGCTCAGGTCTGGTCTGATGTAAGAGAAGGGTCTCTTACATCACTGAGGCTGTCTGCATAATCTTGGGAAATTCACTTCTTCTCTTAGAAAAAGCTAACCCCATCTTCACATCCAGAGGTGTACTTTATTAATCTAAAGGGAATGTCACTTCCTTTATTAGTGATTGGTTCATTAACAGGCTTATGACTCAACTCAGACCAAAGAAAAGTGTAAAGATGCTTTCTTGGGAGCTTCTGGGAAAAGTACCCCTGTGTAGGGGAGCTGCTGGATGGAATAGCATCTCTTGTTCTGGATTTTTTTCAAGTCTGGAAACTGCTATAGCATATAGCATATCACTATCTGCACATGAAGTCACCACTAAGAATTGCAGATCACAGATGGAAAGAATGTGGATCTCTGTAACATTACTGAGGTATGGACACAAGCCTCCCTAAAGGGTGGTAACCAGTTTCCTCCTTCTGGTATTATAAGAAATGAAACTTCATTAGTGTTTAAGCCAGTTTGAGTCAGAATTTCTGTTACTTTCAGATGAAAGGACTCTAAATGATGTAACATACTTAATCACATTTATTTAGTGCTTACTGTGAACAAGACCACATGATAAACACTGCATATATTATTTCATTTTATACTCGAAACATTTTCATTTAGAGATGAGGAAATCAAGGCCCTGAAAATTAAATGACTTGTCTAAAATTACACAGAGCCAGGTCTGAAGCCCAGGCAGTGTGCCTCCAGAGCACCCCCTAGCCCTTTTTTTACAAAAAAAAAAAAAAAAAAAATGGCATGTAAGCCAATTTGACAATAAATTACATTTAAAAAAACAAAAAATAAATAAACAAAAAAATTAAAATAAAAACAAAATATTTCCTTCTAGAGTATTTTAATAATCCCCTATACAAACCAAGTAAAAAGACACTGTTCTTTAAAAATGCACCTGATGAACCAAACATATAATAGAATATTACACTCTTTTCCGATTTTTTATCCATTTCACTAGTATGACAAGCTCAAAGTTTGTTTAGAGACCCTACTTCTGTCAGACTCTCATGAGCTTCCCCAAAAGATGAGAGAAATAATACAACTAACTTTGTGCAGAAGCCAGTGGACTGTGGATTTTTTAATGAATAATTTGTAGTTAATATTAACCCACAATTTTAAAACAGAATTATAATAGCACATTACATCTAAAGCCCCTAACCAGAAAGCAGAAGTCTTATACTTGTTTTGTTTAAAGAACATAGAAATGGTCAAACGATATATGACTTTTGTCCTCTTGAAGGGACTACTGATCTAACTCAAACATGTTGATGATCAAGTACTTGGTTGGGATCAGGATTGGATCCTCGGGGCTTGTATGGGAACAGTGGAGGCTGTAAACACTCAGAGCCACAGGGACAACTAGACCAAAGACCACAGGGACAAAATGAAGTTCAAAGGTACAAGAGACAGAAGCCAAGTCTAATCCTGTAAGTCAAATCTAAGGGTAAAAGATAAGAATCAATACAAGGGTCAAAAAGCCAGATGCTCTTGAAAGTCAAAATTCAAGCTATTAGAAGCAGCCCAACAAAACACTGGTGTCCAGGAGAACTCTCTCCATTACTTCCAGGTAGTCATGCTCCCTTGAAGGAACCAGCAGGTGTAGGATGCTTGGGAAGATGAAAATGCCTTCCAAGCTAAGGCCGGGCAGATGGCCAAGGGTCTCAAAATTAAAACCAAGTCTTAAGCCCTTAAATATGGGTAACTATAAGGGCATGAAGCAAAGTATTTGTTGCTGTGGTGAAAATCTGAGAGCAGAAATTTTCTCTCGGTGCAGCAAAGGATCTCTGGTGAGAAATAACACAATTATAAAGATAATTATAAAGGTCAATAATTCTCAAGCACATTTGAGGATATTAGAGTTCTAATAATGCTCCATCGTTGAGAAAGAGTAGGGCTCAAGCATCTTTTGCATAATCCTTCCTCCAAAAGGCTTCAAGATTAACTGAAATTCTGGTCTGGACTGTAGGACAGCCATCTGGAAAATAATACTTCAGAAGTACTGCACGGCAAGTCGGTCCGGTCCGTCTGCAAAAATGAAATAAACTGCAGCCTGCTGGAGATGATGTTATGGATTGAGGGCCATACCGACGGGCACATTCAAACGACTGTCAATATTCAAACTTGAATAATTTCAGTGATAGGAATAAACATTAAATATTTACCAGCCAATGCTCCACTGGATCAATGAACTCCTCTCCCTCCCTCAAGTACACACAATAATAAATGAATAGATTTGGACTTCCATGAGCAAGAATGGTTTGACATAAAATTGGAAATCAATGATACCTCTATGGCTACGTGAATAGGTTAAGCAATAAATGCAGGCTGCTGTCATTTTTTTTAGAAACTACTATACTAACGAGAGAAACACAAGGTAAAGGGAGATTTTCCTTATATATGCTTTATTTCTTTTGAATTTTTTAAATGAATTCTTACAGAAGTCCCAGGCTCTCTGTACTTTTTAAAACAACATATTGTCCCAAACTAACAATGTCTCCTAATACTAAATCAAGTTCCTGTCAATCTGTCCCTAAAAATATTTTCGGTTCAGATTCTCAGTTCATGTCTATGCTAAGAAAAAGCATGACAACTAAACATCTTGAGGAGAAATGGGAGATGGAGTTGCAATAAATAGTGTCATAGGAAGACAGATCTGTGTGTTTTCTTTTAATCTGTATTTTATTCTATTAAATCTCCTGCCTTATAAGTTCTGCTGAGCCAAAAAAGGTCTCAAGTCACGACTTAGCATGGAAAATTCTGGTGTTAATGTTGTCTCTCAGAAATAATGATAGCGGCTCTCAGAGCAGATTTCACTAGTCCCATCAGTCTCTTTGAGGAAATGGTTAATAGTAAGATTGGGACTGAAATACAGCGTCCGGTCAGCAGAACTGGTGAGGTTTTCCAGCTGCAAGACAATGACACCTTCCTGGCCTTCATTCTCTTCGTCCCAAATCACGTGGCTAAGAGACAAAAGCTGATGGAAGACATGCCTGAGAAAACGCCCCGGCACACGAGCCAGAAGCTGACCATCCATGACGACAGCATCCTAACCTGAACCCAAGAGTTGATCCCAGTCAACTCCAAGGATGAGGCAACAATGACAGATGATACTATGGGACACATGGGTACAATCAGAAAATATGTCTCATCTTTGAGAAGAGAATTGGCACTAACTAAAGGGAAATATAAATTCCAATTTATTACAAGCCAGGAGCCCTACAAAGTAGAAAGCCACTTCAGGGGCCTAAAAATACTCTGTTTCTTCTGTTGCTATTTTGAATGTCGCTTTCCCTGTATGACTACATTCAGTAGGCTTCAAAATATTGGAAATGAACAAAAAGACTTATTAGCTCTTTTCTTTATCATAAAGCCTATTCTTTACCATTTTACATATTCTGTTTATCTATTTTCTTATGCACAAAATTTTAAAAAGCGCTCTAAAAAGTTAGATGATTTTCTTACAGAATTTATCTTTTTGTGAAAATTCCAAAGCCTCTAAAGCATGCTTATAAAATGATGTGAAAACACACATAGGTCAAAAGTAGGAGTTATTTAGGTCAAAATGTCCCTATTACTAATCACTTAAATTGTCAATAGGTAGATTCATTCGGATTAGTTGTCCTTTTTTTGTCAGTTTTTTTTCTTTTCTTTGTTCCTCCCATCTGTGCAGATTCTGTGAGCCCTCTGGGGAAAAGGCCCAGTCACTGAATGTTTCTTGCAGCTTCCGTATCAAACCAAACTAAAAATGTGAATACCAATACGCCACCCCTTATCAAAATGGTAATTTCCTTTAATAAACAGTCAATATTCATTTATTGAACCTCTAGTATGTGCTACTACTGCCCAGAGAGACGATGAGGAGACCGGTCCTCAATCTGGCAGCCAATCATGTAATCCCCAGGATTTTCCAATTGTGTACCGTTCACATGTGAAAATGTGCACTTAAAAACAATGGAGACAGAAAATGTTTCAGTTACCAAAATTCTGCTTGGTGTAAGTATTGTATATTTTTGGAGAATAAAATACTGCAAAATAGTCATTGGAGTGAGAGGTGAGATCCCAGAGGATGATCCCAAGTAGAAGGCTTTCGTTACAAAGCAGAGGACAATTAAATGTGGTGGCAAGTTCCTAGGTCATGTGATGGAGGAGAGGCGAGCCCGAGGTAGAAGTAGAGAGAGAGAGAGATGCATGGCACTGTGTAATAGAGGGCAAAGGAACTTGAAGACCCCTGGGGAAATTCAAAAGAACAAAAGAGCATCCAGACAAGGGGGAGTAAGGAAAAAGAAAGTAACAGTCACAGAGACTTGGTAGAGGCAAGGCCAAGAAAGAATTCCAATGAACATAAATCATCTAGTGTGATACTTTTTTAAGATGCTTTGTTACATAATGTAGGATTCCCACTCCTACTCAATTCTGCCCCCCCACTTCTCCTCCCCACCACCAGGTCTCCCCACTCAATGTCTTCAGTAAACACTACCAAAAAAAAAAAAAATACACCTACAGAAATCCTTGGTGTTTATTGGATTTCTTGTGAAAACCATTGAATGTACAATGTTCAAATCTGGGTTGATGCAGCCTGCAAGAGAATCAGGAAGTGGCTGAGGGAATAGCTGATACTGGGCAGGTTACATACCCAGAATCCATAAGCAGGGCAGATCCAGGTTTTCTTGGGCCTAAAGTAATATTGAGGGGATTAGCATTTAAGAAAAAAATTTCACAGGGGCACCTGGGAGCCTCAGTTGGGTAAGTATCTGACTTTTGATCTCAGCTCAGGTCTTGATCTCAGGGTTGTGAGTTCAAGCCCTGCATTGGACTCCACACTGGGCACGGAGCCTACTTAAAGAAAAAGAAAAAGAAAGAAATTCCACAAAAACGCAAAGTTAGCTACAGAGGCTTGGAAGGAGCCCATACAAATAAGGGTTAACAAAACTAAAGCTTCATTTGCTTCAAAGTAAACCTCTCTCTGCCTATAAATCAAATTGTGGGGAGTTTTCCTAAAAGAAATACAATATTATTTGAGACTCTTCTTCATATAAGGCAAGAACCTCAGAATGCTGGATAGAGTAGAGAAGGGATGGAAATATATAAAAAGAAAGTTGTTTTTAAAGTCAAAGTCATGGGGTGCCTGCGTGGCTCAGTCGGTTAAGTGTCTGGCTTCTGCTCAGGTCATGATCTCACGGTTTGTGGGTTCGAGCCCCGCATCGGGCTCTGTGCTGAATGCTTGCTCAGAGCCTGGAGCCTGTTTTGGATTCTGTATCTCCTCTCTCTGCCTCTCCTCCACTTTCACTCTGTCTCTCAAAAATAAATAAATGTAAAAAATTTTAAAAAATAAATAAAATCAAAGTGTTTATCATTAATTATCTAAATCATTTCTTATATGCCCATCACTGATACATTCTTCTAATTAAATGCATGTCTGATATTGGAACCACCTCATCATGTAACTATAATCAGATAGGAGCAGTTTATGTCATTATATTTAAATACATGTTAATTCCCAGTGTCAAAGTAAGTATATATAGAATGTTGATTGCACTGGTTTCCAGTTACTCTTATTAAGATTTGTGAATAATCTGCATGAATTATAGAACCTGTTATTATTATAATTATAGGTGTAAGATAAACAGAAAGTTTACTGTGCTTGTTTTTTAAAATTCTCCTGGCAGTAAGGAATGCGCGTCTAAGAAAGAGAAAGAGGTGTCTTCTCCGCCAGCAGGCTTTGACCACCCAGCTCTCCTAATCCGTGCCTTTCCTTCAGCTCAATGCCTTGCCTACCAGAATTTTCCACCAAGAATCCGCATAAAAACATCAGAAGAAGAACAGTAAAAGCACGTCAAAGATGCATATCTTTCATCAGAATGTTGTCTTCCTACCTGCATTCATGCTGACTTTGTGCTAGACAATAAGACTTCAGGGACAGCAGGAGATAAAATTCCATTTGATGGCTCTGCTTTGGCACCGAACAGGTGATGCTGGCCTAGTCTCCCTTCCTCCTTCTTGGGAACAACCTCAGCTTTCCCTTTAAAGGACCATACTCCTTCCCATTCTTCTGGTCCCACTGGACTCTCTCAAGGGCATTGAAAGGATGGCATGTGACCAGGTCAGACCAACTGGACTCTCTTTTTTGGGAGGCTGCATCTCTCTATAACCGCATGAAAAGCAGATGGAAGCCATTGGGGCTGAGTTCTTCCAAGGGCACAGTCCGGAGAAGACACTGCAGTGAATTTGCTAATAGTCCCCTGGAGCTGTTCCAGCTCCCACCCTCCCACAGGCTTGGTGACTCAGCAATTCCTTGGGATCTGTAAGCTCTCTAGAATCATTCCTGCAAAATCCTTGCATGATGCTTAAGTCAGAAAGAGCTGGTCTCTGTTGCTAGCAACCAATGTGCCTAACACAGGAAGGGAGGTGTTCACCTCCACAAACAGGGCGGTCTGTCATTAAGTTAATAGCATCTCAATTTCTGATTTTCCAGTCATGTTCATTTCTCGCTGTAATGTCACTGTAATTACATTTGAAGGAAATCTGAAAGCAGTCTGAAAAGTAAACATCCCTCCCCATCCTGAAAAATAAAAACCAATAAAAATTTAAAAACATTAGTGCCTTTCATGCTTCACCAAATCTACCACACCCTGTCTAAAAATAGGAATAAGACACAATATGAGAATGGTAGGGTCTTCTATGGAAATTGCCCAAAGACAATATGGGTTATTTTTCCCCCAAAGCTTATGAGGCTAAATGAATTTGGGGGGTTAAAAAAATGATCTTTTGTGGTCTGAGGCTTCACTGAGACTTTTCTTTAAACCCTCTTTAAGGGGCATGTGGGTGGCACAGTCTGTTAAGCATCTGACTCTTGGTTTGGGCTCACGTCATGATCTCACAGCTTATTAGTCGGGGCCCTACTGCTTGGGATTCTCTCTCTCCCTCTCTCTCTCTTTGCCCCTCCCCTGCTCATTCTCTTTCTCGCTCTCAAAAGTAAATAAATAGACTTCAAAAAAAATCTTTAAGCCCTTTTTAGACCTAACTTGCAACCTTAGGGGGTTGGGGGACTTTAAAAATAGTTTTAAAATGGTTAACTAATTTTTAAATTTGTCAAAAATATTTTTGGAAGATTTGTATTTGTGTGTACCTTTGGATAACTCAAAAGAGATTGATTTTGACAACTTGAAATTAGAAAGCCAGTTACCTCTAATAGCAGCCTAATTGCTTTATCTACTTAAACAACAAGTAGATAAAGTGAATTTTCCAAGCACAGCATTTTCCTAATGTTTTCACCACCAGCCTAAGAGGTTACCAGAAGATATTCAAATATGCACGGAGGAAGTGAGCCCTCTTTGGAATCACTCAGAAGAGATCCCCAATTACCTTCCTATATCAGATCCTGCAAGAGGTGGGCCTTTTCTCTTAAGACAGGACTTCAAGGCAGCAGCTGCATGGGTTTCTGCTCTAATGTCTTCATGGAAGTTTTCCAGAGTTGGGCCAAGTGTATTTCTAGACTTGTACCTGAAAGCACCTATAAAACAGCGAAGTAAATTTATGTCCTGTGTAGCAGTTTGCTAAATATTCATAACTTCTAATAGTTACACAATAACCTTCGACTTTTTCTGTCTATGTTGTGGATCATTCAAATAAGGACAAGCTGTGTCAAGAAGCAGTCTATCTTGGGGTGCCTGGGTGGCTCAGTTGGTTAAGTGGCCGACTTTGGCTCAGGTCATGATCTCACGGTCCATGAGTTTGAGCCCTGCGTCGGGCTCTGTGCTGACAGCTCAGAGCCTGGAGCCTGTTTCAGATTCTGTGTCTCCCTCTCTCTGACCCTCCCCCGTTCATGCTCGGTCTCTCTCTGTCTCAAAAATAAATAAACGTTAAAAAATTTTTTTTAAAAAGAAGCAGTCTATCTGGGGGCACCTGGGTGGCTCGGGGGGCTCAGCATCTGACTCTTGATTTCGGCTCAGGTCATGAACTCGCAGTTCATGAGTTTCAGCCCTGCGTCGGGCTCTGTGCTGACAGCTCAGAGCCTGGAGCCTGCTTCGGATTCTGCGTCTCCCTCTCTCTCTCTGTTCTTCCCCTGATCGCACTCTGTCTCTCTCTCAAAAAATAAATAATTAAAAAAAAACTTTTTAATTAAAACAAAAAAGAAGTCTATCTGATCTTACCAACCATACTTCAAGCCCGGGTAAGGGAGTGGAAACTATAGTTTTGGTAACACCTATAAATTTCTAGGTAATATTTGCTGATACTAAGATTATGGAGATAATGTGTACTTCAGTGTCAAAGAGAAATGCAAATGATGAAAGTCTTGGTAACACCGATATTTTGGGTCCTTTCTAGAAATCAAAGTTGAAGTAGAATATTAATTGAGTTTCATTATAATAACAATGCAATTAAGGGATAGGGACTCCACCACAGAAAATGTCATTTTGTGGCTCATATAACAGGGATGATACACATGGCCATGTTTCCACATGCCGCATCTCTGGGAAGGAATTTCATGTTGTTTCTCCTCAGTTTCCCCCAAGTTAAGGTGTTAAGGTTTTATTTTCCATGTCCCACATTGCCCTGAGTGTCAAAGGCCCACATTTTTGCTTTTGCACTCTGTAGGTAGGGTTGGGAGTGACATTGGAACATGCAAGTGTTCTGGGTCGCTATGAGAAGGACATTCACACTAAGGGGTTCAGACAGAGCTGAACGAGCATCACTTTTGCCCATCACATCAGCTCTCGATGGAGGTCCCCACTAGATATCCCCTAGAAAAACAGCTGCGATGACTCCTGGATGGGGACAGACCACGGTGACTGGGGCCGCCGTGACCTCAGCAGTGTCCACACGGCAGAAGCCCCAGAGTCTCAGGCCTTCTCTGGTCTCCTTCCTGCGGTCGCTCCAAGCCTGTTCCTCTCATTGCATGGCCCACTGACTGCCTTGAGTGTCACAGTCCACACATACCCCTCTGGCACAGCCTCCCGACGCTGACCTCCCTAAACTAGTCTGCCTAGGCTCTTTAGCCGTTCTCTTCCATTAATTGTGTGTGTGCACACACACGTGTTGTGTGTGTCACCCTGGTTCATTTCACTCCTAGTAAAATTTTGCATTCCTACGAATGACATCTTAGTGCACCCCACACAACCTACCCTTCCCAGAAGGTAGCAACAAAGTGAACGTCCAGAATCTGATTCTTCAGGGTATGCACTAGGCTATCCAAGAGCAGGTAGGTGGGCCCTAAATCCTGGTGAAGTGCTCATTTTTCCACGAGGGAATCACTATTTGTTTTCTCAGGATGCTCTTTTTTCTCCCAGTATCACTGAGCTCACCCACTCCACCCAACCCAGATTGCTCAGCCTTAGATGCAGGCATGGCTTCCCTTGACAGCCGGGGGGGTTTCCAAGTTTCCAGTAGACTTTGCTCAACAAGGGCCAGCAGCTGTCCTTATCTAAGCACAGAGAACAGTTCTCGGTAAAATATCAACCTGATCTCCTGTAGTTCCTCCCCTCCCCAAAGCCGCTGAGTCTGTGAGGTGTGGTCACCTAGTATGAGAGATAGTTTCTGTTCCACCTTCTGGACCTTCTCTCACTTCCCCCAATGAGATCTCCCAAGCCTGCTTTAATGCCCCAATTCCTAACTTTAAAGTCTCTTCCCTTGTTATGCAGCCAGTCCATCCCTTCCAAGTGAAGACCCTCCTGAGATATGCTCCAGGCCTCCACACTTCTCAGCTAACATGGTACAGCATTCCTTCCTCAAAAAGACATTCAACACTTTCAGCACCTTGGGATCTGAAGTTGGGGTCTTTCCAGGCCTGGCCCTTTCTGAGATACACTCTCAGTCATGAGCTTATGGCAGCCTCTGCTCGCAAATCAACAGGGATTTCTGAGAATTTACTTCTTTGCCACACACCATTATTCGCACACGGACACACCTCTGGTTTCAAGCTGACTTGTTCCAATTCTCACCTAGGATTACGTATATTAGTTTGCAGAGCAGATGTGCTTCAAACAAAGACTCTTCAGAATTCCAGACAAGATTCCCCGTGGAAGGGATATGAATTTCAACAGTCACAAAAGATGAGTGTGCCAAAGTAGAGATTTCTTTCTGTCTTCATAACTAAACACATCCCATTCACATCTGTTTTTTCCTGCTGATGATGCAAACATAATCATTCCAGGAGTGCCTGGGTGGCTCAGTCGGTTAAGCGTCCGACTTCGGCTCAGGTCATGATCTCACTGCTTGTGAGTTCGAGCCCTACATTAGGCTCTGTGCTGACAGCTCAGAACCGGGAGCCTGCTTCAGACTCTGTGTCTCCCCCTCTCTCTGCCCTCCCCTGCTCATGCTCTGTCTCTCTCTCTCTCTCTCTCAAATATAAAACATTAAAAAAATTTTTAAAAACATAATCATTCCAAATGGATATTAAAGAATGTTAAAATAGAATGTTTCAGTTTGAGTTGTGGCTGAAGCTTCAAAATAATAGATTCCAACTATTCCCACATTTAACTGCTTATGGTGGGGGTAGTGGGAAAAAAGACCAGTTATGTGACCATTGGCCCCTAACCCACTAGTGAGGATACCTCTAGTCAAGTGAGAAGAACTTCAATGGGACCACTGACAAGCTTTCCATGCACAGATGGGATTAAAGAATTCAATTAAATTGTGTTCTTCTCTCACAACCTTCTTTGCATAATCATTCAGCATGGAAAGAGAAGGCTTATTCTTACTACTTTAGGCGAACTGTAGGGCAGGCCCCATAGGTTATCTGACTGTTCTCAGGTGACATCCTCCAGTCATGCCAGAACTGCCTCAAATAGACTTGCTTTAGCAATTAATATGTGTTTAAATGTAATAAACAAAAACCCAAATTTCATTCAGCATTAAAGCTTCCACCTCCCCTAGCTCAAGCTTGTAGTGAGTGGGAAGCCAGAGGTGGAAAAGAAGGGAGAAGGCACATTCCTCCTTTTTTCCTTCTGTTGGCATCTCCACGAACGTGGCCCCACATACTGGCTATAGCTTCTGACCCCTCAGGGCCTGGGGCGTGGAAAGCAAGAGTTGTTAAAGGTAGGAAAAAATACTGCTCAACCGGCACTAATCTGGAATTGGTTTCCACACAGATTGGCAGGTATTTAAAACGGGTTCTTTCTCCCGTGGGTGTTTCTTCACCGGCTCTTTGGCAGCATGGCTGATGCCTGTCCTATGTCTGTTTGCTCTCATATCCATCCTTCACCCCACCTGCTCTGTATTTCAGCAGAGCTGGCTTCTCTGGGTTTGGCTAGTTGGAGGCACTGAATGGGGAATAGAAAGTGGGAAGGAAGGATGAAACCGGAGTACTAATTTTCATCTCATTTCACCTCTGGTGACCTCTCCAGCCCCTCAGAAGCTCAGCTCCTACTGAAGATCTCCACTCTGATTCCAGCGTCCTCCAGTGGTCCCAGTCCATGGGCTCCAGTCACACCACCTCTCACTTTGTCTTCCAGCCTAAGGATGTAGGGGCTTCCTGCTCTTGCCAATCTCTGGATTACCTCCCCATTCCCTATCTGGTTCTCAGTTCCTCTGTCATCTGTATAAACAATTCCCTGCAGTAAATTTCCACCACTGTCTACACTTGAAGGTGCTTCTGTTTTCTTAGTCAGGCTCTCACGATGTGCTCCTACACACATACACACCACTCCCCCATTACTAGCTGCCTCACTTTCAATCCCCTGACAAGGGAGTGTGGTCTGGCCTGCCACTGGCAACTCTTCCCTCAATTCCTGGTCATTGGGAACAACCTGAGCATCTTTCAGTTGAAGACTACTTTCCCTGTCAATGGCCATCATGGATAGAATGTAAGATGAACCAACTACACTTTTCATAGATCTGGTCCTCAGGGAAAAATGCACCATAGAAACTATCAGTGGAAATCTAATTATTTCCTGTTTTACCCAGGCTTCCCCCAAAAAGGAGACTCTGAATCAAGGGCTTCTGTATGAGCACTTAATTTGGGATTGTGATCCCAAGCAACAGGAGTGAAGAATGAGGGGATGAAATGGGGATGTGGTATTAGTTTCATGTGACTGCTATGTCTTAAAAGAGTACAGACTTATCTTCCTATAGTCCTGGGAGGTCAGAAATTTGAAATGTGTCTTAAGGGCTGAAATCACAGGGTTGGTAGAGCTGGTTTCTTTTGAAGTCTCTGAAAATAAAATCCATTCCCTTCATTTTTGTTTCACATTCTAGAGAATGCCAGAATTCCTGAGCTTGTGACCGCTTTCTCACATCATTACAACCTCTTGATTCCAACGTCACACCTTATACTATCCCTAACTGTACTGCATTTTTCTCATAAGACCTTTGTGATGATATTTGGCCCGTCCAGATAACCCAGTATACTCTACCTATCTCGAAATCCTTAATCACATCTAGAAAGTCTCTTGTGCCATATACGATAACATATTTACAGATCCCAGGGTAAGAATGGGACCATCTTTGGGGCGTCATTCTTCAAGCTGTCACAGACACACTGGCCACTGCTATGGACACTTCACTCCTGCAGAACATTCTAAGCAGTCCTACAATATTCATCTCAGAACTAGCCACTTAGGGGAAGAAAGAGACAAAAGTTATCTGGCAGCACCCAGCCCCTGTTGAGCAAGATTGTCTCCAGGGCGTTAACTCCCACAAGCCACATCTCATGCGGGGTATTGGAGTGAGGAAAGAGAAAACCTTTAAAAAGCCTAAAAAGGAAAAATCAGAATTCATCTCTAATGACTACTAGAAGGAACTGATACAGAAAGAAAGAAGCTCCAAAGACTGGACTAAAGCACCAAGAAAGGCAGTTAAGGAAATTATTCTCTGCCTACCTAGAATCAGTTCTTACTGAGAGTTCAAACTCTTCTCCAAACACAGGAGGGATAGAACATTTGAGTCCTGACCTAGCATATTTCTAAAATGCCACCAGAGTGATAGAATCAGGAGGTAAACAACATAAGCTATTGAGGTTATTCATGTTCCCAAGGACAATCACGCTTTAACGTGCAGGCACCTGGACTTGTAGAAAACATTAGGGCTGACTTCATTCTTCCACCATAACAGAAATGGAAGAAAAGTGGGGCGCCGGCTGGCTCAGTTGGTTGAGCAACCAACTTCGGCTCAGGTCACGATCTCACAGTTCGTGGGTTCGAGCCCCACGTCGGGCTCTGTGCTGACAGCTCAGAGCCTGGAGCCTGCTTCCGATTCTGTGTCTCCCTCTCTCTCTGCCCCTCCTCCACTCATGTTCTGTCTCTTTCTGTCTCAGAAATAAATAAACCTTAAGAGAAATTTTAAATAAAAAATAAAGAAAAGAAATGGAAGAAAAGTAACTGTGTCTGGAGCCGGTTAGTAGTGCAAAGAGCAACATTGCCACACTGATAATCAAGAGTGTAAACCAAGAATTATGCTGTCTCACTTATCAGACAGGCAAAGATTAAAAGGAGAAAACAGATACAGTTTTGGAGAGAGGATGAGAAAATAAGCATTCTGACAATTTCTTGGGAAGCATGAATTGATAGTTTTCTGAGGGGAAATCTGGCCTTATCTATCAAAATATAACAGGTGTGGGCCTTTTCTGGGAAAAAATAGCTTACAGAAATAAATAAACAAATGAGCAAAAAAAAGTATATAAAAGCATGTTTATTACAACATTGTTTTGAATTGGAAATCATCTAAGAAGTTGTTCTAGAAAAAAAGAAAAAGAATGAGTTAGTTCTTTATGCAAGAGGCTCATGATACATAGAGAAACGAGCAAGTTGCAAAACAGTGGGTGCGGTGTGATCCCGTTTATATTTTACAAAATAGTATTTGCATGTGTGAAAGCTTAGTATGATTTGACTACCATGTCGCATCTCTGCTACATTTTGGAACCGCCTTGCATGACATCGTCCCTCTCCCGGGGCCACTGTGGGGTTCACAGAAGAGAAGCTTTTGCAGCTGAGCTGCTTCCTTTGTGTGACTCCCTCCTTTGCTGATGAGTAAAATGGGTGCTGAAGATGAGGAGTGAATATGAGGTATGTGTTAAGAGTGTGGAGAGCAATAGGAAAACCCATTCTCTTGAACAAAGCAGCATATAATCAAACGTTATGTGTGCCTCATGATGTTTAGGCTTTGTTGCTATTCTTAAAAGAGTTACTGAAACCCCTATAGGTAAAAAAAAAAAAAATTGCTTTAAAATTCTAGCCTCTGTAGTTCTAAACCCCTTTTCTATTAAAATATTATGTGATTTTTTTTTAAAGAAAAAATTCCTGAGGAAGACAATTATTGAACTATAGCAGGACAATTTATATACATAGTCCTAAAAACCTCAAAGGTCTGACAACTTCAGGCTAAATATGGCAGATGTTGCTGTCTTGAAAAGCCCCACTAAAATAAGACTGGAGGAATCAAACCAATATATAAACCCACAAGGATGAAGAGAAGGTAAGAGAATACAGTAGTGAATGAAAAAGAGGTGTCAACACATTTTTGGAAGATGGAAAAGTGTTAAGGAACCGAGAACAAGTGCCCCTGTTTGGGGGGTGGGGGCGGGGGGAAGGCTAACAGGAAGTATATCACTTCACTCAACAAAACCCAGAAAGTCTCGGGCACCAGGGACATGGTTGACTCAAAAAGTTAAGCAAGGGATTGATTGCACGTTGTTGCACTATATGCTAACTAACTTGGATGTAAATTAAAAAAATAAAAATAAAAGTTAAGCAAGGGATTGCAAACAGGAGCATCTGCAGGCCTGTGCTAGGGAGTCAGACCTAGCCTGCATGCTCATTGGACACATGCAGGCCATTGCTGCTGATCAGAGCTCAGAGCATGCTGCAGCTTCCTCTATGGCTCTCCTGGACACTAGGTATTGAACTCCTCCTGTAAGGGAGTTAAGGGGAAGATATTCTCTGCAGGGAGAAAAACAAAAGGCTTAGGACTGCCACTGCTTCTTCGTGATCCTGGGAAAACTGCCACTATCCCAGTAGGAAGTAGGAGAAATCCAAGAGCGTGGAAAGGGCAGAGGAAAGGCTTGCTGCAACCTTCTATGGGGGAGGCCAAAGCCTTCTCCAGGGGAACGAGAATGTGGCTCCAAGACTGAGAAAGTAAAGCTGTTTCATGGGCATTATGCTAGATGATATAATGTCCCTTTGCAACTGGTTTTGTCCCAAAGCACATCCCACAGTTTTGAGAGCACTGAAAAAAGAGAAAGAGGAAAAAAAGACGATTGTCTATACCCTGGCAGAGGGGAGAAAATGTTTTGTTTTAATCTAAGATGGCTGAACACATCAAATTTAAATTCCAGACTTATACCCACTGCAGTCAGCAGAAAGCCCTACCAAAACCGACAGCTTATTTGGGAAATACCCAAAGCAGCAAAATCCCACAGCAAGTATGCATAGATGCCTTGTCCTTAGAATCAGCAAGAAAGAAATCTGGAGATATATGGTAGTGACCACGCTTCAGTCAATACGCACAAGCCAATGAGAGCACGGGAAAAACTGCACCAAAAACCTGTCAGGGTCATAGGAGAAATATTTTCTAAGTATGAGTTTTCTATTCAAATTTACTGAGCTCAAGAGAGGTGGACCCTATAAGAAGTGCTCCCTAAACCTGGGTACAAAGTCTAAGACTAGTCCCAAGAAGACTCACAATCTGCAAAATTTAGTAAATTTAACTGAACTTGTTAGTGACCGTGAACCCTGAGTCACTGGACGGCCAATATCAGGATCCATCCCGAGCCAGCTGTATTGGTTACCTATCACCACCATGCTGTTGCATAAACACCACCACAAACCCCTAGTGGCTCACTGTAATAAATATTTATTTTGCTCACAAATCTATAGGCCATCTGGGTAGTCCCGCTGCTCTGGGACAGGATTAGCTGATCTTGGCTGGACTCACTCATGGATGTGCAGCCAGCTGGGGCCTGGTTGTCTAGTGTGCCCTCAGTACTCACTTGGGGTAGTTCCCATCTAATTCATGCAGTCCCTCAACCCAGCAGGCTAGCCCAGCCTTATTCTTATGAAGAAGGCTGGTGTCCAAGAGAGCAAACAGCACCCAAGGCCTCTCATGGCCAAGGCTCAGAATGGGCACATCTTCATATCTGCTGCCTTTTATTGGCCAAAGCAATTCACAACCCAGCCCAGATTCAAGGGGGGAGAGGGGAGAAGTAGACCACATTTTCATAGGAGGTGCTAAAATGTCACATTGCAGGGAGCTTGGGAACAGAGGTGGTGATAAATGAAGGCCGTTAGGGCAATTAATCTAGTACACCAACATCTTGACATAAGAAAATTAATTCTGTGAGTAAATCCAAAGAACTTGGTCAAAGGCAATATGATATCTTGGAAGAAAAAAAGGATATTAGTGAGAAAACTGCTAAAATATGAATAAAGTCTGTATGTTAGTTAGTAGTAATATTAATTTCCTCGTTCTGACAAGTTCATCATGGCTATAAGGTGTTAACAAGAGGAGAAGCGAAGTGAAGAACATATGGAAACCGTACTGCCTTTGCAACTTTTCGGTAGAACTAAAATTAATTCAAAATGAATTTATATTTTTTAATGTTTATTTATTGTGTGTGTGTGTGAGAGAGAGAGAGAGAGAGCATGTGCAAGTGGGGAGGGGCAGAGAGAGAGAGAGAGAGAGAGAGAGAGAGAGAGAATCCCAAGCAGTCTCCGCAAGTTGTCAACACAGAGCCTAGGACGCCAGGCTGGATCTCATGTACAATGAGATCATCACCTGAGCCAAAATCAAGAGTGTGACGCTTAACTGACTGAGCCACCCAGGTGCCCCAAAATAAAATTATTTTTAAAGGGGCATTATAAAAAGAATGTGGAGCACAGGCCATTTTGGGGTGCAGCACCCGAAACTGGGTGTACCACCAAGTCACAGAAAACGTTCCATCCTGTATTCAGAAACCCCTGTGGCCTGGGAAAATTTGGCAGCATGCAATGCATGAAAAGCCTGAGCAGGTGGCTTGGCCAGGGCCACGTCTCTGCAGACTTCCCAGGCAATAGCCACGCTGAGCCTCGGGCTTCGGCAGGGGAGGCGCCAGGCTCAGCGGGGCAAGTGGCTGTGCCAGCCACCTCCTCCATGTGACTGACGGGTGCAGACCCAGCTGGTGGTGGCAGTGGGAGCCAATGCCACATGGCCACAGGGCTGCAGTGTCCTTTTTAAGTGAGTGAAATCTAGACTTGGCCACCTCCTGCTGACTGCGAGAGGGACAAATTACGATCTTCTTTGGTGTGCTTGGCTCTGAGTCTAATGTGGAGACCAAATGAGACACACAAACATGTGATTATGGTACAACATGATGAGGGCCATGGAGCCAGCCAGTTCCTCACCTGTTGTGCTCCCTTCCTTCAGGAAACCCCAGCCTTCTTCCAGGGCAGTTAAGTTATACGTGTCTTCCCCACTCCCACTTCTCTGTGCCCCAGAGGCAAGCCCATGACATCTGACCCAGACCTGGTTACCCAGAGCAACCCATCCCCCTGGGTGCTGAAAGTGGTCAAGGGAGAGGCTTTCCCCCAGATGTGCTAATCAGACCCTGTCTGTCATATTTGAGATAGGGCCTCTGGGAAAAGAAGGGTCTTTCTTTCTCTGATACTAGAAGCAGCTATAAAAATACAGACTGTCTGAAGCTAAAAACTACCAGCGGGAAGAACCAAGATATGGAGAGAGAAAATCATCACAATGTAGCTTGAACCCCTGGATACAGCCAAGCCTGAAGCCAGAGATACCTCTTGGACTTCCATATTTGTGGCCATATTCTACTTTGAGTTGGGTATTCTCTCACTTGCACCCACAAGAGCCCTGCCTAATGCAGAGATGAGTCCCTGCAAGTGGGGTTTGGAATTGGCAGGCAATACAATGAGGATTTGGCTGAGAACAGAGGAGATGCCAGACAGTGAAAGTGGCCTTTCATTTTCTCAGAGGACAACGGGGCTTGGTAAGTGGGCAGATTTTTCCTATTTGTGTTTTGGGACTCAATCCAGTTCATTTCTGTGTGTCGGGGGAATCAAATGTGACGTAGTTAAAGTGCATTGACCATATTTCACAGCCTTTGGGACAGTCCCTAAGAGTCTCAGACCATGCTAACTCTCTGACAGCAGAAAGGGAAAGTTCCACATAGCCTCACCAAAGCGATGACTTCTTCCCCCAGCAATCTCTATGAAGATACAAAAACTGATCTTTCCATTTTAAAAGGAACTAATAGTGGGATGCCAGAAGAGCTAGAGCTCGGAGGAATCCCTATTTCCCAGGTCTTTATCAAACACCTCTGTCTATATACTCCCTTCTGCCAAAAAGCTGTCATTTCCCTCTGTTTAAAAAGACATCCATTAGAATGAACCCCACACCATCACCCCAGCCTACGATTCCAAGGACAGGGACCACAAGGCATGCTAAGAGACTTACTACTAAGAGACAGAAACTTCAAAACGAGGTTGGACTCAAGAACCATGCCACTGTATGATGGCTGGTCTTAGTAGCCAGGTCACTGAATTCCCAGAAATTGAATAGGCTGGCCTCCCTCTGAGATTTCAAGGCAGTGCTATTTCCACAGATTCACCAAGCCCTGCAAACAGGCTTGTGATTGATTGTTCAACCCCTAAGGCAATCCCCAGGCCCCCAAACTTGCACTAAAAGAAAATGGGCTACAGTTCTCCAGCACTTCTTCCTGAACTTTATGGGTAAATTCAAGGGAAAGATTACAGGAAGTCACATTTCAGCCTGCCTCTAGCCCAAGCCCCAATGCAGCATGATCAGCAATAAATCGGACACTGCATTTTCATCCCCATCTGGCTTGTGTCTAACCCACAACTGATTCAGAATTTGGAAGAAGGTAGGTAATTAAGCTCTGCCTCAAACCCCAATACCAGGGAGTTGGTACTTTATCCTGCAGGCTTTAGGGAACAGTAGGGACTAATCACCAGCTTCAAGTAGGTTTAAGGGAGGTTTAAACCTGGGGAGGGTTTTGTGAAGGGGACTGCGGCAGCACGGTGGATCGGTAGGAAAAGGGTTAAGACTGCAAAAGTGAATGAAAAATTAGTTAGCAACAGCAACAGGAAAGCTCATAAAAGCTTGAACAACAGAGCTGCAACGAATATGAAGAAGCACTGAGGGACACTGAGGTTGTGCAGATGAAAATCTCACCAGTATAGGAAATACAGCAAAAGGCGTACATCCTGTAAGAGAGTGCCGAGATTAAACTTTGTGGACTGTGAATGGATACAAGTCACTCGTTTTGTTTTTGTTGGAGGGAAGGAAGAAGCAGACAGCTGGAATTCTATCTGAAACAGAAGGAAAGGTTTTTTAAATCCCTGTTTGTTTTACACTTGAAAAGGATTTGTCCTGAAAATTGCCAAGCTGTATAGATACTCTTAAGGGATTTTGACATGATATACACAAAAGATGCCTTGGTTAGCTTCCTGAAACGCAGCCCCCTGGGATGCAAGACTGAAGCAGGTGCTCAGGAGACACCAGGTCCACTGCACAAGGTTTTAGGTTAGATAATGAGGCTAATTACATTCTTTCTGGGTTCTTTTTCACCTGGATGAGAGCACAGTGCTAAGCAAGCCAAAAAGGATTCACCTGGCTATGGAAATATACAGACCAGAAAGACTTGAAACGCACTCGTGATTTATAGAAGCTAGAAGCGATTATTACTTGCCCAAAGGAGTTTAACATCGGTCCACTTCCTTCAATATCCCTTCCCTGGCTGGGATTCTATGGAACACTGCATTCCTCTCCACACTTTCTCTCCCCACCTTTGTCACAACCTCATGGAAGTCTCTAAGGAGCTCTACCAGGGTGCTGAATAAACACCCACTGCTCTCTCAGGCAAATGCAAATAGATTGGGCTTAGCAGTTTTAGTTTGTCTGTCACATAGGGTCTATGGGAGGATTAAATGAAATCTTGCGGGGGTACGTGCTTAGTTTAGATCCTGGCATATAATGAGCAGTCACATATGGTGGCTAGCCCCTGCTCCATATAGCATTGAAAAATCTGGCTTTAGCTACAAAAGAACTTAGCAAGAAAACACTTTGTTGTTACAAGTATCTGGTAACCTACCCCTAATTTCACTCTAGTCTGTACTGTTCCTCTGTTGATGCTTCTCCAGAATTCATATGTGAGAAGAATTTAGGCACATAGGTGCTTAAATTAAAATCAAAAACAAACAAACAAACAAACAAAACCTTGATGGTAAGCAAAACACCACCCAAGCATGCGTTGGCTAAGCCCAAGATTATTATTCACTAGCACACTTAGGCTTCCAACCCTTTACAAAGGGTAGAAATTATTTCTCATCATCAGTAGGAAGACTTAAAGTTCTTTCCCAGAAACAGCTTAGAGTTCTTTCCCCGACTTGGCCAGCTGCACTTGAATTCAGGGTTTCCGCCCTAGAAAGAATGTGATTGTGTCCAAGTGGAATGAGTCACTGAATTCTAAGCAGAGAAGCTGTCATCTCTCTAAGAGGAGCAGTGGAGAGTTCCATTTTTATCGTAAAAGAGTGCTCAAAGTGGACTAGGAAGACAGCCATCCCATATCACATCCCCTCCTCCAGGCCTTGCAGCTCAGAGAGGAAGGGAAGAACTGACCAGAAAGAAAGAACATTTGAACACTGGCAACAGGCCACTTGGCCTCGTGGATCTACCAAGTAATCCTGGCCAAGAGAAAAGTCCTTGAGTAATTGTGTGGAACATGGAGCCCCTCGGGAATGTGCACGAAATGCTTGTTGGCTGTCTGTTGAGAGCCCGAAGCCGCACCAAGGCCTATGGCCCTGCTTGCCGCTGACAGCCTACCTCCACCTTCTTGGGACACTATCTATAAACTATGCTCTTGCTTCTGAGACTCTTCACCATCTCCCCAGCATCCGCCATGTGAAAATGAGTTTCTGTTGAGTAGTTTGCTGGAAGACTGAAGTTTTCAGGTGGACTTTTGAATATGTGAATCACCTAAGCTTTTTTTTTTTTTAATATCATCTGAGGATGAGTCCATTTAATTTTGTCAATTTAATTTTAGTTATGTGCTTCCACATAATACTTCATCGAATCATCATACCTACCTTGAGAAAGGTCAAGTCAATCATAGTAACTCCATTGGATGAAATCATATAACAGGCATGTGAAGAACACCCTCTAGAAGGCAAGCTGCCCTGCCGGGTGCTTTGGGAAATAGAAAGCTGAGTAACACGTGGTCTCCACTCTCTAGCAGCTTTTAATCAAGAGGAAAGACAAAGCAAAGTGGGTTATGAAAAGCTTTGGGTTATGTTCCGTACACTCATGGAAAAACATTGGAGGATTGTATACAGAAGCAGGACACAATCGTAACTGTATTTTAGAGAGCCCCCCCTGCCTGCAGGATGGAGAACGGATTTAAAGGGGGCAAGCAAGTCAAAAACATGTTAGGCTACTACAATAGTCCAGGCGAGATACAAAGGAGTCTCAACCTAGTGCACAGAATGCAGAGGGAATGCAGAGAATGCATTAAAAGATTTTAATCAGGGAAAATTAGTAGGACTGATGGCAAATGATCGATTGATGAGGAATGCTGAGGGAATGTGAAAAGGAACATCCCACCTAAGCCTTCAGCAGCTGGGCGGGAAGCAGTGACATTCACCCTAGGAGAACACGGCAGAGATGGACAGGGGCACAGAGGCTGGGCCAGAATAAAGGAGTGTGGGAAGCCCTCAAGGAACAATGACACAATGAAGGAGGGTAGACAACACACAGCAGCATTATAGCGGACAAGGTTGGGAAAGCAGACTAGGACTGTGAATGCCAAGCATGGAGTTTAGACTTAATTCAATGAGCAACGGAGGCTTTTTAGCAGTAGAACAAGATTATAGCAGTTCTCTTGGAAAACTAAACTGCTCAACGAAAAGACTCAGATTCCCAAAGGTTAAATAGTAAACACCTAGTTAGCGTCAGCGGTGAATCTAATATGCAGGTGTTTGGACTCCTGGTCTGTTCCTTCAGAGGAGGAAGTTTTCTGGCTTCTCAGAATTCTAAGTACACACTCCTCTCCCCACGAAGTCTTTGCCCTTATTGACTCCTCCAGCCTTTACATTCAGCTTGGGCCCGACATTCAGCAGGCCAAGAGGATGGATGGCTACTTCCCCTATTTCTTCAGTCCACTATTTATTAGATTGTTCTAATCACAAATACTCAAAAAATACCCATAATTGCTAAATGTAGATAATGGTCATGCTCTTTAAGACTCCTTCAAAGGTAGGAATTTAATGGGAATTAAAAGCATGTGGAGTATTGTGGAAATAACAAAATGACTTCCAAACACAAGTTAGTATTATAATAAGAAAACAAGAGTAAGAAATAGATTTTACTAAAGTTTTACGCTGTGCTAGCAATTATTTCAGACATCATTTTGTCTTCACAAACAGCTACCTGATAGGTAAGGAGACTCAACAAACCTAGTCTCCTCACAGACACATGGCACAGTCAGAATTTAAGGACAGATCCAACTCCAGACATTCAGCTTTTAAATAGTCTGCTATTCTTGGGGCAGGGGAGGGCGCCTGGGTGGCTCAGTCACCTAAGTGTCTGACTTCAGCTCAGGTCATGCTCTCATGGTTCATGAGTTCGGGCCCCCAATCGGTCTCTCTGCTGTCAATGCACAGAGCCTGCTCCAGATCCTCTGTCCCCATCTCTCTCTGCCCCTCCTTCACTAGGGCACTCTCTCTCTCTCTCTCTCTCTCTCTCTCAAAAATAAATAAAAACATTTAAATAGTCTGCTATTCTGCCCTTGTCAATCATTTGCTAGAGAAAGTTCAAAAGGAGCTAGAAAGAGCAAGAGAGCTTATTTCTGTACAAGGACGACGAGCAGTGATTTTCTTGTGGCTGTGGAGGCCATTATAGCAGATAGTTGCCTGTTACCCAGAGCCACAGTGAGAACCCACCACCTCCGATAACGTTCTCACTGCAATCTTCCCTGCTATCTGGAAGAACAGGATTCTGTTACACTGGAAATAAAGATCTCGGAGGAGAACAGAATGAGAGGGGAGTGGGCTGCCATTCATGTCGCTTATTTTAAATAAGCTCTTTGATGAGGCACCTGGGCGGCTCAGTCGGTTGAACATCATCTGACTCTTGTTTTTGGCTCAGGTCACGATCTCACTGTTTGTGGGACTGAGACCTGCGTCGGGACAGCCTGCTTGGGATTCTCTCTCTCCCTCTCTCAAAATAAATAAAGAAACTTTAAAATAAATAAATAAATAAATAAATAAATAAACAAACAAACAAACAAACAAACACTGTGAGGAACAAAGATAACCGGGAAATTCAAGTCAACAAACGCCAACTGAGCACACATGCTTTATGCACACCTGGGCTTGCATGCATGTATGTGCTGGCACAGAACTTGAGGGGGAAGGACTGGAAAAGCAAACAGCCAGAGTCAACACGAAGCAGTGGGCTTTCCTGTTAACTTCTCAGGGCTGTTATATTCATGACATCAAATGCTGTGTGTTGGCTCTTTCATTTTACCAAGGCCCTTGGGTAGATTTTTTTTCTTTATGAATGGCATTATTTGCTAAAGCAAATTTAATCAAGAAGTTCCCATGGGAGCAAAATGATGAGCTTTTTAAGCGCACATTTTGTAATTTAACGTTGCCCCTACATCTCTCTTTACCATGTTCATTCATGACCAGGCAATGAACTTTAAATCCACTCCTTTCATAATCCATCTCTAGAGAGGAATGAAGGTTGGGTTTAATGAGAGGTAAGGCTCAAAGGAGAAAGCTCCTCCACTGGATTAAGCATTCATGCTAGCTGGGAAGGAATTATGGAGAAAAGGAGCCATAAGAAATACCTAATCAAGCGGGGCACCTGGCTGGCTCAGTCGGTTGAGCGTCTGACCTCGGCTCAGGTTCATGAGTTCGAGCCCTGCATCAGGCTCTGTGCTGACAGCTCGGAGCCTGGAGCCAGCTTCTGATTCTGTGTCTCCCTATCTCTCTGTTCCTCCCCTGTTCACACTCTCGCTCTCTCTCTTTCCCTCTCTCAAAAATAAATAAACACTTAAAAAAATAATAAAATTTAAAAAAATAAAGCAACATGATAAATCCCAACAATGTGCCAACCCTTAGAATATTTTTTTTTAGGTAGAGATGAAGACTTAAAGGTAGCTTATTCCAGGATACTCAAACCTAAAAGAAAAATTATTTATTGACATAACAGAATTATCTAAGATCATATGAACAATGTTCATTTTTTTAAGTGAGACACAGATCTTTAACAGAAAAATGAAAGAATTATTATCATCAGTATGTCAAATGAGTTGTTAAAAAAAATAAAAAACATTCGGTCTAGGAATCACCAAAGATACTATAAAAAATGATTTACAATACCTCTTCCTTCCCTGCTTTTTCTATAAATAGTACTTTTACATTGGAAAGTTGGAAGGATTTACTATAGAATCATAGATCTGGAAAGAACCTGTCTAAAAATCCACTTTCTTCTAAACAGTAATGATTGCAGACCAGGCAAAACTCATTCCTATTTAACCTTTTCTTAGGAGACTCAGAAAAGGAGATACTACAGTCTTGAAAATGCCTATCAGTCTATTCCCAACAACCTTGAAAGATCATTTTTAACTCTAGCGTGAGACCATTAAAAACTCAATAATCAGCTTTCAGAAAAGACATTTTTCCTAAATATTATCTTTGGAAAATATTTTTCTTTTTTACCTTCCTCTTCCGGTTTAAAAAATACAAATTAAGGTATTTGTAACCTATTTTTCTAAAGAAAAAAGAAAAAAATTTTTTAGGTAAGTAAAGAGGCCAGCCAGTCCAAAGAAGAGCTTGAGAAAGACTCAGACAAGCATCAGTCTGGCTCCAAGGAGACCCTGTGTCTGCAGGAAGCAAATTAGGAAAGGACTAACTCACCTGGTGAATCACCACAGCTAATCTGCATCTGGAAATGGCAATGCAGGAATACTTAACACTCCTGTGCCTGATCTACAGTCAGGACCTTCAGCCTTAGACTTGAAAAAAACCCTCCACAGCCCAGCTTCTTTGCATCGGAGAAGAAGAAACACGAAGAGAAACCTCCCACTCTTCAGTGCCTCAGTGTGAGGCGATGCATGTTCGCTAAACTTAGTGTGAGTGTCATTTCGCGATATGCACTTCTATCAAATCATTATGTCGGATGCAGAAAACTAAGACAGTGGTACGTGTCAATTACATCTCAATGAATAAACAAATAAATAAATAGAACTGCGCTTCACCAAAATAGGTATTTCAAGAATCTTAACAATAGAAAAATTATAATATGAATAATAATTTTTAAAAAACCAGAAGACAGGGAAAGCTGGAGGACACGTGCTCGTTTTCTAATCTGCAGAGCCTGGAATCCATCAATACTGTCTAAAATTTGACTCTGTAGTTTTAAGAAATGACTACATTCAATTTTTTTTTTTTTTTTAGCAAGTTTCCCTGACAGCCAATTTTCCTTACAGTAAACATTTATCTCAGCTCCTGCCCCCCTTCCCGTGCCCGCTGTCTCTGACGGCGCGAGAAGCTTGGCAGGCTGGAAGTCGCCCCAGAAGGAGCCCTCAGTGAACGAGGGGCAGGGGCCGATGGATAATACTGGGCAGAAGGAAGATTCTCAGTTGTGTCCGCAGTCTTTCAGAACCTGCCCGATTTCTCACAGTCCCGGTCCACTCGTTCTGCATGTTTCGTTGGTTTTTCTGCCTCTTTGCCTCCTTTCCCCCACTGTCTCCCCATGCTCCTGGGATCATACTTCAAAAAAACAACTTGTACTCAGGGTGTCTGGGTGGCTCAGTCAGTTAAGTGTCCGACTTCAGCTCAGGTCATGATCTCACGGTTCAGTTCGTGAGTTTGGACCCCACGTCCGGTCTGGCACTGTTGTTGGCAGCTCAGAGCCTGGAGCCTGCTTTGGATTCTGTGTCTCCCTCTCCCTCTCCCTCTGCCCCTTCTCCACTTGTACTCTGTCTCTCTCTCTCTCTCTCTCTCAAAAAAAAAATAAATAAATAAAACTTAAAAAAAAAAAAAAACCTACTTGTACTCAAACCCTTGTCTCAGGTTCAGCTTTTGGGAGAAGCCACTTGTATGGGTCTGCTCAGGTGGCCACAACAAAATAACTACAGACTGGGGTGGCTTCAACAACAGAGATTTACTTTCTCACAGCTCTGGAGGCTAGAAGTCCAAGATCAAGGTGCCATGAGGGTTGGTTGTTGGAAAGGCTTTTTTTCCTGGCTTGAAGATGGCTGCCTTCCTGCTGTGTCCTCACATGGCCTCTGCTCTGTGCACAGGGAGAGAAAGAAATCTTTTGTGTCTCTTCCTCTTCTTAAAAGGACATTAGTCCTATTGGATTAAGGCTTCACCCTTATGACCTTATTCAACTTCCTCACAGACTTCATTTCCAAATATAGTCACATTGAGGGTTAGAGTTTAAATATATGAATTAGGGTTTGGAGAAGGCACAGTTCAGTCCCTAACCACATTCTAAGACCGGATCTCACAGGGAGGAGACATGTGCTCCATGCTGCTCCCACAGGAACTCTCCATCAGAAGTAAAAGAGCTGCTTAACTTGAATTGGTAGAGGGTCAGGTGAGATGTCCCACTGTCTGCCTACAAGGCTTACCCGAGCTTCCTCAGAGATCACCTTCAGGAGCCACAAGTGAAGATTCAGGATGGCAGGGAACCATGGCTTACAGATCTCCAGCCCTTCTTACCATCTCAGTGAGAGGAGTAGCATCCAGGGAGTGACAATGACAGGAATAACAGGCTATCAATGTACTCTCACCGAAGAGACGAGGTGGCAATTTCTCAAAAGAAAGCCAAGAATAGAAACTTAGGCTTCAATCCAAGCCCCAAATACCCAATAAATGGAGGATATAGTTCAAAATATCATGGTACCTATATATTCTTTTTCTCCTATGTGACAAAGTCACATTTTCCTCTTTTGCATAACACTAATAAATAATGACACGTAATTTCGAGGTTATGGTGCATACATGAGATTGCAGCTATTTAAGTGCTTGGTCCAGTTCCTGAGCTGGGGGCATCACTCAACAAGCATGACTTCTCTTTCCCCTTCCACAAAGATGGGTATCCTTCTCCCCCGCTGCACAGGAAACCGGGACTAGGACTGGTCTCTGGCTTAGCCTGAATATCTCATTCACAGGTGTTTTATTGTTGTCACTACCAGTTTTTAAAAACCACCTCTAGGTTCTTGTGTTTCAGATCAAATGTTGTCAAAATGAAAACAAATGAAATGAAAAATGTCCTTTCCCATGGACTTCTTAAACTTCCTGATTTCTACTAAAATGAAATTTGGGATACAAAGCTATCCTTTACCTGATTTGGGGGAGAAATCAAGTCTACTTCAAGTGTGTATCAGTGTGATTGCCCTACCTGGGTCCTGGATTGAACCAAGGGCTGTGTCTACTTTCAGACCTTAGGGTGGGGGTGGGTCAGGTAACACCTGTCATCAGAGAAGAGCCCTGCTTCACAGGGAAGATGAGGCACAGAAAGAAGAGAGGCTGACTCCTATTTTAGATGGAACAGAATTATCTCTACTGCTTCTCCTCTAACTTAGTTAATAGGGATCTCTGTTTCTATAAGTCAATCTCATTTTCTTTCTTTCTCTCTTTCTTTCTTTCTTTCTTTCTTTCTTTCTTTCTTTCAGAGAGAGAGACAGAGTGAGAGAGGGGCACAGGGACAGGGAGAGGGAAAGAGAGATTCCCAGGCAGGCTCCACACCCAGCTCAGAGCCCCACACGGGGCTCAATCTCATGACCCTGGGATCATGACCTGAGCCAAAATCCAGAGTCAGATGCTTAACTGACTGAGCCACCCGGGTGCCCTAGTCAATCTCATTTTTTAGTTGATCTGTTAGCATCCAAAGAATGTCTCTTTTTCCTTTCCTATTTCCATGCTTCAAATTCCCATCCCGTAGTGATTTCTCTCCTCCACCTCCCCATACAACCATGTATTTCTCATACATCGCTCTCACTCTCCAAAGCCCACACTTGCCTTTTCTTTTCTTCCTATCGGCTTTGCTACACCAAAGCCATTCCAGGACTAGGCTGTCTCTGTGATGCCTTAGTGACAATATAGTGAAAATCTCCATGACAGCTGACTCCCTGGATGACACACAGATCTTAACTGATGTTTGGTATTCCGTTCACACTGTGCTTGGGGCCTCACTGAAAGGGTCTCTAGCTTTTAGAAGAGTGTTCTTTGGCAATCTCCACAAACACCTTGAACTTTCACCCTCCTCACTTCTCTAAAATGAGCAAGAGGAAACTCTTGTGATCCTAATGGAAGAATAACTTAGGCCTGGTAACGATAAACAAATTCCCCGCACCGTCTGACCAGACAAAATATGCGACCCTGACTTGTGACAGTAGCCTGGGTGCTCCTGGCTCCTAGCAGCCCCCTCCCCTGGTGCCTGCTTGCTGACTTCCCTGGCTGTGAACTGGGACCACACCCTCACAGCTCACAGCAAACCGGAAGCAAGGGGAACCACTATGTGAAATGGGGTGAGAGCCCCACGCCACCAGAAAGTCTCAATGCCAGACTGCCAGCTTCGGCCCCGATGACATCCTGTGCTTTTGTCCACTGGGTGACTTGAATTCTCTCCATGTCTAATGGACGGACCACAGATACCATCTGCCCCATGCTCTCACCCAGTGAAAGAATTTTGCATGAACATTCCAGAAGCTTAGTCACCCAACTTCTGCTAGACTATTTCTAGAAGGCCTTGAGGGACAATGGGGACAGAGCCTGCTCCCTTTTTCACATCTCATTTTGATCTCTTCTTCTGCAAGCTGAACAAATAGACGTGGGTCTTTCCCTCACTCCAAGGTATACATGTTTTGTGAGTCCTGAACTCCTGGTTGCTCTATTCTTATTACCCTTGGGTTTCAAAGCTCGTTTCAAAACCAAAGGTGTTCACAACTCCAGCTAATATTATTGATAATATTACCGATACAGTATTACAGATACATTATTATTTGTCTCCATAGTGACAGGCAAACTCCAGGGGCTTCACAAGTGATTATTGACTATTCCTCATCACACACTGGGACACACGTTAGCCCCTATCTAGCTTCCGCTTTCTGATTTTTCTCAAATAGCTGGGCAGGGACTGAAAAAAAAGTCACACTCATTTTCTTGCAAAATCAAAACACGCCTTAAAAATGTCAGATTTCCCAGGAACTGTGTTTTTGTTTTGTTTTGTTTTTTTTTAATTTACTATTACACCATTCCTGAAAAAGAATCATCAGCAAGAACTAAGGAGCACTGAAATTTAATTCAACAAGGACTGGAGGGAAATACATGTTAAAATATGTGGAAAAATCTGTGTGACATAATGAGTCAGACACTACCAAGAATCACATTGAGTGGAGTAAACATGGAAACCAAACATTTTTAGAAGTTTGATTCTGTGTCCATGAGCTAAAATGCAGCTACACAAGTTGATCTTAACGAAAGCAGCAGACCTAAGCCCGTGTCCTTCTTCCTATATTAAGTGGGCAAATACTGGACTCTGGGACGTCTTTATACCTTAGAACCACTGCATAGCAGGCTGAGAATGGGAGGGGCGGGGGAGGAGGCAAGAAGGAAGGAAAAATAGGAAGGATTAAAATCAGCAACAGAACTAACCAGACCTGCTTGCCTCATACAAATGGCATTTCTGCCAAGAGAACAGAAAATGATGATAGAGCGTTTCCTTTTCGATAATCCATCTATCAACTGCCTCTGTTGTGTAGTCACTGTAATGATTTATGCTGTAATTAGTACAACCTTCCCTAGCTATATTCTCTAATGTGAATTTGCAACAAAGAACATAATGTAAATACCCTAAAATAAGAAGGTTCTATGAGACGTAAGCACACAGCCAAAGTTACCATTGCGCACAGAGAAATAAAAAGACAGAAGAACCACTGTTTTCTCACTTCAGAGCGTGCAGGTTTTACACAGGGAGGGAGGGAGAGTGATCTGTGGGTTTGTGCTGTTTTTGTTTTGTTTTGTTTTCCAGAAGATAGCATCTGCTGAGAGCCTTTTAAAAATGGAAAGGAAAGCCAGAGCAGGTTTAGCCCGGACAACATGAAGAGCCGTTTTTCCTGAATCACAAACAGCAGCAGATAAAAAGGAGAAAAGTAACTAAAGGTCATCGCACACTCACGACCTTCTGAGTTTGAGGCTTTCCTTTTTCCTTTGGCCACTACGCCGAGACCCATTTACATGTTGTTTTCTTTGTCGAATCAAGAAAAACAGGCAAGCGAAAAGCGATGATTTTCCAGAAGCCCTGCTTGTTTAGTGTCATGGGAATTTGAGGTTGTTGTCTGGTACATTTGGAATGATCTTTAGGGTAACAGTAAAACCTCTACAATGTTTACGAATTTTATTTTCTAGTTTGGTGTTTCTACCATCCTCACTCTTCCAGATGACTTTCAGGCACACCTGGCCCCCTTCCCTGCTTACCTGAAAGTATAATGTTCTAATGTTCTAATGTTCACTGTCCAGGATGCAGCCTTGCATTAATCCGAGAATCCTATGAGCAGAGAAATTTTAAAACATAAAGGAAGCAGGGTTTTTCTCAAAGTCTTATTAATCATATTTTGAAAGGAGTCACCTGGGTGGCTCAGTCGGTTGTGCATCTGACTTCAGCTCAGGTCATGATCTCAGGGTTCTTGAGATTGAGCTCTGCATCAGGCTCTCTGCTGTCAGCCAGGAGCCCATTTTGGATCCTCTGTCCCCCTCTCTCTCTGCCCCTCCCCCACTCATGCTCGCTCTCTCTCTCTCTCTCTCTGTCTCAAAAACAAAAAAAATAAACATTTTAATTAAAAATTGTATTTTGAAAGGGATAAAAGACTTGGCAAAATTTTCTTATTTTCTGGTCAAGTAAAAGGCAGGTCTTCGAAACATCAGATAAAATGTATTCAATTTACATCTACTGTGTGCCCAGAACTATAACCAGGCACTGTAAGAGATGTGGCCTTTTAAAACTACAAGACATGGTCTTTGCTCCTACATAGTTAAAAATGTAACTGAAAAAAATTATAGAATAATGAAAAGGCAGCAGGAAGAAGGGAAGTCTCAGGAGGAATAGAAAGTCCAGCAAGACCTTGAACCATTAGGATTCCTGGACAGCTACAGAGAGGGCTGTGGCCTGGGAACAGTGCGATTAAAAGCAGGAGGGAGGGAACGCTGTGAGTTTTCAGGAGTACCCGGTAAAGCTAAGAGGAAGCAAGCAGAGATAGACAATTAACATGTTAAAAGACAGCTTCCATTACTTTAATTCCAGGAAGGTGTCATTCTTCTGCTCACTAAGGCATCGGATGCTTTGAATAGATGTTTTATTTATTTTTTTCTCATTTACCTCAAGTTCTATTTCCTTTAAGGTACAAATTCTTGGGGTGGGGGCGTTGTTTGGTTGGCTGGTTGGGTTTGGGATGGCAAACTGCCTGCAGGGCCAGAAGTAGAGCTTCCTCATAAGCAAAGTGTGACCTCTTTTCCTGCGGAAACCACATGTCCTCACAGGTCCTCACACGGCCCGCCTGCCCACCCTTACTGCCCTGGGGAATCATTATTGGGAGGTGGGGGTAGGGCTAAGACAGCATGAGAGCCAGATGGACTGGGTTTGAATTTTTCCATTTTAGGGATTTGGTGGGGATTTGCTTGTCAGGATTTTATAAAAGGTAACGTTCTATGAATAACTTCAACTCCATTGGAAATGGAAATAATGCCAAAACCCATACCTGGAGAGAAGGACAATATTTAGTTCATTAAGCTTTGATAACATCCGTGGAACAATCTCCTTCTTTCTTAAGGCAGTTTATCTCTGAGGAGGCATCCTGCTTTTCTGTGTTCAAGTTAGAGCCTGCAGATTATGGCAACACTGTTGCTTCTGTTGTTCAGCTTTGAAATTCAAATTCCCTTTCAATTCTCTTCCTTTAGTGGAGCCAATGTTCAGGTACAGCTGTGAAACAACCTGAAGACAAACAAGGGGGAGGGATTTCTAAATGACAATAGATACTATTTACTGTCCTTCTGTGTCAGATCTCTGCCGAGTGCTTTACCTGCATTATCTCACTTAATCCTGCCCACCACCCTAGGAGGTAGGCATTACAATCCTCACTTTATAAATGAGGAAACTGACGCTTCTGGAGAGGCTGGATGTTTTCCAAAGTCACATTGTAACAAATGGTGGAGCTAGGATTCAAGGCCTGCCCTAGGCCACCATGCCAATTTCAATATGGAGGGTGGGGGAAGGAAAAGGGAAGAAGGGCCCCAAGGGGTATGAAATTGACACTTAAGGGAGGCGCTGAAAAGGTGGCACTGGTGTGAAAACAGGTGGCTGAAGAAGAATTACAATCAGAGTTTATGACTGGTGAGAGATACAGTACAGACGAATGATACCCAGAAAGTTAAATGCTTGGTCTCAGCCAGAAATCATTTGAGCCCCTAAATTCTCTACTCTTATAAATTATCTGAGTGGGATCTGCTCTGCATGGCTACAGATGAGCTGGGGAGAGAGGCCTTCTCAGAGAAGCCAAAAGACTAGAAACCGAGGGTGTTGCCCAAGGAGAAATTGTCTCCATTTTTACACGGGGGTGGAGCCAACCTCCTATGTGGAAGTAAGATCACTAGAAGAACCAAGGAGCAGACCATCTTCAAAGCACATTAAATACCTGGAATATGTTGTCATTTTTTAGACCAACAGTGTTGAGAAGAAACCATTTAGAAAGATGATAATTTAAATGTAACAGCATGCTTTTTTGGTACATTAAACTGGGATGGTGCTGGGCCAGTATGTGGATTTAGGCAACTCTGCTGAAGTACTTAGGGTCTTCCCTAAAACCCTAAGAAGAAGTATCTTTCACCATCATAGGATGTTCAGGGACATGCAAAAAGGTTCTAGCCACATTTCCGTAAGAAAGGATTTGAACAGTGACAACGATATTCATGTACATTAAATATGTCTGCTGGAGAAGTCCAGGGAAAAACAGATGCTTTAGAGAAAAGCACTGTTAATGAAAGGCTGGTGTGATGAGTGAGACTTAGCACAAGCCCTGACTACTCAAAGGGAAGGTGCCAGCAGGTACAGTGCAAGGCAATAAACTGACACCCACCCTTTAAAACTCAGTCTCTGGGGGTGCCTGGGTGGCTTGGTCGGTTAAGCGTCTGACTTCGGCTCGGGTCGTGATCTCACGGTCCATGAGTTCGAGCCCCGCGTCAGGCTCTGTGCTGACAGCCTGGAGCCTGTTTCAGATTCTGTGTCTCCCTCTTTCTCTGCCCCTCCCCTGTTCATGCTCTGTCTCTCTCTGTCTCAAAAATAAATAAACGTTAAAAAATAAATAAATAAATAAATAAATAAATAAATAAATAAAACAAAAAAAACTCAGTCTCTGGATGGCACGTAAGGCCTTGAACCCAAGCGAAAGGAATTCAGTAAAGAACATCTGGGTATCTCTGTCTCTTGGGATCCAGGACTCAGAATTTCAGCACAATCCATAGTCTTAGATATCTGCTCTCATTACTAGTGCCATTCAAACCCCAGGGAAACTTCACATTCTGGCCCTGTCTTTGAAAGACACAACAACTGTATCCAAATGCCATGAAGGTTGTATGGTCTATGCCACTGCCAGTTTCAGTGATTGACAATGCTTCAGAGCACAGGGAGGATTCAAGCAGCCCAAGTATTTAAGTAAGGGAAAAACAAATTAAAAAACGTGTCATAATCCTCTCTGATACTATGAAATAATGGATTCTTGCATAATAAAGCATATCGTTTCCCACTGCTACTAAGCATCCGTTGTCTTCCTTTTCTTCATGTTCCAAGTTGAGGTTCTGGAGACACTGGCAAATTAGCACACCACCATTCACAACAGTTGCATGTGGAAGATGAGGGACTTCCTTCCGTATTCAATAGTTCGTGTTACTCTTAAATTATGCATATTTAAGTTTATACTCTTAAGCTACACATAGAGATCCAGACATGACATGCATGAAGCAAAATATCATTTCTTTACGCCCAGCAAGTAGATGGACATTGAACACTAGAAGTAATAATAGTTTTATTTTTATGGTCATATTTAAATGATTTAATTTATATTCAGAAAATTTTAATGCCAGCTCTATTTAAAAGATTCACTGCAATGTATGATAGCCATTAATTCCAATTGGAATTTTATCTCCTAATTTCAGTACATCTTTTTTAATATTTCAGAAAAAAAATTGTCCTTTTGAAAATATGAAAAGAGTTTTTTCAGGGTTTACATTTATTTTCATTTATTTTTTAAATGTGTTCAAATCTTTTACATTGTTAGTAAAACTATATTTTATCTTTTTGTACTTTAGATCACCGAGGTTCAAAACAAGCTAAAATCATGATAGAAAATATAAAACAAATTCAGAAACATTAAAAGGCTGAAATTTAAAATAGAAGAATTGTTGTAATAAAGAGATATTTGTCAAAATAAAAGGATAAGAGGGATGCCTGGGTGGCTCAAGTCAGTTAAGCATCCGATTCTTGACTTCAGCTCAGGTCATGATCTCATGGTTCATGAGTTTGAGCCCCAAGTCCAGCTCTGCTCAGACAGTGAGGACTCTGCTTGGGATTCTCCATCTCTCTCTCTCTCTCTCTCTCTCTCTCTCTCTCTCTGCCCCTCTCCCACTTGTGCTCATGCCACTCTCTCTCTCTCTCTTTCTCTCAAAATAAATAAATAAAAACTTTAATATAAAATAAAAGGATAAGATACATTTTATATAACATGTTCATTTGATTTATACTCTTAAGTCTTTAGACTTCTATATGTTAGTCTCCATTTTTACTCTTCCTCTGGGCCACAAAAATGATGGGAGGAGGACTGCTATGCACCCTAAAAAGGAGAGAAACATATAGAAAGACTTTTTTTTTTAATGTGCAGAGTTGTATTTCTAAGACCCTAAGCCTCTCTGCTGTGCAAATTTTGCCAGAAGAACTTGGTAAAATAATGGAAATAGCTGTATCTCTTGGAGTCTCTCTCATGAGACAGCTCCCACACACCCGCATGGCCAAGAACGGAGGGAGGGGCTCTAGAAGGAAGGGCCTTTTACTGTTGACCAAAGGGTGAGATGAGCAAGTCCCAGGGGTCAGGAGGCAGAATTCCCGGCCATGGCAACTCCAAGGATAAATGCTCCAGCTCATGAGAGGTCAAGGCCAAGTCTTGCATGCCAAGTAGAGACACAGAGGCCACTCTACTGGACCAGAGAGGCCAGGACAGCTGGATTCCCAGCAACAGCTGGGACTGGCAGCAGGCAGAGCACAAGGACAGCAGCCCCCCAGGCAGTGACTGTATTACAAGGGTCCCTCTCCTCCTCTGTCTTCTGGACGATTCCCTGAGCAATACAATAATCATGACACATCAGGGCTTGCCTCTTGAAAGAAATGGCTGTTAATCCATAGCACCAGAGGATTACTACCAGGAAAGTCACCTGGGTCAGGTGACTCCCATAAGCTGGTGAAATCTAGGAAATATTCAGGTTCTATACACATAGATGAAACTATTTTACATTAAATATTATTAATATATCACAATATCCCAAGGCTGGTCCTCAAGTAATGTAAACCTTAAAAATAAAGACATTATTAAGCAAGATTAATCCATTAAAATTTTTTCCTGAATAAAATAAAATACTATTTTGAGATACATAGTTAAAAATCTGGGCTTTTCAACTTTTTAAAATATGTTTTATTAAGAAATCAAAAAGTCTCAAAAGACAATTTGGTTGGTTAGGTTTTTTAAGACATGACAGATACGTTTTACTCTTTTAGGCTGTAAACGTCACAGGCACTACTTAACCAAAAGGAATAAACACACTTGAGAGAGATGCTGCATGCTCTAAATCAAACACAGCAAAGAAAAAGCAATGGGAAAGGATCCTTCCCCAGAGAACCATAAAATGTGTTATGCCTTGTCGGGGCAGGGGCTGGGGGCGGGGGTGATTCTATTCTTTTGCACCATTCCCTTAAAAATAAACTGGGAACTTCCCTCTCTGCCTGGGATTTTTGCCTCTGGGAGACAATTCCAGTTGAGAACTTGTGTCCAGTCATGAATGAAAGTGTGAGAACTTTCTAGAATAATATGTTCTGTCATTTCCATTTCACAAAGAAGCTTTAACTCCCTCAGCCACATTTAGGTCTGTCCAGTGACGCTGGAGGTCCATGAAGGAGGTGGCTTTTCCCAGATGGGTCCACCCTAAGCACATGAAGGGAACTGAAATAGACACAATCAGTGGAATTGTCTGCATGGTTACTATTTCTCCCCTGTTACAAAGGAGTATTTTTGTCAGACCATTTAAATAGGCATAATATTTATCACACATGTTAGCTCTCCTAGAACATTTTAAAAGGACTCTTCCAACCTTTTGGAAGACCAAAAGGTCTTCCTGACCTCCTTTAAACAATGATGCCTCTCTACCTAATCCTTAAGAGACAGAAAACAGAGATTCAGAGACATTGCCATATACTCAGGGTAGGCTAATAAATCCCAGTCTGCAAATACAAAGAAGCCATCTGTCACCTGTGAGAGCTGGAAGCCAAAGGGACATGAGCTATCACAATCCACTGACGTTGAAGTCCAAACCACAAGGCAGCCTGAGTAAACTGGGGACTCAAGGCCACCCTGGAAGGGCAGCCACACTTGAAGCCCAGGTGACATTTCCTCCAACAGCGTCAGAAACACATGCTGAAGTCTCCACTGAGGATCCAGTAGGGTTCTGTATTAGGGCTCTCCAGAGAAACGAAACCAACTGCTACACACACACGCGCACACACACGCACACACAGAGCGATTCATTTTAAGTCATTGGCTCAAGTGATGGTAGGAACTGGCAGGTCCAGGACGGACTGGGAAGTTCCAGCAGGAGTTGATATTGCAGTCTCGAGGTCACAGACAGACTGCCAGCAGAATTCCTTTCTCTTCCAGGACCTCGGTGCCTTCTCAAAAGCCCTTCAATTAATTGAACGAGGCCCACCCATATCGTGGAGGTTAATCTGCCTTACTCTAAGTGCACTGATCGAAATGTTAATCACATCTAAAAGATACTTTCACAGCCAGTATTTAGACTCGTGTTTGGCCAAACAACTGGGCCCCATGTAGGCAGGTTGACACACAAAATTAACCTCCACAGGTTCCAGCAAGCCTGGGCTCCCCGCCAAGATGCTCCAAGCTCTGCAACCCATTTGCCAGGTCACTTAGCAAGGGAGCTAATCCATCCTGCACAAGGACAAAGTCACCCCCCACGCCCCCTGGCACCATCCCAAACACAGGCAAGGATCCCAGAGCCCCAGACAGTGCTCAGCCGCCTCAAATCCCAAGGGCAGGTTTCTCCTCCTCAGAGCACAACACCCTGTCTGAACATGGAAAATGGGGTTCTTCTATCCCGTACCCATGCACAGACCCCAACAGGAGACTCTCCCTTCACAACTGCTTTGAACAAGAGTTGAACTGAACAATCAATGCAGTCACACAATCTACCCATCACTTTTAGTCTCTCAAACGTCCAAACAAGACAGTCTTAAATATTTATAAAGCACTCAGATCCCTGGATTGCTTAAAAACTGAGCACTTTCAGCATCCCAACACTTACACATACTAGCAAATATGTTCACTTACTCTCTAAGCCTACTCTAAGTTTTAGAAGTCAAGCCTTTCCCTACTGTTTTTGATAACAGAAATGACAGCAGAGTGAAAACACTGATAGAAGAAGATCCATCTCAGGCTTAGAAGCCACCGTGTGAAACGGGTCCAGGCAGCCACAGGGCTCATCAGGAGGCAGAGAACAAAAAACAAAACAAGAGGGAAAGCACAGAGCTCGCATTGCCTTAGAGCCGGAATCACTTTCACACACACAGGCTTCATGAAGAGTTCTGGAGGCTAAGGGAGAGGAATGTTGGTCAGCAGAGTGAAAAAAAATATGAACAGCATCACCACAAGGGATTACATTTTCCAAATTCTTAGTCATTCTCCAGCAAGACAACTGCAAGCCACTGTAGCATCATAATATGAGTTACTGCAGATCCTGGTAGCACGAGAGAAATTAAATTAGTCCCTCCATTCTTAGCACAATAGATTATTCACAGGGTAATGGACAGTTGCATCACCCAAGGAGCCTTGTTTTAAACAGGGAAGTGGCCATCATTTCTGCTTCTTGCTGTCTCTCCCCTAAGAGGGAAGCTGAACAGCAGGAACAGCTAATGTTGTGTACCTTATTATCATCATCGGTAACTAACGTCTACCGAGCATTAAGGGGACGCTAAGTGCCTAGGAGAGACTGACACGGCCAAGAGGGCCCTCTGCCTAATTTTGGCCCCCAAACATCAGCAAAGACCAACCACCAAAATCCATAGCAAAAGGATACAGCAGACTTGCCTCATCAAACTGAAAACTGCCTGATTACACAACAGGAAAAAGAAGTGGCCAGAAAAGAACTTGAAAGAGGAAAGCTGATTTTTAGAAATGTGTCATTTCTTTCCTTTACCCACTGACCTCTGCTGTAGGACGTTTTTAACAAAGGGATAATTATTTACAAAAATGGCCCAAGGCATGCTAGCGAAAAGACCTGAAAATTATTAAAGATTCCTTGCGGGACAGAGGAGGTTTTGATTTCTGACGAAGGAAAAAGTTCTTCATCGTTCAAGTTGTAGTTAGAGTCCCTCGTAAAACCGAAAACTTCTAATAACCCTGTTGCCACATCTTGAATTTGACAAACAAAGGAAATTTCCTTAAAACAAACGGGAAATCCGCATTCCTGTTTTATAGTGGATCATTTTGGCCTGAGTCAAATCCCTTTCATACTAACCATGTGACTTTAAACAACTCACTTAACTTTTGTATCTCAGTTTCTTCATTTGTAACATGGAGATAACAATGAAACCAGACTCGAAGTGTTACTGGGAGGGTTGCATGAAATCACACAACTGCCTAGCCTAGAACCTGGCACCTAGTAGGTACTCAGTGAATGTTAACCATAATTGTATCGGAAAAGAGCGTTTTGCAAGCTGTCAGGTATGACACAAACGCGGGTCACCTTCCATGGCATGAACGGTCACAGAATCAGCTTGTAACTGCTTCCAAATTACATGTTTCCCTTCTGTAAACAGACCCACGGGACAAAATGTGTCCCATCGTGGTGAGTTTCCTGTCTGGCCAGAGGAGGCTGAAGTAACAAGGGGGCAAGGGGGCGCCCTCCAAAGCCGGGGAGGAAGGTGAGGCAAGAGTGCAGCTTCCAAACTCCCTGCATCGTTGTAACTGAGTTGAAGTCCCGTAACCCCTGGAAAGTCATTCTGTCCTGGCTGAATGACATTGCTGGTACAGCTGTAAGTTTCATCTTGCACTGGTTATTAACTCTTAAAGTTTTCAGCCAGTCAACTGACAGAGAGGATAACTTGCTGGTAGCATTAGGTACTTGGGAGCCTACCATGGAACAGCAAGAATGATGGACTCAACATTCAGCCATCTTTCCCCTTTCTCCCCTCAATACACACACTCTGCTCAAGGCTGTCAGTCCTATACACAGGGAGGCAGCCTGCTGTGATAGTGAAGGGAAGGCCCATGGCCAGACTACATGGATTCAAATGCTGTGTGACTTTGAGAAAGTTACCTCACTTCTCTGAACCACGGGTATAAGCAAATCATGGAAATGCTCATACCAGAGGGTTGTTGTGATGATTAAATGTGATAATATATTTTTTAAAATGTAGGTGATCAATAAACATTGGCTATTAGAATCACCATCATCTTCATCATCATCTGCATGGTTATTACACACGTTCCTCCTTCCTGTCAGGGCATCCACCCGCAAGTCTGACAGCCCAGCATCCTCTCTGCAAAACTACCAAACCTTCCGTGGCAACCAGTAACACTAAGTAAGGAGAGAATAGGAGGCCAGGTGCAGACGGGTCACAAATGCACTACACCAGAGGCCTGGATTAGGACAGGTCACATGCATGCAAAAGGCCTAGCACTTGGGCATCCAGGGGGAATGAAATACCATAGCCTTCGAGGCACTAAGGTTTAACACACAGCACAAGAGAACATTCCTGGGGAATGACTAATCTGAGCCTGTTTCACAGATGAGCAAAGTAGGGTGCAGAGGTAAAGGACCTGCCCAATGGGTTTGCATCAGAGACAGGAACCCAAGCCTCCCGAGGTCTGTCTAGTCCAGGGCTCTTCCATCACTCCCCACCAGCTTACTGACAAGTTGTACAAACTCTGATCCAGGTTTAGGCAGCCGAGAAAGGCAGGTTCAGTGCTGAGCCTCACCCCCTGGGGACTCTCGAAGCTACATCTACCAGTAAGCTGACTTTCTTCCCCTCCCTCCCTGTTTCAGGTCAGTTCCGCTTTCCCTCCGAGGTCCCAGACAGCCCTGCAACAAGATGCAGCTGGAACACAGCTTTTGCAATAAAACGCGGGGCCGTGGTCAAAACCTACTCCCACCCGTCTCTTCTTGTCCTTACTCACCCACGGTTCCTCTCCACTCTGGCCCTCACATTGGGGCCTTTTGACCACAAGCCCTACAGACTCTCCCAGGGAGCCCTTATTTCCCTGCTTCTGTCCCCTTCTGCCCCATCATCTTTGTTCTCACCTTCTGCACGAATGCCTTTCTAACCCCCACCCCAGGCTCGCCACTTGGGTATCCCTCCCTTTTCCGGTAAATCTCAATAAAAGCATCCTGAGCTCAGCCTCCTTCTGAATCACTTCCACCCACTGCCCAGATGGGATTCAAGTACCTCCCTTGCTGGTTCCCAAATGTGTATTTCCAGCCCTGCTTTTTTGCACTCGCCACGCTTTTCACATTTCTGCTTGCACAGTACCTACAGCTCTTCGAGGGCAGTGACCATCTGCTGTCACATCCCTGGGACATAGCACGGTGCCTGGATTCTCAATAAATATTTGTTTGAGTGAATATAACACAAGTAAAAATATCTCGACTCTTTCATTTAGCTAAAACGGCCATTGTTTGCATGTTAGTGACTTAAACCCCTTTCACGTTCCTTCACTGATGAAATATGCAACTGTTCTTTTTCCTGTTCGCCTGACTATGATTTCCATACCTCCCCTCATGAGGCATGGTCTCTTCTCCCTTTTTCTCTCCTCCAAAATCCATGATTTCAAAATTAACCTCTCAGCTCAAAGAATAAAGAGAGACACAAGGTCACAAGTGTTGCAGGATGTGGAATCTTTGACTACCCGGGAAGTACAGCCCTTGCGACGACAGATACACGGCAGTAATGGTAGAAGGATCTCACTGCATACAGCGTTCGCGCTGTGGCTGAACAAAGGTGCTCTTGAAAGCCCCATGGCCACACTCAGGATCACCCACCCTAACAGGCACTCCCAAGAAGCATGCAAGTCTCCTCTGGGGCATCCCTCCTGGCTCTCCTTCCCACTTTCCCCTTTTTCCTCAAACGTCCGGCCCCACCTACCCACTCTCACCCTCAGCTGCTTGTGGCCTTGCCTACTCTTCCACTGGAAAGACAGGGTCTACCGCAAGAGAACTCCTGCGAGCTCACACCTCCGCACGCTGCCCCGCGCATCTACGTCTGTACCCTCGAACCCTCCTTGTCTTCTGAGAAAGGCCGGGCTTCCACCTGCGCACTAGATCCCAGGCTTTCCTGCCTCTTCTAGGACATTTCTTCAGCTGTTCTTTCCTCTCTCGTGCAGCATCCATTTTTCCTTCTTAAGCTAGATGCCTCCGTCAGACACGACATACCCTTTCCTTCCCATCTTAAAAAAGGAAAAATTTTAAAAACCCAGACCTCTCCCTAGTTACTTCCACATTTTCTCCTTCCCTTTCTAGCAAAGTTTCCCCAGAAGTTTTCACGAGCAGTGAACTTAACCCTTTGCATCGTGACTTGAATCTATGCCACTCATACTTTTACTCTCAAAGCTCCATCAAGGTCCCCGATGCCTGCCACATTGCTAAAACTATGGTTTTGTCTTTGTCGCATTGACATTTCAGCAGCTTTTGTGACAGGCTTTAACTATCTTTTTTTAACTCCTCTTCACTGGCTCTTCTCCAGTTTTTCTCCTACTTGTCCAGACAGTCCATCCTGATCTTCCTTCCTGGTTGCCGCCCTTCATCTCCCAAATCTCTAAATGTTGGAATATCCCAAGCTCGGCCCTAAATTCTCCGTACTCACTCCCTTGGTAATCTCATCTGGATTTGTATTTCGAAATACCATTTCTGTGCTAATGATTTCCAAAGATGTCAAATAGGCATCTTAAATTTATCATGACTAAAACTAAACTCTTGATACATAACCCCAAATTAGCCTCTTTACGGTTAATTGCGACTGAATTCTTCAGTTGCTGAGGCCAAAACTCTTGGAGTAATCTTTAGATCCTTTTTCCATTTACCCTACATCAGCTTGGTCAGCAAACTCTGTTGACTCTGCTTATTTTTTGCCTTCATCAGCATCTTCTATTATTATTAAAGGGCTCTATGCCTCACACAACTTCGGAAATTGAAAAGGAACCACGAATGCTATCAAGAATGCCAAAGAATGCAGAAGACCCCACGAAAGAACCACAACTCTGCCTGACCCTCAGAACCCTCTTCATTCCCTGCCTCCCCTGATGGTTCTCCCCACATCTGCTAATAATATTGCTTAACTTTTTGTTTTGAAGAAATTATGCATTCACAGGAAGTTGCAAAGATAGTACAGAGATCCCGCGTGCCCTTCACCCAGTTGGCGTTGAGGTTGCATCTTACGGATGACTATAGCACAACATCAAAACCAGGAAATCAACGTTGGGGTACATGCACCATGCCAGTTAGTAAAAAATGTGGGTTTCTGTAAGCACCACTGCAAGCGAGATACAGAGCTAGTCTATTGTCACAAAGGACTTCCCCATGCCACCACTTTATAATCACATCCACCTCCCCTCATGCCTCCCCCCTGCAGAGTACTAATCTGTTTTCCATCCCTTTAATTGTGTCATTTTGATAAAGTCGTGTAAATGGAGCCACACAACGTGTGATCCTTTGAGACTGGCTGTTTTTCACTCAGCGTTACCCATGAAGTCCTTAGAAGTTATTGTATGTATCAGGGCACCTGGGTGGCTCAGTCAGTTGAGTGTCCGACTTCTGCTCAGGTCATGATCTCATGGTTCATGGGTTCAAGCCCTGCATTGGGCTCTGTGCTGACAACTCAGAGCCTGAAGCCTGCTTCAGATTCTGTGTCTCCCTCTCTTTCTGCCCCTCCCCTGCTTGCTCTCTGTCTCTCTCTCTCTCTCCCTGTCAAAAGTAAATAAACATTAAAAGAGTTTAAGAAATTATTGTATGTATCACTAATTTCTTCCTTTTTAATTGCTGAATAGTATTCTATGGTATGGATGTCCCACAGTTGTTTAACCACGTACTTACTGAAGGACATTTTGGTTGCTTCCGGTTTTTCACTATTACATAGGAAAATGCTATGAATAACCCTGTATAGGTTTTTGTGTAAACATAAGTATTCATTTCTCCGAGATAACTGCCCAGGAGTGTAATTGCTAGGCTGCATGATAAGTGTATATTTAGGGTTTTGTGTTTGTTTGTTGTTTGGGGGGGGGGGGTTGTTTTTGTTTTTGTTTTTTAGAAACTGCCAAACCACTTTTCAGAGCGACTGTATGTACCATTTTCACATTCTGGGATATTTCCAGAATCCAACCACTTCTCACCACCAGGCCAGAATCCCGACCCAAGTCATAGTCCTCCCTCCCCGGATCATGTTAGGAGTGCCCTAACTGTCCTCTCTACTTTGACCTGTGTTGTCTCCCTACCCCTTCTGTCTATTTTCACTCAGCTGCATGAGTGATCCCAGGAAGGTGAAAATCAGGCTCTGTACTCCTCTGTCTGAGACCAAGCACTAGCTTCCCATGCCACCCTCAGTAAAGTCAAATTCCTTACCATGATATCCTTTGGTTTTCCCTGTTCTCTGACTCTATTCCCCCGTCACTCCCCATCACTCACTCCCCTGCAGCTATGACAATGGCCTTCCTGCTCTGGCTACATGTGCCACACACTCTCTTGTCAGCACAGAGCCCAATCCGCTGTTTCCTTTTCCTGAAAGGCTCTTCCACACAGCTCATTCCCAAACTCCTCCAAGTCTTTGTTCAAGCACCCCTCTCAGTTATGCTTTCCTAGCCATTCTACCTCCCTACCAGTCTTCTGTGCATTATCACCGCATACGTAACTGACCTTGGCTATTCTCTCTCACCCTTCCCTAGAATGCAAGCACTTTGAAGGCAAGGATTTGACACTGCTGAATTCCCAGTGTCCGAAATGATTCCTGGCACATAATAGATGCTCAATAAATATGTTGTAAGTGGATGGATAGATGAGTAAACAATCATTGACTAGAAAAATATGATTGCCAGCATTTCATGTTTGTTCTCAATGTCCCTGTGTACAATGCCATTCAGAGCACATTGAAATGGAGGTGAAAACTGGGGCATCTGGGTGACTCAGTCAGTTGAGCACCGACTCTTGGTTTTGGCTCCAGTCATGATCTCTTGGTTCATGAGTTTAATCCTTGCATGGGGCTCTGAGCTGGTGATGCAGAGCTTGCTTGGGATTCTCTCTCTCTCCCTCTCTCTCTGCCCCTCCACTTTTTCCTCCCTCCCTCTCTCTCTCTCTATCTCAAAATAAATAAATAAACTTTAAAAAAAATTTTTAAAAATGCACCAAGAGCATTTACAGATATTTCCAGAAAATAGTAACAAATACATATTGGTAAATGGATACATCAACAGTGCCTGGGGATACCTGGCTAGATTCCTTGCATTTCTGCATCTCTAGAACAAAACTCTGGAATAAAACTCTGAAGTGTCACATCAGAACACACAGCTCAGGAAGCCGCAAACCCATTCCCTGATAACCTAGAGAACAAGGCACATACAATTCACTTCCACCCTTTGGTTGTCAATCCAAACCCAAGGACAGAATCTTTCATTCCTATGATGATTGTTTCTCAAAGCCTAAAAGAATGAAATGTCACCTCATTACCCACTGTATTACACTTTGAACTAACATTATGCTTAGTAAGAGAGAATTTAACCAAAACAACAGGCAAAGAGTTCGCAGCAGGTGTAAGAAAGTTCAAAGCCAATAAGGAGAGCTTGTTAATAGGCTGACAGGTACCATTAAAAGGCATGGATGTGCTAGAAAATAATCTAAATAGGCTAATTTATACGTTGCTTACTGATGTCAATTGTTATTTTTTTTTGAGTGCTTGCTATAGAAATAGCCATATTATTATGTGCCGAGGTCATATTAATTCAACCAATCCCCCTGGATACTATGAGGAGGTAGACACTGTAATGGGTCTCAGATTACAGAGAGCTCTAGCAACATGTCCAAAGACACACTGCCAACGAATGAGTCCCCTAGCCTCCCAAGCCCCGGCAGCCTGGCTCTGGATTGTGTTCTGCACTTTGGCTTTTCATCTTGTGTTAACATCTGAGCTAAAATATGTTACCCTCAGCATCTTGTTAAAAATTTAAGACCACCCAAGAGGTAAAGGAAGAGAGAACTTAAGAGCTGAAGTAAGTAACCTACCAAGTGGTAAAGAGGGTTTCCAACTCAGGGGCCTGACCCTTTTTTTTTTTTTAACGTTTATTTATTTTTGAGAGAGACAGAGACAGAGAGCGAGCAGGGGAGGCGCAGGAGAGAGAGGGGAACACAGAATCTGAGGCAGGCTCCAGGCTCTGAGCCATCAGCACAGAGCCTGATGCGGGCTCAAGCTCACAACTGCGAGATCATGACCTGAGCCGAAGTCAGACACTTAACCAACCCAGGGGCCTGACTCTTAAAGCCCATTTACTGGCCTCTTCTGGCCTCTCCTTCTACCTTTCTTACACCATCCCCGGGGAGGGGAGGGTGCTATCCACCGGCTGCCCACCCTCACTGCCTTCTCCCCACCTTGCAAGGCCCCCCCACCCACTACCTAGCTTCCTTTTCCTCCTTCCTTCAAAACACCTTTCCTTCAGTCATGTAGGAAAAGAAACAGATTCATCTATTGAGACTTTCCCTTCAACACAGGCTATTACTTACCTCAAATGAAGTTTTTATCTGTCAGTCTTCAGATGCCAAGATACGAATCTCAGAGAGCATCACGGAAATATTTTTGACTGGGGTAGGGGTGAGAGGTCTCTTTCTGGGAGACCACAAATCACATCCTCTGAACACTTGTCTTTGTCTACATGCAAAGCTGGCAAAACCATAGTAGGCCACACCGGCTGTGTGATCTCTGACAAGTCCTGTCATCTCTCTGTACCTCAGTTTCCTACACAAAAAGAAGATAAAAACAGAGCTATGTCGTGGGGGTGTGGGAGGCTTCACTGACCTGCATACAGATAATACTGCTCAGAAAGTTCTTGGCATAAAATGAGTGCTATGTAAATGTTTGTTATCATTACCACTCTTATTAAATGCCCTGTGCACTGTCCTGGTGTGGAATAAGGAGGCTTTCTCCCCTCCTCCATTCCCAAACTCCTCTCGTCTAAAAAACACTTCTTGCCACTGGTTTGCAAGAAAGCTTGTTTTCTGCCTCTTGGAGTGGAGAATTGGGTTGACTTAATATTCCTTGCTATTCATATGGTGTGTTTCTTCCTTTAAAGCCCTCTTTGCAACCAACACTACTTTGCATGAGACTACACAAAGAAAGATTCTTGAAAAGGAAGGTTTTGAAAGAAATGTTTTGGGCCTCGTTTTCAGGAATGGCCAAGCTGGTTGAAGTCTGCTTATTGTGAGAAATGTGACACAACCTACCACAAAACAAGAATTTCCACAGTACAAGGAAATGTACTTGGTTCAAATGCAAAAAAAAAAAAAAAAAAAAAAAAAGGTTATTTTAGATTTATCAGCACTTGAGAGTAAATTTGCATTATTCTGAATGCTTTGCATGCTGCTCCTTAGGCTTCTTTTAAAAGAAATTTAAGAGAAGGAAAAGAAAAAAGAACAGTGCAATAAAAAAAGGGGGGGGGGCCTCCTTTGCTTATATAACTCCTGCTATAGAGACTTAGCGAAAATCAACTGCTAAGCAATGTTATCCCATCTCATTGCACAATCCACTGATAATCTTCACCTCACTTGATGGAAACTTCTATGCTTCCTCCTACTTTTTCATGGGACTGTTCATCTTCCTCATTCAGAATCTATTTCTCAAACCATGAATTTTAAATTATTCTCATTTAACTCTTGCCTCACTCTGTACTCCGAGAAAAGCTCTGAGACTTACAGACAAGAAACACATCCCGTTCTCTATTCCCTTTCCGAATATACGCTTCCATAAGTCACTGCAGTAACTCCCACACTATAATATGCGTAGCAACTTCACGTGAAAGGATTTGCTCAGGAAATTATGAAAGGAGCCAGATAAAAGGTTAAATATCTGCATGGTTGGGGATGAAGAGGTTTTCCTAAACAAGGTATCCTACGACACTCTGCTTCCTGTGAGCTTGAGGACAAGAACTCCTGATCTCCGAGCAGAGGGATCAGTACCTGGCCAACAGTGACTCCCTTCAACTTGCACCAGTATGATTAAAAGATCAGCTTTTGTGCCTCCACACCTTTCTGCTCCCTTGTCTGGCCTGTATTTGACATAAAGACACTAGACTAAGTACTGTTGGAGCCCTGTGATTCTGCCCCACAGGTAAGACACGCTTAGCTGATGGCCCCATCTCAAATGATAAGTCAGTGCGCTCTGATTGGAGCCACCACCTCCTCCTTGGCAATGGCTCTCCCACATACCCTTGGTTGTTCCTTCTGTCTGCTTCAGTAGACTGCCCTCCTTCAGCCAACAAAGCACCAATTGCTTTGACATCTTGTTATCACACATCCTGTTCACAAGCACAGATAAGAGGACCTGGGTCCAAATAAGCAGAGTGCTGTTGCATTCTCTTCATTAGATTGAGTGATTAAGTTACCTAATTAGGTGTCCTTAAGTCCATGGTGGCCAGATCTACACAGTTGAGCAGGATTTGTGTTGCTGGTTGAATCCAGAGAAAACATATGCTAATTTTGAGTTTTGCATTTATTTTATCCCTGTAGTTCTCCTTGGTTCCAAGACTTCTCTTTGAAGTCAGCACACTGGTGTTGATCATTAGTGCACTGTTTTAATAACATCGGAGTCATTAACCCGCCTATTTGTCAATTAATGTCACTCAGTTCCATGGCACAGACTGCACTAGGTCTAGTCAATTGTCTCAGAAATAACTATAGGTTACCAAAAAGACCAACTTAAGAAAAAGTGTCTAGATCAGCATAAATCCACCATCCCAAGAGATAAAACAGTTCAAAGACACCGTCTTCCCAAAAAAAGGGGGGAGGGTCATTTTTCTTGTGTAAGCAGTTGCACTGCATATAGGAGTTTTCCTTCAGGGGCGCCTGGGTGGCCGACTTCAGCTCAGGTCACGATCTCGCGTTCCGTGAGTTCGAGCCCCACGTCGCGCTCTGCGCTGACGGCTCAGAGCCTGGAGCCTGCTTCCGATTCTGTGTCTCCCTCTCTCTCTGCCCCTCCCCCGTTCATGCTCTGTCTCTCTCTGTCTCAAAAATAAATAAAACGTTAAAAAAAAATTAAAAAAAAAGAAGTGTTCCTTCAGAGTGCCACTCACTCAGTATTTATAGGAAGCCATAGACCAGCACCTGTACTAACACCTAGTATGTGTAATTAAATACTACAGTGTCAAAAATTCAGAGTCTAATGGTCACACGAGTACTGACATCACTATAACCAAAGCAGCTGTGGATTTTCTCTATGGTCTTGAAGCATAAAATGCAATGAAACTGGCTGTGCCCCCAGAGTAACTGTGACAAAGGTTAGCATACCATCAGAATCTATTATATTAATAAACTAGGTATAAAGGCTCTTCACCAATATAGATCATATTTGACATGAAAATATAGAGCCTGAAGTTGATAGTCCTCATATCAAAATGGCCATAAGGGTGGATATGCTGGCCCAAGTGCATGGCCCATCCTGTCTCAGAGGCAGATATATCCATATCGTGAAGATGAATTAATCAAGGTCCCTTTGCCAAACGCCATGGATTACTCAAATCCTGCCACCAAATTCCCTGGTTCTAAGAATCTTTGTACCTTGCCGATAGTTGTGAGATTCACTTGCTGCTGATACCGGCACTCATTTATTAACTGAATTCAATAAATAGGCCTTAACTATCTAGTTCAAACTTAGGAAACTTAAATTTTAGACAGCCATTGGTCAAAGAATTATATAAACACATATGAAATCCCACTTGTGATAAATGCTATGAACGAAAGGTATATAGTCCTAAAAGAGCAGAAAATAATCTGAAAATAACAGTATCGTTATTACAGTCATCAGGTAGAAATCAATTTAACATTTAAGTTTCAGAATCCTTGTGGGGATTAAATTTGATATATACAAAAACATATTTTTAACCTCCACATACTTAGATAAAACTAAGGATCATTTTACTATCAGCTAAGCTAGGTCGCAGAATAAGTAATAAATGAAATCTTGGTAACTAAATACATCAAAGATTCTCACTAAAGGCAAAAGCACCAGCAGGTGTGGCAGCCCTCCAGTGCAGCTCCCTCCAAGCAGTGATTCATCTTAGAATCCAGAGCATCTCAAGGTGTGGCTTCTAGATCACTATGGCAACAAAGGCCCATAAGGGTGAGGGACTTCAGAGTCTTGCATTGGCTCTCCTATGCTCCACCATAAGGGCGCTAACAAATGTGGGGCGACGTGGATGTTCAGTAAATACTTCTGCCACGAGAGGGAGAAGCATGGCTCTTGAATGTGCGATCTAACTTTTTTGAGACCATTTCCCACTGATCAAGTGGAAAGGGTCGTTCGAGCTATCTCAAAAAGTTAAGAGGATTCATGTGAAGCCCTTATTTGCTGCAAGGAGCCATAGAAAAGGCTGTGACTGCTATTTTTACCACAACCACCAATGATACCAACACCAAAGAGAAGAATAAAAATTGAATTGAAGCGTGACAGCCTGGACTAGTTTCTGCCAATGGAACAGGCCAGCCGTTCTGGCTGGGCACCTAGGAACGCGCAGCACCCTAGCAACCGTGTCCCTTGGGGACACAGTAGGGTAGCTAGAAACAGCACCCGAAGCAAACAGGTACAGACCCTGGCCCTTCCCTAACCTCTTGGAAAGCACAATTTCACTTCTAGGTCCCTGCACATTTACTTAGTGAGCTAGTCTAAAATTGCCTAACTGGGCCAACAGACCCAGTTCCAAAAAAAGCTAAATATACCTAGTTACCTAAGTATTTTCTGATTCTAAATAATATTATCCTGGGTCAGAGATGAGCTATATTACTTGTTTAACTGACATTATTGTTCCCTGTTTGGCCATCATGGAACCAATGGCCCTGATCTCAATTACAGACCCTTCTTTACCCAACTGAAAACCAAGAAACCCATAAAGAAGCAATTCCTGGTTCTCGTTATGGCTCCCAATTGTCTTTGGTAAGATGGAAACTCAGGTGGTGTTTATCTATTTGAGAAATACTGTATTTACTTGTACTCTCCTAAGGATCGATCCTCAGCACCAATATGTCTGCTTAATATGCTTCGCTTATTGCTTTGGTGATGGATACAACCATTAGGTGCACAGCATGACAAATGTATATTTGGGTTTGTGGAAATGATGTCAGGCTTTTTATCATGAATTTTAGTTGTCTGTCTGCATGTGCAGCTATTCACGGCCGGAGCACAGAAGCAGAAGAAGCAGCGTGCGAGAATGTGAAAGGCAATACCGAAATAAGAAAAAGAACGTTCCTAGAAAAAACAAGTAGGAGTGCAAGAGAATGAAATGAAAGTCATTGATTAGAAGAAAAAGTCTCAGAGATTCCAAAGATCAAAGGTTTAAAAAACCCAAAGGCTTGGAAGATTAATCTAAGCACTACCAAACTGCGAAAAACAATCTACAAGACCAATTGAAAACCAGACGGCTGTCCCAGAAAATAGAGTAAAATTGAGAATGCTGAGAAGCTAGAAATGATATGGTAAACAACAGTGGATTTATTTATTTTAAAAAGGTTTATAGCCACAATGTATATCATTATTAAAAAGCACTACGATGACCCAAAGCAAATTAAAAAATAAAAACAAAAAACAGAAACACTACATGCCCGTTGCCTATTAAGAGAAGTTTTAAAACCTTGTAGGCTTGGGGCGCCTGGGTGGCTCAGTCAGTTAAGCGGCCGACTTCAGCTCAGGTCAGGATCTCACGGTCCGTGAGTTCGAGCCCCGCGTCGGGCTCTGGGCTGATGGCTCAGAGCCTGGAGCCTGCTTCCGATTCTGTGTCTCCCTCTCTCTCTGCCCCTCCCCCATTCATGCTCTGTCTCTCTCTGTCTCAAAAATAAATAAAACGTTAAAAAAAAAACAAAAAAAAAAACCTTGTAGGCTTTCCTACAAAAAAAAAAAAAAGCTTGAGAAATCACACAAATAAAAGAGATTCACTATGTGGCCTTTTTACTGTTATTGGTAGAGATTCCTTCTTAACTAGAATAGGTTATCTGGCTGTTTTTAGTTTATTTTATGAAAACTGTCTATTAATATTATGTCATATTGTGAAAATAAATAGGCTGAGGTGTTTCAAAATGTGCTTGTGCATGAGTGTTTTTGTATATATGTATGGGGGGAGGTGTGAGCAGTGTATGTGACTGCTTGTATGTGCACAGTGTGTTTATGCACATCTGTGTAACTGGAGAGTGTGCAGGTATGCGGTTGTGCATGAGTGTGTGCGTATGCTGTGGTGTGTGTGTGAATATGCGAGTATATGTGACTGCATGCATGAGTGCCTGTGGGGTGTGTGATTGTGAATATGTGCAAGTCGATGCAAGTACGTACGAGCGTATGTGTGAGTATGTCTGAAAGTGGGTATGTAATGATGTGTGAAAGAGTGTACGAGTGTAAATGTGAGCGTGGTGTGAATATTTGTGTGCACACGGGCACATGGAAGCATATGTAGAAGGCTGTTGCTAACGGCAGAACACTTCTAATAAGCAGAAGGAGTGAGGCCTTTCCATGGCCTAGAAGGAGACCAAGTATACAGATATCTAACGGGTAAATAGCATAGCAACTTGTTTCTTATGAGATCACTCAGACCAGAACCACATTCACCAAGAAAGTCATTTCCTAAATAGTCCCCTAGAGGCTGAGGCCTGCCTTCCCATCTGTCCACTCACTGCTCTTTTGATCCTTTATTGCCAAGAAGGCAAAAAGATCTCCAGGAGTAGCCCTTATGAGCTCCCAGCCAGGTCTTTCTCATTTCCAGGCAGCTGGCCGCCTCTCCCTGTTCACTCAGGCCCAAGACTTCTTCCAAGCCCTGATTAAAAACACTTTCATCCAAGAAACCTTCCCTACCCAACCTCCTCCCACACTGATCTCTCCCTCAGCTCTTAAGAATAACGTTCACATCTTGAATGACATATCGAACTGAATTAACCGTACAAAGAGATGAAATTACATGGCTACCTACACCGGCTGATTTTAATAATTGTAACAGTTAAGTTTTATTGAGAACTTACTATGTGCCAGGCACTCTACTAAATAAACCTTTTATATACATCTCAATTAATTGTCACAACATTCCTTTGACATAGCTACTGTATGGCTTTCATTTTAAAGATAGGAGAGTGAAATCCAGACAGTTTAAGTAAGTTGTCTGAGGTCTCTCTCTCTCTCCGTGTGTGTGTGTGTGTGTGTGTTCTCTGTGGTTCATATTGAGTAAATTCTATTGCTCTGTCCTCAAATTCATTGATTTTAGCCTGTCTTCTCTACTCTACTATTGAGCCCATCCAATGAGTTTTTACTTTGATTATTATATTTTTCAGTTCTATAATCTCCATTTGGTTCTTTTTTTATAACTTCTATTTTTTTTTTTTTTGCTCCGATTTTCTGACTTTCCATTTGTTTCAAGAGAATTCATAATTCCTTGTGAAACATTTTTATGAGGCTGCTTTAAGTTGTGAGATCATTTCAAAATCTGATTCATCTCAGTGTTGGCATCTGTTGATTATCTTTTCCCATTCATGTTTTGATTTTTCCGGTTCTTGGTATGGCAAGTGACTCTCTATAGTGTGCTGGGCATTTGGGATATTATACTGTGAGACTCTGTATCCGATTTTACCTTCCGTTCTTAACGGGCAGGCCCTCCAGGTAAGGTGTCACGCAAGATGGGATGGGTGTGTATGTTCAGATGCCCTCTGAGCCCTGCCAACACCACCTTAGCAAGAGTAGGGCACTGACTCACGCAGGCTCCTTGCAGGTGGGGTGTTCCTCTGCAGCTCTCCTTCTGCCTCATTGACACCTTCTTGGTGAAAGCGGGGCGCTAACTCCTACACGCTGGACTCTGCTGCCCACAGGGGAACGGAGGAGGGGTCAGGGCAAGTGCCAACTAGCCCTGCCTCCCCCCATCTGATTCTGTCTTGTTGCTACTAGATGGAGTGGAGGCTCAGCTCCCCGCTCAGCCCAGTGACCCCGGGGAAAGCAAAATGCTCACTAGCCCCAACACGGGTGAAGAGGAAGTCTCAGGTCAGCACTGGGTCCTACTGACACCACCCTGACAGATTTGCACTGACTGGTTTCCACTGGGCAGGGCACGGAAGATCAGCTGGCCACTTGGTCCTGCCAACACCACCCAGTGGGAGGATGAATCAAAGCACTGCCTGCTTCCGCCACGCACAGGACAGAAGGTTATCTTCCCGCTCAGCCCTGCTGATACCTCCCTACGGGGTGACCAGGGCATGCTGCCTGCTCCCACTCAGCAAAGGGGTGGAAGATAGAGGGGTCATTTTCCACTGGTGTTTGACATTTGGCTTGAGTAGGCTAAATGTTTTCAAAATGCTTCCTGGCCCTTTGCCTAAGGGGAGCAGGCTCTTTTTGGAACTTTTCGTGGCTGTGCCTATGGGTGGTTCTGGTTTAGAAGCTTCTGAAGTGCCTGTACAAAATATAAGATGGCAAGAAAGTGTCCCAGGAACTCACCACGTGTCATTCCTCAAGTCCTGTGGTCCCAGGCAGCCCTTCATCTCTTACGTTTCGGACACTTCCTATGCTTGTTTATTGTATTGTGTCTGGAGATGTTTTGTTGTAATGGTGGGAGGGAGGGTAGAAAGCTTGTAGCAATGAGGTTACTCCCTCTTGGTGGGACTAGAACTACTCAAGGTATTGTAAACTCACAAATGGTGAGCCCAGAATTTGAAACATATTCCCAAGGAGAAGCTGGTATTCAACCACTGGCTAAGTTCACTTCAACTCTGACTTCCCCCAGGATCTCCCTTTGTTTCTGGAATGGACAGTCCCGACATGCCTGGAACCACATTTCTTGGCCTCAGAATTCACATTTATTAATTAAAAAAGGAAAGTGCAAGGTTATGTACATTTTAACACATTCTCTCAGGTTTGTCAAAATGGAAAGAGGACTAAACCCTCTCTTTATCTCCTTGCAGGGACTTCATATTCTCAGACTTCACAGGACAGACTATCTCCTTAATATCTGACTTTCAGAGAACAAATCGTTGAAACACATAGCAGGCCACTCAATGCTTTGACTATTTTTACTTTGAGCCTGCACATTTATATAGCATACGTCCTTATTCTTAAACTATGGATTTCATGAAGCAATGCGAATTCTGAGCACATTCTAAATACCTAAAATAAATGAGTTAATTATTGGCTCTGTGACCAACACAAGGATTTTGCATCACTACCAACCTGGTTTTCACAGATAACATTGTGGCTGGTGTCCCAAGCCACACCGTGGCCATAAAGAAATGCTCCCACTTACTTTGCACTGAATCTACAAAGCACACATATTTTTGCCGGCCTAGCATTGAAGCCTTTCCTCTTGTGTCAGAGTTATGAATTCTGTAGTACCGACGGCATTCCACCACACCAAATAAACAGTTAGTTGTGGTAGATGATTAGCAAGGGAATATTGCAGGTCCCATAGAAAAACTAGAAAAATAAAAAAGTCAAAAACCGGTCTCTTGGACACTCCTGTGGGTTCTCCCTGTGGACCAATTAACCAACACATTCAGATGTTGGCAGTCCTTATTTCCAGAACCGCTGGCCCAATTACTGGGCTCCAAACGGTTACATTTTATGGCTGAAATGATTTAGAGCCAATGTTTTCATTGCACAGTACGTGTTCCTCTTTAGGAAAACAAAACTTCCCAGAGAAGGACCACAACCGAGGCTGGGAAAGGGGAGGCAACGCATGCAAAGGATCAAACGCAAAAGCCAAATGCAAATTAGAGAAAAGAACAGCAGTCTTTGGACTCCAGCCCTTATTCTTTTGGATTCAGTGCCAAATTTGTATTTAAAGACACCCTGAAATATCACCAATTTAGAATTTGTTTTTTGCCTTTGTTGAGAATGCTGCTCTGCCATAGGGTTTGTTGAACGATAAGTCTAATTCAATTACCAGAGGCCAAAAAGTAGCAGTCCAATATTTTTGCTTTCTTAATGACTAAGTCAGATAGACTATCAGAGACCCTAGTCATTGTTTAATGCCCAACCATTAAAAATATCTGGAGTGAAGGGTGGGAGGGAGGTAGGTTTCAAATTTTAATACAGATGTGGACGAAGCCTCAAACCTATGTCAAGACACCTGCTGAGGAGGAGAGTTCACTCGCTCTCACGAGTTTCGACCTATTTGGTTTAAATAAAGGAGACATCTACCTTCTTGATGTGATTGCCCAAAACCATTCTTCCATGAACAATGTCTTATAAATGAGTTTTCTGTTCAAAGTTCCATCTTGGGTAGTTAAGAAATGACAAGTGATAAAAAGGGAACCTAACTCCAAGAGTGGGACAGGTGTAACTGCTGTAAAAGCATTGTTCTCAGTGGTTTTCAGGGTGGGGAGAGAGGGATATTGCCCTCCGGGGATCATTGACAATGTCTGGACACAGTGGGTTGCTACAACTAGAGTGAAGGGTGCCACTGGTATCTAGTGGGTAGAGACCAGAGACCTAGTTAAAGATCCTTCAAGGCACAGGACAGCTGCCCACAATAAAGAATTATCCAGTCCAAAATGTCAATAGTGCCAAGGTTGAGAAACGCCATTTTATACTTTCATACAAATTAACAATCAGATCCTTTCAAAAGTTGAGCAGAGAGCAGGTTTCCATAAGGTTTTATCTCATCTGAACAATGTGCCTAGGGTGGGAAGGAATTAAGAAAAGGGCAGGAGGTAGCTCAGAGGGCGAGCAGAAAACTATAAAGAGCAGTGACTGGAATTGAACACAAAACCTCCCTACATTTCAGTTGGGCTTAAAAACTAATTATGTCCTGGAGCCTTATTAATAATCAGTCTTGTTACCTCGTCTCTGTTCTAAGAGATAACTCGGCCTCAATCCTGCTCCCACAGGTGTTCAAATTCTCCATTAACTTCTTTACATGAGGAAACAAATTTCCCTTCTTTCTCACCCTCTTGGGGCTTCTTTCTGGACATTTACATCCTAGAATTCAGCTTTTGATATTCCAGACAGAAAATAGACCTTGTTTATAACAACCTTTGAGTATTCTATTTCAAAGTCAATTTCACATTCATCACCCCAAATTCTATATATTTTGTCTATGAAACAACACTGGGAGGGACATGTCAGCCAACTTCGAGAATTCTCATGATAGAATGGGTACAGCCTGTCTCGGTTCTTTAAAAGTATTGATACACATCTCTATCTGTCAGATCAGAATTCCCCATATCGTATTTCCTGAGAAGAGTAATCTCTCATGTGTTGCCTCCAGAGTCATGCATTCAAATAAAATAATGATGTTATACTAAAAACGAGTAACTGAGTGTGGACTCTGGTCCTGGCACTCTGCCAAATGTCGCACGTAACATTATATTATTTTCTGTCCACAATAAGCCTATGAGGTTAAACTCATTTTTCCCATTGCTCTGATGGTGCACGGAAGATTCCCATCATACAGGGAAGTAACTTGCCCAAATTTCATGGCTACTAGTGAGCCTGGGATTTCAGTCCAAGTCTTTGTTCAAAGCCGGTGCTCTTAATTAGTATGGCCTACTAGTGGGTAAAACAGAGTTTAAGGAAGAATTCTTTACTGTAGAATTTCTCAGACCCTTTAATATGCCATCTCTAATCACAAGCGCTACATTTGTCTCCCAGACTAATTTGTCCCATGCCCCCTTTTTCACCAGGAAGCATCCTACATGACCAATTCTGCACAGAACCTGTTTAGAACTACACCATGTTCCCCACCTGGAAGAGGCTGGTCAGAAAAAAAAATCTAAAGAGAAGCTCACACAAGTGAGTTGTTCATTAAGGGACTGGTGACCACAGAATCACCACCAAAAAGCTTTGTGAGGCAGTACAGGTGTCACAGAGCTGATGAGAGAAGATCATTTCCCGAAAGAGGAGGCTAAAGAAAGTCGGACGGCTCTCATAGAGTTTTTTAGAATTTAAATGAAGCACCCCCCATCCCAGTCTTCATCAGGGTAATACAAATCAAAGCCACACTGAGATACCACCTCACGCCAGTCACAGTGGCTAAAATGAACAAATCAAGAGACCATAGATGCTGGAGAGGATGTGGAGAGACAGGAACCCTCTTGCACTGTTGGTGGGAATGCAGACTGGTGAAGCCGCTCTGGAAAACAGTGTGGAGGTTCCTCAAAAAATTAAAAATAGATCTACCCTATGACCCAGCAATAGCACCGCTAGGAATTTACCCAAGGGTTACAGGAGTGCTGACGCATAGGGGCACTGGTACCCCAATGTTTATAGAGGCGCTTTCAACAATAGCCAAATTATAGAAAGAGCCTAAATGTCCATCAACTGACGAATGGATAAAGAAGATGTGGTTTATATATACAATGGCATACTACTTGGCAATGAGAAAGAATGAAATCTGGCCATTTGCAGCAACGTGCATGGAACTGGAGGGTATTATGCTAAGTGAAGTAAGTCAGGCAGAGAAAGACAGATACCATATGTTTTCACTCATATGTGGATCTTAAGAAACTGAACAGAAAACCATGAGGGGGGGGGAAGGGGAAAAAATAGTTACAAACAGAGAGGGATGGAGGAAAACCACAAGAGACTTAAATATAGAGAACAAACTGAGGTTGATGAGGGGTGGAGGAGAGGAGAATGTAGGTGATGGGCATTGAGGAGGGCACTTGTTGGGATGAGCACTGGGTATTATTGTATGTGAGCCAATTTGACAACAAATTATATTAAAAAAATAAAAATAAAATTCTTTAAAACTCGAGAAATTTTAACCCCAAAGGACAATAAAACATTTCTTTTATATTTAAAAATAAAAATATAAAATATAAACGAAGCACAATTTTCACCCTTTGAGCCTTGTGTTGAGGTCTTTACCAATGAACAGCTGGAGAGCATTAAAAGCTTTGCGAATATTTTCTTACCTTCTAGAACAAAAGATGTTAAACTGCCAAGGGAGGTTTGGTGACTTATGAAGTATCCTGCATCATGATTGGTTCATCATTGGTTCATCAGCTGCAAAATTGGTTCATAAAGGCCAAAAATGAAGTGTTACTATTGAATGAATTTCCACATTTTCATAATAACATTGTTAACTTGTCATGCTTTTCAAAACTTGCCTCTGCGTTCCTCACTTTTATAGTCAATATTTAAGCGGGATCGTAATTCTGGGAGGATTCAGACTCTGGGGAACAAGGGAAAATCGGGTAAAGAGCATTATATCCCATAAGTCACATATACTTTAGGGAAGCCAAGAGGAGAGACAGTCAGCAAAATAAAACCAGATGTGAATTTGATATGATGATACCAGGCCTTCCAATAGGAAGAGCACTTTCAAATACACATTTTTTTTTCTTGGAATCAGTTGCATCATGGAATAAGTGAAACACTGAGCATCTCTTGCCCAAAAAGAATTACATGAAGCCCACACAGGGCTTTTCAAAATTCATTTACATTTGAATGATGCAAATTGTAATTTAGTATAATAAAGTCTGGAACTGAGAGAGAGAAATCATAGGAACAACTTGACTTCCAGTCAAGTCTAATCCTAGTCCTCATCTGAACATGCTACCTTCAGTCAACATGTCCCATCAGAGATGCTTTTTCTGTAAAACAAATCATATCCTTCCTAATCCTGCCACACCCGCCCGTCAGTGATAGGATCAAATGTGGTCTACAGATGTGGTTATTTCCACATAAGGTATTCTCAGAGATTCCCCGTGAACAACAGATGTTTCTGTCTGAAGCTTCTTTGGTACGACAGATACAGCATAATCATGCCACAATAAGAGTGAAGCTCTCTACGATATGTTCAGGTTCTGATGTAGAATTAGCAGAGTAACAAGTCTGTATCAACAAAAGACCGTATCTTTGCGGGACGAAACACTATTCACCAGTCGTAGACTAGTAGACTACAAACAACTATAAACACACCTCCCTACTTTCAAATACAAATAGGATAACAGCGCAAGAAAGGTTGTCTGATCTTTCCTCAGAATAGTTAACTCGTGTAATTTCTAAGCCTGAATATGACAACGTGGGGAGGAGGACTAAGGCATCACAATGTGGGGAGAGCTTGAAGGGGAAACGCCATTTTGCTTCACTGTGCATGTACATTCGGTCACTGCAGCAGGGTACTGCCCCCTGAAGCTGAACTTATATTTGGCAAAAACACTTCAATAAAAAGTATGATTTTATAGTCTCTTTATCAACTTTCAGACTTCAGGGAGTCTTAGATGTCACCTAGCATACCCACCCAGCGCCCTCCAGTCATGACTTGGGTCTTAGCTGGTGGGCAGCACGGCTCCCTCTAACAGAGAGGCAGCTAAGGATGCATTGAAGTAATTATATCCTGTGTTGTGTTCCTACTCTATGAAAATACTTCCATGAACGAAAGCAGAATTGGACTTCCACAAAGTTCCTCGGGAGCAGCACAAACTGAATCTAGTCTTTCTTTAAAAAGACTGAAAGGCACACTACTCCACCCTGGAAAGGAGCTGTTCCCCTCAGAGCCAAAGTTGGTCCATTCACGCAACCTTTCCTCACGCGATGGCTGTGGAGACTAAGCATCCTGGCCTACCCTCTCTCTGATACACCCACCTCCCAACCTCTGGTTCCTCCACCCACCCTTTCGTGTTTGGGTTTTCTCATTTTCCTTCCTCCCCTCCTTTCTCTTCTCAAACCACATGCTCCCAGATGTCGCATAGATGAACACTACTCATTCTGAATCTTCAATGCAGATTTCTGTTTCCAGCTCAAGTCCTAACTGAACCACATGCACAGATCAGACACGTCTCAATCTCAAAGTGCCAAAGTGGCATCTTTCCTCTGCATCCGCTACCTCAATGAATGGAATTTACACTTTTGAGTCCTAATAAACAAACTTCCCCGTCAATACGCCCTTCCAATAAATCCGTTTCCTAGAACATCCTTGAATTCTCTTCCCTCTTCTCCATCCTCCCCCTGCCACTTTCACTCTGGTCATTGCCATTTCTCGCCCATTTCCCTCACTGTGGCCAGAGCGATCTTCCCAAAACCCAAGCATATCCCATCATCTTAATCACACAAAAGAAACCATATCTAACTAAACTCCCTTTCATGTCATGTAAAAGTACACTTACTGACCATATTTTATAGACAAAAAATATGCACATAAATGGCATCCTTTTTTTTTATTGAAGTATGATTGATATACAATGTTAGATTAGTTTCAGGTGTGCAACATAGTGATTCAATATTTACACACATTACAAAATGATCACGATGATAAGTCTAGTTACCATCTGTCACCATGCAAAATTGTTATAGTACTGACCATATTCTCTATGCTGTACTTTACATCTCTATGACTTATTTATTTTATAACTGGAAGTTTGTACCTCCTAATTTCCTTCACCGATTTTACCCATCCCCCCCACACTCCTCTCCTCTGGCAACCACCAGTTCGTTCTCCATATTTATGAGTCTATTTCTGTTTTGTTTTGTTTGTTCACTTGTTTTGCAAATTCCACGTATAAACACCATACGGTGTTTGTCTTTCTCTGACTTCTTTCACTTAGCGTTAATACCCTCTCTGTCCATCAATGTTGTCACTACATTGTATTCTGTTTAAGAAGAGGTTTGAGTTAAACAAAAGAAACAGTTGTCAGAAAGGAAGAGAGGCAGCTTTACAAAACATTTCCACACAGCTCATCAGTTCTAAGCTGTTAGTTGACGGTAAACATATGGGAGGAAACTACAATATAAGACAGAGATTTAAGAGCCCCATAAAAAAAATACCCATATTTTAAATAAGACATTTCCCAGACCCTCATACCTGGGTAAAATCAAAGGACATGCTCTGAGATGCCTTTCAGTTTTTAAGAAAGAAGTTAATCTTCCATTTCCCCCATCAATAACTCTGTGGTACTTTTACACCTGTCCACTCACACACATTACAGGGGGGTTCAGATCGAGTTCTCTAGCAGGGATAAATGCTCTGGGTTGAAGAGTTTGAAAGGATTGTGATTCAATCACAGAAACAGAAAACTACCTTACATCCTCTTCATGAGGAAGGTTAACTTCTGTATTGTATGAATTGCCCATCATGAAGAGCATCACATGAGAAATGAAAGTGGATTCTGTTAACAGAATTAAACACAAAGCAGAGTGATTTAATTATACATTCGTAGGCTCCTCAAATTGGCTCTGTCTTTTCTTGGCTCTTCCAGTTTTCAATAAATACACACTAAGAGTCACAACTTTGGAGTTTCTTGACAATTCCCAAACAAAATATTTAGATTCATTCATTTCTCTAAATTTATTTAGAGAAAAATGTTTAAAGGATGATGATGGACTGGACCTAGCCACATTCCAGGTAAGCAGGATATCTCAAATTTTCAAATTCACTTACTTATTTTTGACAAAATCCACAGTATATTCTCATTTACAGTAGTGTAAAATTAGAGGAAAAGTTCTTTTTTAGTATTGGTATTTGACCTTGAAGGTTAATAAACTCTCTAAAAACAAAAACAAGGGCGCCCAGGTGGCTCAGTTGGTTAAGCGTCTGACCTTGGCTCAGGTCATGATCTCCCAGTCCGTGAGTTCAAGCCCTGTGTCGGGCTCTGTGCTGACAGCTCAGAGCCTGGAGCCTGCTTCAGATTCTGTGTCTCCCTCTCACTCTCTCTGCCCCTCCATCTCTCTCTCTCTCTCTCTCTCTCTCTCTCTCTCTCTCTCTCAATAAATAAACTTTAAAAAAAGCAGAAATATTTTGATTGAGATTTTTATTTTTCATTGTCCTTCCATGCTTTGGAATCTTATCAAGATCCTGTTATAAATCTGAAAACTCACAGGTGTTGCCAGCAGCCCCTTAGATAAGTTGATCTTTGCTAAGCATAATTTTAAAGAATCGTTTTTAAAATGGGCCCATTAGCAGATCTTATTTGAATTCAATTTTCATAGTTCTGTTAATAATCAGAACACATGCTTTGGTTGCCATATCTCAAGCTCTTCAACCTCCCCAGAGACTCGTAAGGGTGGATACATTTATGGCCAAGTCACTACCCTGCCTGACTACGCAAACAAGATGATTTGGGCCAAAAGCATATAGAAGAATGAGGTTTGGTTCTCTTTCAAAAAAGGAAAATTAATTGCTATACTTTTTGTTCTAATTATGGGCATAACATGATTTCTTTTTATCCTCACCAGGAACTTGGAGACTATTTCAGATGCGACAGAAAACTTGAAGAAAAAAAAAATGCAATAGGAGAGCCATTCTGAAACATGACATTAGTACAACGTCAATTCCCTACCTAAATGCAACCAAAAAGATGAGGACAATATCTTTCTACAGTGGATAAAAATAAATAAATAAAACTTGTGAGTGAAAAGGAAAGCACTCTGAGAAGATGCATTTACAGAGGATTAACCTCTGCAAGGCTAATAAGATAGGGAAGGAAATGATAAGGAATTAAGACTGCATTTCTCCCTGCTGAGCCAGAGATAACTGCATCACCGCCAAGAATTTGTGTATGTGTTGCCTTCTATGAAAATCTATAGATATTTTTGCCCTATTTTTATGCATGTAGAATATGAACATTTTAAACACCACAAAACAGCCTTAATTGCAGATATTTTATTTAACTTTAACCTTTTAACAGGATCCATGCTCATTAAGATTTCATCTCTATATTACAGCTCTCCATTTAAGGCCCCTGGTACGTATGTCAATCCATGGCTATCTAGAGCAGTAACTGAAAATGTCAAAAGTGTAATTCTTCATTACAGCAGAAATAGAATTATAAAAATTAGATCTTCCAATTACAAATGACATTTACCACTCCAATCGAGGTTAGCCTTACATGTGGTTGGGGTCAGAGGGCGAAGGAGAATCAGCCTGTACTCCAAAATAACCCCAGCACAGGTCTACCATTGAGGTTTTGTTTCCACCTTTAGTAAATTCTTCCATTATCTTGGTTCTGAGTCATAGTAGCCACAATAATAGCTGTACTTTATTTCAGATTTTCTGTGCACCAAATACTGTGTTCAGCTCTTAACAATTGACCTAAAGGAGTCCTGAAGTCTGGACTAAAATCAGACTCCACATATTTGAACCCTGGCTCTTGGGAAAACTCCCTAACCTTGCTAAACTTCTGTTTTCTCAAGTGTGAAATGGGTTTGATTGTATCTATATCATAAGATTGCTGTAAAAACGATGAGAGAAGATGACCAAGAAAATTAAGGATTTTTCCTAAGATCACACTCAACTAAAGAAATGGAAGAATCCGATTCAAACCTAGTTCTGACAGCTCCAAATTTCCAAGTTCCCATAACTTTCCACTGTATCACACCACCGCTGAGGGTGGCCAGGATGTCATGCAGACAGAAGGTACCGAAGAGGAGCAAGACCAACACGAGCAGTATTTCTATTCCTGAGAGGAGAGGTCCTGGGACAACCTAAAGCAGACAGACCCTGTTTGATGCTCAAACTATAGGAACTTCTATTGGTGACATGTTGTTGGGTTGTACATACCACGGGGGTGGAGGAGTTTCTGACCAACAGTGCCTGACACACCATAGGAAATACACACACACACACACACACACACACACACACACACACACACAGGATTGAGGGTAAATAATGAGTCAACTAATGAACTCTAAGAAATTCTATCTAAGAAAGAGAAATACTCCTTCTTGCAGTGAAACATTTCACATCCCTTTCCCAACCTCAGCACCCTTCAAACACCCGGATACCTACATTTTATGACAGAAGATGAGGGGTACAATTGAAGCTGGGATGAGTTATGGTTCCTCTTGATTGTAAGCTCCATCAAAGTGGGATGATCATCAGTTTTTGTGACCACTGTACTCATACCAGCCAGCACATGCTGAGTTAACACTGTCAGTACTTCTTGAATTGAATTGAATTGAATTGAATTGAATTGAATTGAATCAAATTGCTACTGTGATCTTCCTCCACAGCACACAGATATTTGACCCTCCTGTTTTGTCTTGAACTCTCAACGTCTAGCAGTATGTAATTTGACATACATTTGGATCCCATCCACATTAAGCATCTGCGAGGCAAAGACCCAAAGCCACACAGATCAGGCATAGCAACTCAGGGAAAATGGCAACATCCCACATCAAAGGCATGTGCATTCGTTTAAATGGCTCTGTTTAATATATAAGATAATGCAACTTGAATGGGGAGGTGTGATATTACATGATACTAATCTGGATTTAAATTTTTTTAATGCTTATTTTTATTTTTGAGAGAGACAGAGAGCAGGAGCAGGGGAGGGGCAGAAAGAGAGGGAGACACAGAATCTGAAGCAGGCTCCAGGCTCCCAGCTATCAGCACAGAGCCTGATGCGAGGCTTGAATCATGAACCTGAGATCACAACCTAAGCCAAAGTCGGACACTTAACCAACTGAGCCACGTAGGCACGCCGATACTAATCTGGATTTAAGATAGACTTTCCTCCTTCATGAAATCCAGAAAGAGTCTCACAGTGGTTTTTTCTTTGTAAGACATCACAGTCATCTGAAGACTTGACTGGGACAAAGGATTCATTTTCAAGGTGGTTTACTCACAAGTTGGTTCTCTTTGTAAGGTTCAGTTTCTCCCTAAAGAGACCTCTCCAGAGGCTGCAGCCCCCTTATCATGGTGCCTGGCTTCCTCTGGCTTTATGTGGTCCAAAGAGCAAGGTGGGAGCTGTGATCTTGTAGGACCTAGCCCCAAAGCCACATGCCATCACTTTGCATCTTTGATACCATTTGGCAGGTTACCTACCACAGCTTTTCTCCCTAAAGTTAAGTTGAGGAAGCCAAAATCACATTGTTCATACGGCTATATAATTTCTGTAAAGCTTTTAGAAATACACGTCAAAAACCTTAACAATGTTTATATTCTTTGACGGAATAATTCCACCTCTCAGAATCCATCCCAAAGAAATAGTCACAAATGCCAAGAAACACTTGTATTATGAGAGAAAAAGGGTTTTGTTGTTGTTGTTGTTTTATAAATACATAAAAGTTATAAATAAAAGACCCAGAATAACAAAATGGTTAACTAAATTCAGGTGCATCCCTTGATGCTAAGATTCACCTTTTCCCGCATTTTCACATCTCTGAACTTGGAATATGTCTTAGAGTAGTTAGCACCTTATTATCCCCAGCAGACACGCAGTAGGCAAAGAGTAGCTGTCAGTGCCATGAACTTGGTCACAGATGTTCATCTTCTCATTACCTCAGCTGAATCATGTACTTTGTTGGTACCACACATGTTGATTTCACTGCTACTTAAAACATCTTCCAAGTAACACTTCGATTCAGCACTGAGATGAAAAGTTTTGTGTACACAAAAAGGCATGTAAACAGAAGGGCAGGGGTCAGGTTTTTTATTAATGAGGCAAATATTCATCACAGGAGGAATGATCACTATTCCAGATTTTGTTCCAAAGCAAGCAAATCATGTAGGTACTTAATAAAACATAGGTAGACGAAACTGTGTTACATTTTGTTTTGTGAGGCATGCACTGTGTATGTATCTTTCATATGCCACACAACGCAACTGAAGGCAAAAGAACTGCCAAATCCCTGGATGAGATCAAAGAAATATTAAAGCTTTAAAAGGCTGGTGTGACCAACAAATGTTTCATGTAAGGCGATCATTAAGGATTTGTGTCACAGCTTAATTCCAAACAATTTGGGGGCGTCTGGGTGGTTCAGTTGGTTAAGCGTCCAACTCTTGACTTAGGCTCAGATCAAGATCTCACGGTTCATGAGACCGAGCGCCATACCAGGCTATGCACTGAGTGTGGAGCCTACTTAGAATTCTCTCTCTCCTTCTCTCTCTGTCCCTCCCCCATTTACTCTCTCTCTCTCTCTCTCTCTCAAAATAAACATTTTTAAAAATAATGATGATATTTACAAATATTAAACACAGAGATGGAACTGTACCCTCCCAGCACTTATAACTTCCTTTGTAACCCATTGCTGCTATCTACCTAAACCTTTTTTTTAATCCGTTTGTATTTCATATCTTTCTTCTTCTGTGAGAAGTACATTCTCTAGATTCACAAGCTCCAAGTTCTCCCTCCTGCATGGTGCTGCTGGATCGGGCCAGTGCATGTCAACGCAACCTATATTCTTCACACTTTTGTGATCTGTAATAAACCTTTTGCAGGCTTTGCTATTCCAGCCACAAATGCTGGTTTATTAGTTTTTTTCTCCAAATATTGAAACTCTTTCAGAAAACTTAAGGACCTTTCCAGTACTTAATCATTATTCTGACCTCCCCACCCTAAGCCATTCTGAGAGCAGATCTACAGCAGGCCAAGTATATGCCCAACTTATTTATCCAGTTGTGACATCTTTCCATGTTTTTCCTATATGACAGAAACTAAGAGGAATAAAAGAGGAAATACATCTTTTCCTGGGCATTTGAGTGATCAAAGGGCCTTTTACCTGGGATAGTTTGCAACCATGGGCTTTTGGATAGTAACTTTAACTTAATTTAATCTTTCTCTCTGCCTTGGATCTTTCTAAGTTTTATTGCATTTGCAAAATCCAGCTCTTTCTTCTTTTCTCCCTCTCACTCTTCTTCTACAGCCGAAACAAATTGTGATCAATTGCCAGAGGCAATCTTGGATCGCAAACAGGAAGCAGGATGGATCCCCACTTGCCATGTTTGGGCTCTTCATCATCAACGCTGACAGAAGACTTTCCCCAAAGCAGCATATCCTTTTGTCTCTGCAGTTAGCAAGTTTCCACCCTTGTGCCTCATACATTCTTCTGTCACTTACCAAATCTGATGTGGCCCCGCTGCAGATGTGGTAAGGGTATCAGAGTATCACCCATCAATTCTACCGTCAAGGCGGCCATGCCCCAAACTACGCTCTCCCACTGGCACCACCGATCAGCCAAGTCCCTAAATCCAAAGTTACTTCCAGAAGTTGTTTCCATTTACTTTCTTCTACAGGTAAATTCAACTGACGGTATAATTTCAACCCATTTAGGCATTTAACCTGCAGCCCATAAGCACGTTCGACTGCCTGTCTGTGTCCTACTCCCATCCCCAACTAGTTCAAATAATAAATACATAAAATCAGGCTTTCATGCTACATATTTACTCCTAATAATAACTATGTCTGGTTGGTCTGAGATTGAAGTTCAAGACTTATTTTGCTGGAGCTAGACTTTTCCCAGAGACTTGGACACAGAGGCACAGTGGAGTAAGACGAGATGCAGGGGCGCCACAGTAATAGAGAGCTCATTTCAAATCAGAGACATAGCACATCTGCTTGGTGCAGGGAGAGGCTCATCCAGGACACAGATTTGGGGGAGGAGGCAGAAGGGTCTGCTAGAAGTGTCTCGTCACCATTACATTAAGACCTAGACTTTGTAAAGTCAGAATTTGCCAAAAATAGTCATAGAAGGATATATTTCATTGCTCTGTCATGTGTGAGACGTTCATTAGCATTTCATGCAGGCAGGCAGAAAATTTCTGGAGAAGCGGAGAAATCACATTCCCAGCTCATTCCCCACGAAGCACTGCAAATTTGGCATTTCTGCGCAGGAGGAAACCATACCCTGCTGGCAACAGACTCATCATCAACCCAACTCACAATGAAAACACAAAGAAAGCAAAACACCCCTGCATCTTTATTGCTCTCAGTACCTGGTGAGTATTTATCAGACTCAGGAACATTTCCTGGAATCATTACATCAAGTCTCTTTTCACCTGAAGTACCATGCTCCCTACCTGAATTCCGTTCAAGTCATTGGAACAGAGGTATAATTAGCTTCTTTAATGATCAACATACCAGGAATCTGAAAAAGTGGGGAAGGAGAGGAGGAATGGCCTTATTGTGGCCAGAGCCCCGGCGGGGAGGCTGGGTGTCATCTGTGCCTCGGCCCCATTCGCTCCACCCTTTTCCAGAGTGGGGTCCTCTCTAACCTAACAGGCTAAGCTGCCACCCAGCACCAAGTGATAAACAGCCTTGATGCTGAATTTGACTTGCACCTTTGAGGTTATGTTGGTGCTCCTTGCTCTACAAGTCTCTCGATTATCTATGGCAACACAGAACTGATGAAGTGCATGAAGGCCAGCACTTCAAATATTTGACCTCACTTTCCATCATACCTTTTAGCAGAACTGATTAACAAGGAACAAAGTGGGCAGTTTTAAACTTTACCTCTTCCTCCTCTAATGGCCCTGCTTCTGGTGGAAGAGTAATAAACAGCGGCGATCTAAAGGCCGTGTGTCCAAGGGGACAGGCTGGATAATCAACGTCTGAATTCTGAGGAGTCCGTTATGCACCTGCACCTACCCGGAAGGGGAAGGCTTTGTCTCTTCGCGGCCTGGAAGGGCCAGTCTGTGGCCTGAACAGTGCTTTGCATTACAAATTTATGCCGATAGAGAGGACAAAATAAAAAACTATTACACTGTCTTAAGTGCATGTCTTTGAATTGACTTTCTGTCACCTGCCTCTCAGCGACCTCATGTTGCTGCTGGCAGAAGACTGACTGCCACTGTCACTGTCCCCTCCACGCTGACATCTCAGATCATTGCACCAAACCTCACCACCCTGTCTTTTAATTCTGTGTCAGGATTTATTCTGCCTCATCCAGTCCTAACAGTTCATCACTGAAAACAATAAAAATCAAAACGAACGACCCGAGAATATTAGTTAGTTATCTAAAAACCAAGTTTTTTACAGAACATTCAGTGACATGGGGAAATGCTCATATATAATGTTAAGTGAAAAAACCAGGAGACAAAATTATGTATATGCAACACGATCTGATTTGATTATATGTATATGCATGTGTGTATAATTCCACAATATTAATCTATTTTTTAAGTGTTGGTTTATTTATTTTTATTTTTTATTTTTAAATGTTTATTTATTTTTGAGAGAGCACGAGCAGGGGAGGGGCAGAGAGAGAGGGAGACAGAAGATCCAAAGTGGGCTCTGAGCTCAAACCGGAACCGTGAGATCATGACCTGAGCTAAAGTCGAACACTCAACGACTGAGCCGCCCAGGCGTCCCCACAATATTAATCTTGATCATTTCTTGACAATGTCGTTAAAAGCAATTTTAATTTCCTTCCTTATGCTTTCAAAACTTTACTAAATTGTGCATGTATTATTTTTATAGGCAGAAAGAAAATAATCTTTTCAAACTGCTCTGCAGATGTAAACTATTCCTCAGCTTAACCCTGTATTTTTATTGTTGATTCATACTATATTCTACTGCACTAACTTCACAACCCCATCAGCTGGATTCCCAAAGTTCCACCCGCATGGCTCAACTCTGTAGCATCCAGAATGCACATGAAGCAAGCAGCTGACTTATGGGTGACTTCTCAAGACGTCATGTGTCAGGAAGCAGAATGAGCCAGAAGAACTGGCTTCTAGTCCCCATCCTTCCCCTAATAGTAATGCAAGGACCTTGGAAATCCCTCTGAGCCAACTTCTCCCATATATGAACTGAAAGGTTGAGCTGGATGACCCAAGGGCCCATCTTGCTTGAAATTTCTGCTTTTCATGAGCTGCCGACCTAACTGCAGCAGAAGGTTCCAGTCACCATGAGTGTGAGGTTACTGCAAAGAAGCTCATGAGGCAAATGATTCTCATTCAACAGGAAGTGGTGAAAGCCAAGAGTCATAAATATCCAAATATATGTGCTGTTTTATCTCAGAACAAATCTCTCAGGCAAAACAAATCTATTTTGCCTGAGAATCATTTGCCTCAAGAGCAAAACTTTGCAGTAACCTCACACTCATGGTGACTATTTACATTTACAGATGTAAATACAGCCCAAATATCTACAGTAGTGAAAATGGAGGGTGAAGGAGGGGTTCAGAAAAGAGATCAGTAAGGCAGTCTTTCAGAAACATCAAATTATATAATGTCCCAAACATAGACAAGGAGTTCACTGCACACCCAAAATTTAAGTATAATAAAGTCTGAATTCACCTGAATCATTAAGTGACTCAAGGATAAATACCAGGAATGATTACAATAACCTGAATCTGGACATTTAGTCATAGAAAATATAACCTTTAACTTGGATGAGATTACTGACATGTTAATTTCTTTTTTTTTTATGTTAGTTAATTTCTTAAAATTATGCAAGTCATACATAAATTCACCGTAATATAAAATTCAAACAACATAGATGAACACAGGATAAGAACATGAAAGTTCCCTTCTGGTCTTACCTTCTGGCATCCCACATCTCTGCCCACAGACGACCTACATTGTAGACCCTTTTTGTTTTAAATGTGCATATCTTCACACGGTTCCTACCTATCTCTCCCAAAGCACTACAAGAATATCTATAAATATCAGATGTCTTTGTTCTGTCACATTTAACCAAAAACTTGACAAATTTCTTATTAAAATGAAATCATTCCTTTTCAAAGAAGAATCCATTCTTTGGATTCTACAATGGATTCTAGCCATTTTTCCCTATCTGTTAATCTTCCTATCTGTAAAATAACAAACAAATCAACACGGATATTAAAGGAAGAAATGCTACTGGGACAGCAAAAACAGCACAGAAGCCTCTCTGTGTGCACAGCTTCTGACCTCCCAGACACAGACATATGCAGACCTTCACTAGCTCAGACTCTTGAAGCTCCGAAGATGCCCCCAGCTTAGTTACCATCTGAAAACACATCCAGTCTGTGGGAGCTTCTGGAAAACAGTATCACAGCCCTTCCTTCTCCACCCTTCCTCTCAGTCTCAACTCTTCCTTCTCTGCAAAACTACTCCCAGGCAGAGCTGCAGTACAAGAAAAATCAGGTATTCTGGAGGAGCGAGAAGCCCAGAGATGCCTCTCAGATTAGAGATCAGTCCCGAAGCTCTCATTATTTAAATGTTGACATGGAAAATGTATTACTGGAAGCCCAAGTTTGTGGAAAATCTGAAACTCGATGAAGGTTTTTTAGCGATCGCTTATGTGTGGAGACAATAGAAAATGAAATAATTTAAAAAATGAAATATAGTTAACCAAACAGCACACATCCAAAACATTATTGAGCTCAGAGAAGGGAAATGATGGAAATGATGCTTTTTTCTTAACACAGAGGAAATATGCTGTATCTACTAATAAGAAATATTTATTGAGTGCTTACTATCCTAAGCATTTTACATAAGTTAAACACTTTAATTTCACAACAAACCTACAGGAAAGTATTATTATCATCTCCATTTTAAAGATGAGGAAACTAAAGAACAGAGAGCTAGTAAGCTTCATCTCCAGGATCTGGGCTCTCCCTCCCAGTAGTAAAATGGCTGCAGCAGTGTCAGCCCTCACATCTCCTCCCTATACCATCCAGAGGAAGAGAAGGTCTCTTCTAGAATTCACACTCTCATTGGCCTGATGGTGTCACATGCTCTTCCCATGTGGACAGGGAGACTGGGATATGCCAATGAGACTAAGCCTAACAGAGCCGCCTGAATAGGTAACTGGAGGCAGGGTCAATGTCACCGAAACTTCCTGGCTGAAAATGGAGGTAGTAGGAAAAGGGAGATAATGGATCCTGGAGAAGTGGCCTTCTCTGAAATGTCTACCATAGTATTCATCAACCAGAAAAAGCAGCACAGAAAATTTCTCCAATGGTACCATTATAAACATCCTCCAACTTGAAACTATTAACTCTTATTGGCACTATTTGTTCTGGAACAGTATGTCCTCCAGCAATTACTTTTTAAACAAAAGTCAAATTTTTATTCTATCCTTTGTTCCCCAGAATCAATTTCTCCCAGAGACAAAGGTAGATTTGTAACACATGCTGGGCACTCTCAGGAACATAGGCGATAATACTTTATCGGAAAATTTGATAGTGCAGAACCAGGACTACCTTATACCTTTCGATTAGAGGAAAAGGATGATTTCAAATAAGAAGATTCTTTCTACCTAGTCGTCTTTTATGCATGTGTTATTTCACCCCTGAGTTAAGGACTTAGTGCTTTGCTTACACACAAGCAAAGCACACAACTGAAATCAAGAACTGTATGAGTCCTTATGAAGTACTCAGAACTATCTCTGCTTTTATTCTAAACAGATAATTAGCTACCCAATTTCAAAGATGTTCTCAAATGAAGATGCCACCGTGTTCCTCGGGAACACATTTTAAAGTTTAATGATCTTTACTATCAGCAGGACGCCCGTATTGAAACTACCATTGAATTCAATTTAATACAATGAATATTTGTTGACTATGGAGTACCTACTACGTGACCATCCTGAGGCTCCCACCCGTGTCTCAGCAGAAAACATCCTCCCCATTAGCCTTCACAAACCAGAAGACCAGGGCCAGTTGTCCACAAGTTAATCAACATATACGCATTTGAGTAGCCGTGCTAGGAAAAGTGACATGCAAACAAGCGTAAACATTGTCTTCAACCTCACCTCCCCAGGATACTTGTTTGCATTTCATTTTCCCGGTCCTCATGTTTCCATGGCTTTCCTCTGAACCTCCTGCTGGTTTTCCACTGCTGTGATAAATAGATATCTCACAATTGAACTCGGAAGCAACCAAATGGATCCTAGGAAAAAAAAAACCAGTGGCTTATTTGGGGAAACAGATTCCCAACCACAACCCTTTTATATTAAGTTGTGCTTAAATGCAAAAGAAAAATAAATACAAAACACTGAAAGAGTAAACATAACAGGTATCAACTAATAATCCAGGGAGCAACACTCCATATCATTAGTACCAGGCATGACTAATCTGATAAAGCCCTCAGCTCACACCAGCTGTCCATAATCAGAATAGACTAGCAACCATTCCCAGGCCTACAGTGGGCACACAAGCTGCTGAGAAGGGCTGATTCTATCAAAGCCTAAGCAGCTCCAAAGTTCATTCGGTTCTGCTCCTGGACAAGCTTCAAAACCATTTTAGACCTCTCCAAGGGGCGGTAAAGCTCCAGAGCAGGTGTATTAGGGAGTGATTGAAGTCATCTCATTTAATGCGAGAATCCCTTTACAACCATGGCCAGCCATTGATCCAGCACGGCGGAGCCGGGCAGGGCCACGCCTGTGACCTTGGCCATGTTCCCAGTACTGGGAAGCCGTCCCCACCACAGTGTGTCCAACCCTCCTTCCGGTGACAGGGCTTCAAACAGAGGAAGACCGCTCTCATGGGCCCTAAGTCACAGCTCCCGCTGTCTTCTTCATAGAATATCTGACAGCCTGCATACAGTTTGCATCTCTCTCTCCTTGTCACTTTGCTTAAGCAAGTTCTGTGATACAAAATCTAGACTTTTTGCAAAAACTTACCTACTTCCTTTTCTGTCATATTCCTTGTGTGAAAGGTGTTTATATTTACTTTGTACTCACTCCGAGTTGAACGAGTGAGTGCACCAGTATACATCATAAGAAGTCTTTAACCTGAGGATGCCCTTTTTGTCATGAATCAACATTTATGCTGCTTTGTGCCTATTTAAACTATGCTCTGCCCGTTTCCTCTGCCTTTGAGCCTCTCTGTATTTCGTCTTCTCCACTCAGCCCTTCTTGCCCTGTGGATTAAGGTCAGGTAGCAAATGCCTCTCTTCTACATCATCTAATTGATCGTGCTGGTGTGACATTTCAATCTCTGCTTCATCGGGAGAAGCAGCTTCATGTGACATGGCAATGCTGTGGGGGAAAAAACAGAAATAGAGAAAACCTATTAACCTTCAGAAAATGATAGTACATTTTGTGCTTCTTTTACCACCTGATTATTTTCTAAGCAGTAAAACCTTCAATTCATTAAGCCTTAGGTGGGTAAGTGATGCTTTATCCAACAGAGAACATGAGATACCACTTTTAAGTGATTTTCTGACATTCACACACACTGGGAGAGATTGGACCGATGACCAACTATGAAAACCACAGACCTGAGTTCCCAACACTGAGGTGCTCTGTCTACACGTTTCTACATTGACATTTACGCAAAGAACAGCAACGTGTAACTCCAAAAGGCAAAATTCAGACCTCATCTGAAAGACCTGGGATTATAACCCAAAGTACCCAATATAGACACAGTTTCTACTGTGTGTGGCAGCTTTACTTAACTCACTTATCCTTACAAACATCCTGTCAACATCTGGAAGATGGGCTCCATTTTACAGGTGAGATCCTTGAGGTGTGGACACCTGTGACTTGTTGAAGCTTACGTGTACAATGGAACTAAATTAAAAACAAACCGGTCACTGAATCAGCATAACACATCAAGTGTTTCTCATAATCCCTCCTCTCTGAGATCTAATATTACAAAATGAACTTCTGCTTTTACCTACCCAAGATTTTGACAAGCAATTAAAAGCAATAATCACGGGGCAGGCTGGGTGGCTCAGCGGGTTAAGCGTCCGACATCCGACGTCAGCTCATGATCTCGTGGTTCAGGACTTCGAGCCCTGCGTCAGACTCTGTGCTGACAGCTCGGAGCCTGGAGCCTGCTTCGGAGTCTGTGTCTCCCTCTCTCCCTGGCCCTCCCCTACTTACACTCTGTCTCTGACTCTCTCAAAAATTAAACATTTTTTAAAAAAAATTTTTAAAAAGAAAAAAGAAAAGAAAAGAAACAGGAGAATAAGGATTCCAAGAAGGCTGCCAACATATGCTCTGAAGGATATGTCATGAGGACACTGCCTTGCAGCCAACCCTGACCTGGGCCTCAGTGGCTTGAGGGCAAGAGAGAAGCCATCATGTTCTGCTCTTCATGCAGGAACACACCACAGGGCTGTCGTAGCATCTGCTGGTGGCCACCGGTCCGGCTGCTGCTTGCTGCAGAGACCTGACTCCAAAGACCTCTCTCCACTGCGAATATAGGACCATCCGAAATATGGAAGCCCTAAGACAGTATCCAATTTTCCAGTATCTCTGGGTTGAGGTATGAAAGCCCATTCTTTTAAAAATGTTCCAGGGAGAGGGAGAGACATTTTTTTTTTCTTTCTGGTTTTCTGAGAGGATTGAGAAGTTTCCCTCTGAAATTTTTGTCAAAAAAAAAAGAAGAAGAAGAAGAGGAAATCCTTGGGTTGGGGATGCTATTGTCCTTCTGAAATTCTGTGGGTAGTTTCGAACCTTCACACCACTTGCTCCCGTATTGATCACATGAACATCGTGAACCTTTTTTAGGTAATCAAGCACAGAACAATTTTCTAATCTCTGCTTTGCCATTTTCTTTATAATTGTAGGCTAGTGACATATGTTCTCTCATCTGTAAAATGGTGATAATATTAGCCTACTCCAGGGAGATTTTGTGAGAATCATAGAAGAAAAGCCTTTAAACCCAGTTATAGCAACCACCCCCATAGACAAAAGTTGCTAAGGGATTGGGGAGGGGTGGGAGGGAGCACAGAGGGAGTAGGATGATAGGAGGAAACTCCGAGAAAGCAGCCCAGCCCACTTCTCCCCCAGTGATAGCATCCCAGCTTATTTTCCCCTAATACAAACTCTCTTTTACGATCTCGGTCTTCTGACCCAGCAGTTTCTCCATCAGACCTCCTCCAGGTCCCAGAGACTATTATTTCCACATTAAGTACCCTTGTTTAAGATTTTGTTTGAGATTCTCACATTTCTATATATGCCTTGCTGCTTTCCAGACTACACAAAATATGCTAATGCCACGGTTAAAGATCCTTTCATTAAGAAAATTATAGTAATGTGGAATCTGTTGCTTTTCACCTTGGACATCAATTATATTACTGTCCATTTCCTGTTTTAGTTTTACAATGGTTGACAAGCTCCTAAGCCCCATATCAGTAGTAAAGGCAAAGCTGGTCTACAGGGTTGACCATCTGGTAATTCTTATACAGCCAGCCAGCCTCAGAAGTAAAAGTATTATCCAACATTGGAGAGCTAAGGAAAACAAAACAAACAAACCTCTGAACCCCAATATGGCAGAATTTTGAAAAAATAAAACCATACCTTGGTTGGATCTTTTTTTTAATGTTTATTTATTTTTGAGACAGAGAGAGACAGAAGCGCAGAGAATCCGAAGCAGGCTCCAGGCTCTGACCTGTCAGCACAGAGCCCATCGCAGGGCTCAAACCCACAAACCATGAGATCGTGACCTGAGCCAAAGTCGGACACTTAACAGACTGAGCCACCCAGGCACCCCTTGGTTGGATTTAAAAGGAAATTACCTAGGGGAGCCTGAGTGGCTCAGTTAATTAAGTGTCCGACTCCATTCACCTCAGGTCATGATCTCACGGTTCCTGAGATCAAGCCCAGGTTCCTGAGATCAAGCCCAGTGTTAGGCCCCACCCGGAGAGTTTGGAGCCTGCTTAGGATTTTTCTCTCCTCTCTCTCTCTCTCTCTCTCTCTCTCTCTGCCTTTCCCCCTGCTGTGCACACACACTCTCTTTCTCTCTCTCTCTCTTAAAATAAATAAACATTTTTAAAAAGAAAAAAATGAAAAGAAATCACCTAAAGAAAAGAATATTTCTTTCGGTCCACTCAAATTCATAACATCTAACTCTACTGAAAGCACTTAGTTTGCAGTGAATGTGTATCAGTGATTATAGGTCAAGCCATTAACAGAAACTCAGGATTCAAATGTAACAACTTAGAATTTGCCTTTTTTTTTTTTTTACCATAAATGTCAGTGTTCTCATAGAAACAAAAACAGAAGACAAAACAAACGTCAGGGTTTTCAAATTATTGGAATATGTTTTAATAGAAATCACTCTAAAAAAGTTAACTGTATTTGTATATGAATTGAATGTGTATTAGAGGAAGGTAACTGTATTTGTATATGAATTTAATGTGATTACCCCACTTTTTAATTAAATTTTAGTATCTATGGTGAATTTGATCAAGATTTTTAACCATAAATATAGCTAAATAACAACTATTTCTAGAAACAAACCCAAGACAAAAGATATACTCCTCAAGTACAAAATCTGTTAATTTTTTAGTTTAGCTTCGCAAGCCTCAAAAAATGACCTAGACTGGATAATTATATATTCATTCCCCTCTTCCTTTCCAACTACCTACCTGCCTTGTGTCACAAGCCAGACTCTTCTACACTTGTGACCCTTTTCCTTTCAAAAGACCGGTGGTCCTACAGTAATTTCAACCCCTCCCTCTCTCTGCATTTCCATCCACCTTTTCAACAAGTATCAAATTAATGATCTGTTCATCTCTAAGTCACCATTGAGGCACCCCATAAATCAACAGATGTGCTTTTGATTCAATACATTACCCTCTCTCCTTCTCTGCTAGACGTATAAAAGAAATCATTCAGATTAGGGAAATTATTTCCAGAAGAGAATCATCAAAACGGTGTTTCACAGCATTCAAAATCCACATCAGGTCTGTAAAACTTTGGTTGTAAAGTATTGGTTAAGTGCTACCATTGCAAGATACTATTTGAAAGTAGCATAGGCCTATGTATATACACAAATGCATATAATATGTGTATTATAATATAATATGCATTATTTGCATATGCATATATAATAACTTAAATCAAATGTAAAGACACAAATATAAACGATGGCAGTAGAGATTTACGTGTGTGTGTGTTTAATATTTTTGGCAGCTCAGTATTCCCATCTCCTTCCTGTAGGACACACATTTTCTTTTGGAGAATTACTTCTTTCCCATTATATTGTATTGGCAGAACAGTAAATCCAATGTCTCAATCCCACTGAGAATGTCACATTAACCAGCTTTCCCCACACTTCCTTGGAAAAGCCAGAAGCCCAGAATATCAGCTGTTGTCTTCTAGGATTTGCATCTTATGTGAGAGACACTGAGATGGAAAAAGCTGTTGGAATTCCATAGTTCTCACCCATGGTGCCTGGACATGATTGTTCCTGGTCTGGAAACACTCCCAGCACCCAGAGCAGCCTTAAGTAATGACTTACCAAGCCTGAGTCTCAGCTTTCCAGTTGATGTGCTGAGTTCCTGATAAATTTCCCTTCTTAAATTGTCCAAAATCATCTTCTGTTGCCTGCAACCCAACGACCCCAATCATTACAGTTACTTACGAAACAAACACTGAGTAAGAACACACATTAAATATATTATTTACATTCGGGGTGATTAGTATATATGTATAGATGCATTTTGTTGATCAATGAGTAAAGAGGATCAGGGAAGTTGAATTCTCAGGCAGGAAGGTTTTCATGAGCTCTCTCCAGGAGAATAAAAGCTGAGAAAATATCTTTGTGTGTGTGTGTGTGTGTGTGTGTGTGTGTGTGTGTGTTTCAGATACCATACATATATATAACCAGTGGTATGTTCTGAAATTTTATTAATACCTTCAATGGAACAACAATTAAAGTTGGCAGCAAGGATGTTCAGGGAGAACTCCACTAGCAAAAAAGTCAGTTGCCTTTCTGTGTTGAAAAATTTTGTATTTTATGCAGCCAGTTAAAAGAACATCTCATCCAACTAGTCAATATATGTGAGTTTACTATGCACAAATGGCTACGGATATTTATCATCCGCCCTTTGCGATCTTTTTTAACAGCTACTAACTATCCTGATGTGCCCATATCACCCCGTTAGGAGATTTCTTCGCTTTGTTGATGCAGAGCATTAACTTAATGTTGCAGAATTTAAGGTCTTCTCTTTTATAAACTTATCATATCCTTTTTCTCCCTGTGCAGTTAAGTCTGGTTTAATTATCTCCCAGAAATCAGTAAAGGTACTGTTTTTGCCTTTGCTTGCCCTTAATCCTTATCTGATTAAAGTGTCACACGCTTAATTGGGCTGTGTGTACCTCAGCCTCTTCAATTCCAAATATCGAGGGTGGCAGCGGGACCCCTAGGACTGGCAAACGGCTCACAGATAAGCAGCAAATGTGAGTAGTGCACAAAATACCAGTCCCTCTTCTTGGTGCCACCCTGCACTGCCACCCCACCCCACCCCCATCTCTTCTCTTTCGCCCATCCAGCAAGGAAAGAGGAGAGATTTTCAGAAATGGAGAGGGTGTTTGACACCTATTACTCTCCGTTCAACAGGCTGGAATCTTTTCAATCTTGCAAGTCTTTGAAAAGAGTTCAAGTGCTATTTGATTGAAGCCTTTCAGTACTGACAAGACAGGGCTCACTAAAAACCTCAGCACCTGAAAAGGAAAAAGAAAAACATAGGCCCCTCTCAACACATATTTTTAAAGAAAGTATGGATATTATTGTGATCCTTTTACCAGTGAGTGAACTTTGAAGATGCCAACAGAGAGAAGGGGGGAGGAAGGAGGAATGAGAAGGAGAGGGTAGGGGCAGGGAGAGAGAGAATTTCTCTTGCTTCCAAGTGGGAACAATATTCCATCAAAGTTCTTTTCCCACCAGTAGGTATATCCAGGGCCTCCATGACAAAAGGCACAACTGTGACATAAAGTTGGTGGAGGAGATGACTGGTTTCAACATTACCCTCAGAGCTGGTTTCCTGTGGGGCCATCATAACAAAGCACCACAAAATGGGTAGCTTAAAACAACAGACATTTTTTCACTCAGTGTGGAGGCTGGAAGTCTGAAATCAAGGTGTTGGCAGGGCTGGTTCCTTCTGGAAGCTCTGAGGGAGAATCCATCCCATGCCTTTCTCCTCACTTGCCAACAGCCCCTGGCATTCTGTGGCTCACAGCTGATTCATTCCAATCTGTGCCTCTGTCATCACATAGCACTCTCCCTGTGTGTCTGTGTGCACAAATGTGCTTCTTCTTACAAGCACACCAGTGAATTAGGACCCACTGTAATCCAGGATGACCTCAACTGAACTTGACTATATAAGCAAAGACCTTATTTCCAAATAAAGCCACATTCACAGGTACTAGAAGTTAGGATTTCAACATATCTCTTTGGGAAACACAAATGAACCCACAATACCCTCCATAAAGAAAGTAACCTTATGCTATTTCCAAGCTATTCAGTGTTCATCTTTGTATGTTCAACCGTTTCTAGAACCCACAATGGCCCACAGTCAGTGGCGACTACTCATGGTGTGCCCTTGCATGGGTGTGCTGCCATAATTTAATTTAAACGTTATAGAGTAGAGGACGATGTGCTGTGAATAAGAGGTAAGGAACATAATTCATCTGGATCCAAATAAAGGTGTTTGTTCACTAGAACCCATAAGAATTTTTGCCTTGTGGGTATATCAGAGGAGTTCAGGGCAATCAATCAGTCTACCAAAGTGGACACTACTGGGGCAAACTGGCGAGCAGTGTGGGGGTGGAGAAGAATGTTATACACACAGGAGGCATGATTATCCTGTGACAGAAACTGCACTGTAACTGTTATGCTGTTCTGAGACTCTCAATCTCTTCCAGTGTGCCATCAAATCTATTGATGCCAAACATCTTAAGAACCTCTGTTTTCAATTGGAAGTGTAGATCAAATGTTCCAATGTCATCATCTCTCCCACTAAATAATATCTTCATAATTTACCTATTGCTTAACTCAGTTGCATTGTCTAAAAACGAAAATCTCAGACTTAAAAGGGAAATTATTTGTGGCAGCTGAGAACTTTTTCAAATTTATCCAGTGATTTGTTTAATGGTTATAGGAAAATGGACCCCACTCAGGGCTTGGATAAAATCACCCAAATTCACCAGAAAAACATTGTTCTCAAGAATATACATCTCAAGGATGCATCTACAGCTTCTAAAGAGCCCCTAGGAGGATCTGCCCAGGATACAACCTCCAGAAATTGTTGGGGAATCAGAAATCCCATCAACAAGGATTTGTTCTGAAGATGAGTGAAGAGAAATCTGACACAATGGAAATACTCACCCCACACAAAAGTGAAGATCTTAGAGAGATTCCTTTATCAGGTATTTTTCCAACCAAGAGAGCTAGAAGTAAGCTCAGGAAAGGCACCTGCCGGAAAAACACAAAATGAAAGGCAAAGGTACCCAACAATGTCACCTCCTTCATATCTGTCCTGGAGGGCGGCCCTGTGACTCTTCTCCCCACGGAGCTTCTGGACAGCATGTTCCTCAATGACATTTTACATAACATGGATGATGGAGGGGACCCAGGAGGGAGGATATCTGCACAAATACTCTCTTAGAGGGAAAGTTACATTCAGTGGGGGGAAATGAGGGAAAGAGTAGAGATCAAGAGAAAAGAAAAGTGTTCTGCTTTTGCCCCAATGGTCAGCTTCTCCATCTCTCTTCCACCCTCTTCTCTAACCTGCTGACTGCTGAGTCTTATGTGTTTGATCCTGCAGGCCAAGTGAACATGAGGTGGAAAAATGGGAGCCCAAGGCCCAGTGGCCTTCCACCCCTGTCCACAGTCCACGGCAAAGCTATGAAGAAGATGTGCCCTGTGCCCTGCTGAGACTCTGGGTCAGGTGCAGAGATTTCACCAACTAAAAGCCAACCTATGAGACTCATAAGTTTACAGAAGGGAGAAGGACCCCAGACATGTGAACAGTGCTGCCGCTCTCTCTCCTGACCACGCCTTTACTTCTCTGTCCTTCAGAAACCTGCTCCTATTTTGCTCCACAAAATACTCTAGCCAGAACTTTCAGGCCATTTTGCTGAGGCTATACCCAAAATAACACATCCCCTCTCACAGGACACTCTAATGCTGCCAAATTAGTTGTGCTTTTCAACATAGAGGTGCAGCAAAGCCACCTTGGGGTCAAGACCGCTGGCCACATTCCTAGTCTTTCCTAGACACACACTTGGACCTCTCACATCCAGTTCCCTTGGAGTTATATAGCTACAACATTGAACTCTAACAAGGGGATATAAGGGATGTGTACCACTCATAGGTCTGGTCCATGGAACTTCTGTGCACAGTAATCCGTGCTCTTTCCACATCCACTGTCCTCATGCAACAAACGAAACCACTTTGGAAGCCACACAGAGAGGATGGCAGAGCCACATGGCAGAGCGACAGGGTACAAGGAGGCTGGGTCTCTGAATCACCACTATGAAACTCTGATTAAAGAACACCTTTTTGGGGGTGCCTGGGTGGCTCAGTCCATTAAGCGTCCAACTCTTGGTTTTAGCTCAGGTCATGATCTCACAGTTCATGGGTTCAAGCCCCACAACAGGCTCTGCGTTGATGGCACAGAGCCTGCTTGGGATTCTCCCTCCCTCCCTCCCTCCCTCCCTCCCTCTCTCCCCCCCTCCCCCCACTCATGCTATCTCTGCCTCTCTCAAAATAAATAAACAACAACAAAAAGACACCTTTAAGGGTATTATGTAAGCAAGTAATAAACTATTATGTGTGAGCCATTATACATTCTTTACTCCAATTTGTTTATTACTGCAATGAGTCTACCTTCATTAACATGCACCTTCTTTCTGATGTGCCTACCACAGAAGCTGTGTGCTTTCTGACACTGTTTTTCACTAAAGCATTTCATTGGGCAATTGTGCTTCTTAAAACACTGCAGATGGCATAAGAAAGTCTTCCCCTATTGATAATAAAACCTTGTTAAATAATAGATGTCTATATTATCGTGCAGAGGAAATAGGGCAAGCTGTAGAGTCAGACTGAGTTTGATCTCTTTTCCACAATATTCTGCCCAGGTGATTAATATCAACTCACTTTATCTTTCTGATCCTAAACCCTTCTGTGTAATTGGGACAACTAATTATCCCAATTAATTATTAGGATAGAGTTGCAAAGAGTAGAGTTTAAGGAGTAGAATCAAGACACTTAATACGGTGCCTGGTACACAGTAGATTCTCAACAAATAGAAGCTATTCTTATCACTATTAACTATATTTACTAGTATTGACTCGATTGTACCCTTTAGGTACAGGAACAGTATCTGATTCATCCTTTTAACTCAGCATAAGTATGAGTTCCTAGAAGACATAGGTTATATCTCATTTATCTTTGTATCCCTACATCTAAAACAGTGATGGTTACTTCTGAAGGCAAGCTACTCTTAGTATAAACATTATTATTCACTGCCACCTCCAAAGCATGGACTGCATCTATAAATCTGTCTCTGGAATCTACAAGGGTGACCTGCACATGATAGGCCCTCGACAATAGTAATTAGTAAACTGATTTCTCAAAAAAATAAAAATAGATTAAATAAATAAATAGACTCATCTCTCTCTGGTAGGTAGTTACTGTGATTCTGGTCACGGGGATTGGTGGGAGGCAGTGGTCTCTATAGAGCAGGTGGGTCTGTGAGGGCATCTGGATTCCAAGTCATTAGCATTCTGGAGTTCCCGAGCCCCCTGTACCACATATGTGGCATTTCTCCCCACAACCACCAGAACATTCTTTCTGAGTGGAGCATTCTCGGGGCACCTGGGTGGCTCAGTCAGTTGAGCATCCGACTTCAGCTCAGGTCAGGATCTTGCAGTCCATGGTTCAAGCCCCGCATCGGGCTCTGTGCTGACAGCTCAGAGCCTGGAGCCTGCTTCGGATTCTGTATCTCCCTCTCTCTCTGCTCCTTCCCAACTCACGCTCTGTCTCTGTCTCTCAAAAATGAATAAGAACGTTAAAAAAAAAGAAAGAAAACAAAAAACAACCAAATGCAGCATTCTCCAGTTCCTACTGTGTCATTACCTCAGCCTACCTCAAAAACTTGTCATGAAATTCATCCAGTGCAAAAACAATTTACCGAATTCAAGTTTTTCTGGAAAATGAGTCATATTGCTGTATCACCAATGTACCTTACATAACAACTGACAAATAGTTACTTTCCCCCTAATTTCCAGAATCATAAGTAGAAATCATGCCTGTATTTTTGAAGTTCTAATTAAAAAATACTGCACTATATAATTTTTTAAAATTTTTATTGAAAAGTAAAAACAGTACTAAAACCAAGTTTATGTGAAGTGATAGACACATATGGAGGGATGTTATTACTGTTATTGTTATCACAAAAGTCATCTCCAGTCTTCTTCGTTGTCAGCACTCTTGTGTTTTTTATCCTTTTCCCTCATCTGGTGGGGGATCCTGTGTCACATTCCTTCCTCGTGTGAGGCACGGCCATGTTTTACTTCAAAACATTATTATTCAGACAAATACTCCTTTATATTACATAAAAACAAATATCTTACATAAAGACAAATATTTGTATTATTATATTGTCTGGGTGTTTCTTGGAAACACACTCCGAAATGACTCATTTCTTAGAAAATAAGGTAATAAAGCATTCCACTTTGTCCAAGACAAGACTGTATCACACACGAGTAAGGCTAGCACGTAATAAGTCACATTTCACTTTCTCAAGATTGTTTCAGCAATGAGTAGACTCATAAACTGCCTTTGCAATGAAAAACAGGAACTGGGAGGAGAAGGCCGGGCAAGAGCTTAAATGAGAAAAATAGGTTGAAATTAAACTTTGACGTAGCTGGGGGAAATGTAGTTCAATTACACTGCATATAAATAATTGCCCTGGTTACACATGTAAAGAAATTTGAAAGAAGGCACAGGTCACGTTAGAAGTGTCACCAGGAGGTACTGCCTTAAGGCTTAAGGTCAAATGATCCTCAAACTGACATTTACCTTGAGGCTTTCTCCCTTAGACAAGGCCAGTCCTCCCCTTTGCAGGCTGTGATATTTCATGTTGTCAGCACAGTGAATTTGGCTCTTAAGGATTTAAGCTCAGGGGAGATCGAGGGACAAACAAGAAAGCCAACATACCCGTTTACACTGAGCCGTGCAGTTTTCAGGACCCTCTCGCGGGTCTCCTCCGGCCAGCCCAGGGACACAGCCTGAGAGCCGTGCATTTTGTGAGCCTGGCTTCAGAGCCAGTTACGTGACTTTTAGTCCTTTCATCGCCACAGCAGAACACAACTGCCTTTAGGACTCAATGCATTAAGTTGCGGGGAGATGGGGGTCTTCTGCCTTCCTAGTGTGCCAACCTTGACCTCTCAGTCCGTCGTCTTCCTGCCTCCCACATGGCACTTGTCCTTACTCCCCCATCTCTTCCTGGATGGCACATTCTTTCTCCTCCTTCATCATATTGATCTGGTCAAACAAGGTTCTTGAGCTTCCTGTTGATAGTATGTGAAATGCTTTATTTTCTAAGGTGAATCTTGCCAATATTTGATCTCAAGGACCACATGATGCTTTTATTCAAGTTTTCAACTCTGCTAGTAAGAAGTAGTGTTACTCTTCCCCAAGGAAGAATATATGTGGCCTGCTTTTTGATGGTATCATCTCCAAATCCTTAGCTTTCAACTTCCATCTGAGGGACAAATATTCTTACTATTAAATTGGCTTCATAAGCACAAATTTCTTGCAAGGGAAGTCTGGAATAGGAGATTTTATAACTAAAGGAACATCTGGTACCCGGGGCACAAGAAGGTGAAATATTGAAATAACAATAACAATATTGTTAGACTATTCTAACAATAGAATTTGAAGCGCCTGGGTTCTCAACCCTATTCAGCTTTAAGAGCTCTGGCTCTCCCTCTCCTTCCCCCCTTCTCTCTCCCTCTCCCTCCTCCACCCCCTCTGCTCAGGTGAGGACAGCCAGAGGCAGCTAGTATCCACCAGCCAGGCATCAAGCCCCCACCAGGAATCAAATCAGCCAGCATCATGATCTTGGATTCCCAGCCTCCAGGGCTATGAGAGATAAACATTTGTTGTTTAAGCCACATAGTCTATGATGGAATCTTTTAGGACCCTGAGATACCCAAAGCCCTATAGTTACTACCAGATTCAAACCCTGTGCTAAAAATAGATGCCAAATGAAATTACAAAAATGTCTGAAGAAATTGCCTGCAGGGCAGCCTACTAAATGCCAATAGTCCCAGATCTTGGGTGCTGCTACTCTGAAGGCAGAATTAAAAATTAATTTGTATTAGTAATACCAGCCCTCCTCCCGAAAACGTAACAATTACCTAGACGGTCTGATTCAAAGGACGGGCACTCCAAAGGGCACCCTGTGCAATAGCAATCTCCCCGGCCCTGCTGGGCCACCATTCACAGGTTTGTTCTTCTGGAATAAGTACTGCTTTCCTCCTGAGGCTCTTTCAAACCGCAGATTTCACTGAGTTGGGAGGGAGAAGCCCATTGGTCCAAGCTGATCGGTCTGATGCAGCTGCCAAATCAAGAGAGCCCCAGAGGCCTGGAGAGAGAGTGGGGGTTGGGGTTGGGGTGCTGAAAAGAGGGAAGGGAGTAGAGGAGGGCCACCACTGACTTCTTCCTGTGCTGACACTAATCCTACAGTAGAGAATTCCGCTCCTGGCTTGAGCTGGGGTGCTAAAGCCATTATTTATAGCTTACAGCCTCCCAAATCAGGTGGCACTACTTACACGGGAAGGCAACCAGAAGAAGCAGGGAGCCCATGATGGTGGAGACATTACTACAGCAGATGGTGGCCATGTGAGCTGTGGTGGCAGCTTGTTCAGTGTAAATTCTGTTCTGCTTTAATGGCATCTGTTTCCAAGCTAGTCTGAACCTCCGGATGCTGACACTGCTGCTCCTGAATCCAAGTCGGTCACCGGCTCAGCATCCGGACCCCTCAGCCTTCAGGCAGACTGCACTGAGCTCCGGCAGAAAATGGAATCTCCCCTTCCTGCGTCGGTAAAAGAGCCATCCAAGTTCACTGCTCCAACAGGAACAATTTGGGCTGAATTTAGTCTTGGGCAGCGATGAGCAAAGGCATCAAATTCCATGAGCCTCCATTGTGTCTCAGTAAGAAATGCACTGGAGGAAGAAAAAAAAATCTCTGCACGTGTCCTTACTCCCATGGGGAATATGCAACTCCATCTGCTACTTTCCACGCTAAGTGCTATGGATGGCAGTCATTTCTAAGAAACCATAAAAAAATTTTTTTTACAGACCACACTTGGCATTTTTACCTCCATTGAGCATATCACGGGGCACCAGGCAGAGAATACTATGGGTCACAAAATCTCATTGTCTTTAGATGTGTCTATATTCAGGAAGCAAGCCATTCTGCAGGTTCCGTCTGGAATATCCAGATAATGAAGGTACTGCATTGATGAGATGTTTCTTATAACATCTCTTTTATTTTAATCTGTTTACTTCATTTCCCATGTGTTGACCCACCTTTCATTTCAGCTTCTTTGGCTCCATCTTGGGCATGAGATTTGTTCAAGTGTGGACTGGGAGGAGGAAACTCTAAGAGTGAGATCATAAGTTTCACTAAACCCCACTGCCCCAAAACACAATGAGCCACTTCTGGCAGCCTGGCCAGTTGGACAGGAAGACCAGCGGCTGAGGAACAGTGCCAAGCTTTAGCTGAGTGCTCAGTGTTGAAAGGTTTCATGCAAAAATCCTGGAGCAGAGAAGAGAAATTTTCAGGAACCAGAGCCCCTCAACTCCATCCTGGACTAGTGTTTATTGGATGGTCTCTTGCTTCCAGCAACCCAGTCTCAATTTCCATCAGGCACATAGAAATGAGCACAACTTTCCACCACCCCATCCTCCCCACCCTCCCAAAGCGACCCAGGCTTGCAACAGGCTCTTATTTCTCTCACTTCCTTTCTGAGCTCAAGCCCCCAGCACCCTCTTTTCCACACACAAGGTAGGTGACAAATAGCCAGGCTCTGGGGCTGTCAGGGAAGCAGAGACACAAAAAACAGACACCTGGGTGTGTGGGCCCACCATGGGGAGAATGAAGGGGACATTCTACGTGCCCTTGGAGTTTAAGGTCCAGGCACTACAACGTAAGAGGGACCTCTGTCCACCTTGGCCATTTACTGACAGAAACCCTAGCCTAGATTGGGTAATGGGAATCCAGGATGACACAGAACTAGAATTCAGCTCTGCTGCAACTCTCTGCCTACTCCTCTTCACTGACTTCTTGTGCATGGGATAAGAAGAGAAAGGAAGACGATCTTGGAGCAGGCAAGTTTGAGAACCTCCAGCCCCAGGGTTATCTGAATCAGAAACTGTGCACTTTTAATCTGTTCTGCCCACACTCCAAACAAGGCATCTGGTGGGCTGCTCCAAAGACATGTCCTCATCTTGCTGAGCCAACTTGGAACGCGGTGCGGCAGGAACAGAACTCAGCTTACCTCTGGACCCCAGGGCCTCTCCTCTTGCAGCCTGGGCAGGCTGCAGCTACAAAGGAAGCATGTGGAAACTTATAAAAAGGAAGCTGTGGTTCAGCATTAGCAGGCAGCATACAGAGACGCAGTGCTGAGGGCTTGAAGTTTACCCACAGCTGGGATCCCTGTCACACCTCCAAAGCCACTGTTCAGAAAGGCTGGTGTGAAATCAGGTAGATTTCTCTGCCTCTCCCTACAGGGTTTTGAGAGCTTTAAAGCAAAACAAAACAAAACACAAAAAAACAAACAAACAAACAAAAACAAACAGTTTCATCTTCTTTAGATTGTGGATCTACTTATAGCACAAAACCTAGATTTTAACCCAGGGCCAGGCCACCTTTAGGAAATGCAAAGTCATGGTGAAATCCAGCCTTCCAGAATTTTTCATGTGGGCCCTCCAGATGTTGTTACTTATTTGAGCCTTCTGTGTACAAAGACAGCAGTAATTACTCTTTGTGATCCATGCCAGGGATCTCAAACAGATATGGCAAAGTAGATGTTATTATTCCCATTTTATCGTCAGATAAAAAGAGGATAAAAATGGCTGGTTGCATGATCTGCCCCAGGTCCTACAGCTGGTAACAGGGCTGTGATTCAAAGCCAGGTCCGAGTCTGGATCCTGGTTTCTTTCTGGGGTGATGCTGTGTCCACACACCTCCAGTACCACTGGTCAGAACTCACTCAACTCCTGATTCCTCCCCATAAAGCCAAGCACAGAGAACCCCCAGAACACCCACCCACCTCCAACTCTCTTTGACCACTGAGACTCAGCAAAGGGGAGCTCTGCTGGCACCATCCCCCCAAAATACCAACCAGAGAGAGGCAAAGTGCTCCTTTTCCTTGAGCTACCCCAGTTACCTACATACCTCCTTCTCATATGTCAGTCAGAATGAGCTCCCCTTGCTGGCTGCTATCAAGCTGGTTTCATCTTTCTGTAATATTTATAAATTTACACCGTAGGCTATTATGTTTACCCTAAGTTATAATCCCAGACAGAGGAAATACAGACTGCTTAATGTTTGCTTCAGTATCAAGCAGAAAATCACGCAGAATTAGGCACTTAATGAAGATGATGATAATGATCTTGATGGAGGAGGAGGAGGAGGAGTGGGGGGGTGGGAGGAGGAAGAGAAGGAGGAGAAGAAAGAAGAAAGAAGGTGATAATGAGATAAAGGCCTGGAACGCTCTGTCCTGGTAATACATCACCAAATTATCCATAAAGATTTCCTAACAGGCTGCAGCACAGGATTCAGTAGACACGGGCATCAGAGTCTGTGGACGGGTTTTCCCTGGCAGTACCAGATAAGCGTTTGGCATCTCCTTCTCCCTCTCCCTCAGGGCACTGAATGAGGGGGCCGAGAGGCTCAGAGGCTGCAGGAGGCAGCTGCCTCAGGAAGAGGGCCTGTTAGCAAACAGAAGCATCACCTGCTCCCCGCAACAGGGAACCACACATCTCTGAGTCATAATTCACCAAGCTCAGAGCCAAGCTGACAGGAAGCTTGGCTGGAGGAAGAAACCAACAAACCTTCACATCAGGTGCAAGGACTACGGGTCTCCCTCCTAACATGCTGGGCACGGCTCTAAGTGGGAGAAGCTAGGGCAGAGAGCCAGTCCCCCGGTGAGCCAGCTGCTTGTCCTGCCTTCCCAGAGAAGGCTCTGCGCCCCAGTGCCTGGCCCACAGAGTGGGATCAATGCCACAGTACAGGGTCTCACCCACTGCACAGCAACAGCTAGAGCTGTTCACACAGGATGGGACTTCTTCCGGAAGGCACTCAGAGCCTATCTCGGGATATCTTTTAAAATGTTCAGAAACTTTCCCCCAGGTTTTCTGAGCAAGTCAAAAATCACCTTGATCTTCTAAAGCAATTAGACTTACGTGATTGTAAATAAAGAGTCCACGGAGCTCATACACCGAGTCAATATATCACTTATGCCAGACTAAGAGCCGTTGCCCTGATTACATCTCGCATTTAGGACATTTGCTCTATATTGCCCCCGTGGCTTGCTGAGTGCTTTCAGGGAGAATAAATAAGACTTTGAAGGAATAGCACAGGAAATTTATAAATTGGAAGTCTTTCTTACTTTTAAAATAATTTTACACTTAGAAGCAATTGTATGTCAATGGCTTGTAGTCTTTTTAAGAAGCTGTACATTTTTGGAAAGGAAATCTACTTTAATATGAACACTTCCTTGTTTGCTTTAGAAACAGGACACGAAAATCAATCTACAGACATATTTCAACTATTTCTTGTCATTTTTGTTACTCTATTCCACAGCTTATAGAGATGAGGACTGGAAAAGGATAAAAATGTGCCATTTGACTCATCCTTATTCTGTTTTAATTGCAGGCAAAGATGAGAGTTATAGTGAGGACATTTTATTACGATTCAGAAAGAAAAAGGTTGAGTGAGTTATGAGCTGTACGGGATGGGAGCACGGAAAGATTCATGATGGTTCGGCTCAGAAATACCCATCATTTCTCTGTATGTGGTATTGCAACAGATAGATAACCCTCATGTCAGTGATTTCATCTGCTCAAACAAATAGCATTGGCTTGCTATAAATATTGAATATTGTCCTTTATATTAGAGGAAGCATTAGTATTGATACTCCTTTCTCTGCATTTGAGGTCAAATGAAAAGATTAGTGTGCCAGGTCCCAAGATGAGGAACTCTGACCATTCCTTCTCTCTAGCACCCACATCCAGGTCCCAAGCCCGCCATGTGAGGTTAGGAGTGGGAGAGAAGAGGAAATAACACATGGTCAGGAGCCAGCCTGAGCCCAAATCCCGACTGTCCCACGTACTAGCACTAAGACCTTGATGAGCTGCTCAGTCTCTCACTCTGTGCCTCATTCTCCTCCTCTGGAAAGTGGAGCAGAAATACAACCTGTTGTGTGGATTGATTGAGTTACACGAAAAGCACTTAGAACAGTGGCTGGCACATAATAAATGCTAAATAAGCATCAGCCCTTGTGATGACAATGATTTTCTTTTCATATTGGTGCCTTCTTGAGTACTGCTATTTCTGGTCCTCTCCACACCTACTTCCCACCCCCTATCCCACCTTACCCACTTTGGTCAACTGCAACAAGTAGGATCCAGCTAGGCTGTCTGCTTTCTGTATACCCACCTTGCACATTCCCAGTTCAACTCTAATATTCCCTCCTTAATGGCTCACCCAGTGAACATATCCATCACAGTACCCACTACACTTTTTATTTTCTTCATCTCTCTATATTAATGTGTAGTGGGGCTGAAAAAGATGTGTGTGTTATGTGTGTGTGTGTGTGTATTCTTAAGAGAGGGTGAGGGGCAAAGAGAAAGGGAGACAGAGGATCTGAAGCAGGCTCTGTGCCGACAGCAGAGAGACTGATATGGGGTTCAGACTCACAAACCATGAGATCATGACCCGAGCTGAAGTCAGACACTTAACCGAGTCACCCAGGCACCCCAAAACACATATTTTTTAAAGGCTGATATCAGAAGCCCACTTAGATTCTAAGTGGAAAATTATCTTCATTCAGGATAGCCCTTTTAATAAGCAAACTTTGGCAAGAAAGATGAGTCCCAAAGACTCTAAGGAAAGACTAACTCCTCCACGTGAGAGGTACACAGACATTTGGGGACTGAGGAGAATGGTGCAAAATAAGTTCGATGAATGGAGAAAGGTCAAAACGATTTCAACTTGCAAAAAAAAAGTTGCCAGTGAGAGATCCCTGGTGGCAGGGCCTGAGGGGTATTTAAAACAAAGTTCAAATTGTTTGCATTTCCGAGATGTGAAGAAAAGCCAAAACTGAAGTAAAGCCTGATACACACAGAGCTTGTTTGTGGTAAGTAAGATGGGACCAAATCAAAGGAAAAAAGCTGAATTCCATGTAGGAGCTGAGATGACATAGAGGAAAGAGAGGAGCCATGGAAAGGAAACAGAACTGAATGTTGGGAGTTCAGGGGCTTGCAACTCAGAGCCAGAAAGAAAATATAAACCTTTGAGAATTTGCAGAAGTCTTAGTGATGAGTTTGGGCATCCAGAGATATGTACATTAAAAGGCTCAAGGCTGTATTATTTAAAATCCCAAAACCCAGGTACATTGGCTCAGGTCCTCCAAGAAATGCACAGGATTGGATGTCTAAGAGGGTTACCAGGGAAACACCCGTGAAGAAGTCAGGGAAGAAAATTCAGAGAGATACCGATCTGACCGGTGCAGAAGGGGAGGGTGGAGGGGAGGAAAATTGGATAGAGAGAACCTCAGATCATAGAGAGTTCTAAGAAAGATCCTGTCAGGCTGATGGAAAGCCCTTGAGTCAAAGTCACCGTTGGAGGAGTCAGGCATCTCACAGTCGGTGATAGTACCCCCACTGTGCTAACGACAGCCCGCTCACAGTGTGTGCTCAGTGCAAACATGCTGGTAGATCCAGAGGACAGCATCCGGGGCTGTCAGTCGGCCATGGTCCCAGAGGAGGGGACCGGAGCTCCACAACTTCCCTCGCCACCACGTAGGGTTACCTCGGCTAACAGGAGTCATGTCTGACTCGTGACTTGAGGCTCAACTGCTCCATAAGTGTTTGTTGAGTTAATACACTGATCCATGCTACACACCACATAATCATCCTAAACAACCACTGGCATCGAATGTGGTACACGTGAGAAGTCATTTCCCTAGTCTTTCTAGTGTATTGCATTTAAATTCCCCTTAATAAGGTTTATTAAAATGTTTTCTATAATTTATTTTTTTAATTTAAAATCAAGTTAAACATATAGTGCAAGAATGATTTCACAAATAGAATTGAGGGATTCATCACTTACATACAACACCCAGTACTCATCCCAACAAGTGCCCTCCTTCATGCCCATCGCCCGTTTAGCCCATCCCCCCACCCAACACCCCTCAGCAACCCTCAGTTTGTTCTCTGTACTTAAGAGTTTCTCATGGTTTGTCTCCCTCTCTGTTTTTATCTTACTTTTGCTTCCCTCTCCCTATGTTCATCTGTTTTGTTTCTTAAATTGCACATAGGAGTGAGATCATATATTTGTCTATCTCTGACTGCCTTATTTTACTTAGCATAATACACTCTAGTTCCATCCACATTGTTGCAAATGGCAAGATTTCATTCTTCTTGATCACTCAGTAATATACCATTGTATACATATGCCCCATCTTCTTCACCCGTTCATCAATCCTGTGGCGGTTCCTCAAAAAATTAAATATAAAAAAATTAAATATAGAATTCCCAGCAATTCCACTTCTGAGTATATACCCAAAAGAATTGAGAGCAGGGACCCAAACAGATATCTACATTCCCATGTTCACAGCAGCACTATTCGTAATAGCCAAAAAGTGGAAACAAGCAAAATGCCCATCAACTGAAGAATGGATAAACAAAACATGGTATACACAAAGAACAGAATATTATTCAGCCCTAAAAGAGAAGGGAATTCTGACACGTGCCACAGCATAGATGAGCCCTGAGGATCATTATGCTAAGTAAAATAAGCCAGGTACAAAAAGACAACTACTGTATGACTCCACTTATATGAGGTAACTAGAGTGGTTTCAAACTCATAGATACCGAAAGGAGAACGGAGGTGACCAAGGACTAGGAGGGGAGAATAGGGAGATAGGGTTTAATGGGTAGAGTTTCCCAAAGGGGCCATGGATGGTGGTGATGGTTGCACAGCTTAGTGCCACCAAAGTGCACATCTAAAAATGGTTAAAATGGTAAAAATGCGTATTTTGCTACAATAAAAATAAAAATTGTTTAGAGATTATATGTGATAAGGAAGAAAACTATAGCTGGGAAACTTTGTGCTACCATATGCTTCAGGCTGTGATTCTCTGCCTCCAGATCCCCAGTGAGGTCAGTGCAGCTATGACTTCTCCCGGACCAGCCATTTGGCTGGTGGGCTGGTTCCAGGGCTTTCTCTAATTGTCTTCCCCCCAAAGTCTGCTTAGGGCAACTTCTCAGACTCCACCCAGGAGCTTCCTCTTAGAGCAGCCATTCCCAGACAGCCGTTCCCACAAAAGGTCACAATGCCCAGGTCAGCTCATTAAACCCCAGATGCTGGCCCTGTCCTTTGCCCACCCCCCCTTAATTGAGATTTCTCTGTTTAAAAATAAAAGTAGACTCATTTTGGTAAAAGTAGTCAGATGACGTTTCTTTCTCTGAAAGACTTCCGTCAGGATGATGGCGTGAGAAAGAAAAGCCTAGTGAGACATTAACTGAATCTCCGGCAAGAGTGTGGTCGTGGGCTGCCCCCCCAACCCCCCGGGGGGCTCGCACTCTGGGTTAACAACAAAGAGGATCAAAGGAGGGGCAGACCTGCCTTTGTGCCTGCTTCCCCCGCTTCTGCTTTTCTCCTTCTGGCTTTTCTGATCCTTCCAGCTTTCCACTCTGCTTCAGGCACTAAATGATTACCCTGTCATTCTCTCCACCTTCCTCCCTGTGTATCTTTCCACTCATTCTATTACTTTTATCATCCAAGTAGTTCCAATCATCAGGAACCCTGAGTTCGGGGCGCCTGGGTGGCTCAGTCAGTTAAGTGTCTGACTCTTGATTTCAGCTCAGGTCAGGTGGTTTGTGGGTTTGAGCCCCGCATCGGGCTCTGCGCTGACAGTTCAGTGCCTGCTTGGGATTCTCTCTCTCCATCTCTCTCTGCCCCTCCCATGCTTCCTCTCTCTCTCTCTCTCTTTCAAAATAAATAAATAAACTTTAAAAAAAATCATAATAAAGGACCCCAGAGTTCAAAGTTTGAGCTCCATATACTTTGTGTTCAAGTCAGCACATCAAGTGTGTCAAACAAGGAAACATGCATTCAGTAGGAGCTGTGGGAGCACTGATCACCCATGCTTATAAAGGATGCAAGACAGCTGACCCATGCTGCCAAAGGGCCTAGATCTACAGATTGTTCAGAAGGTCAGGCGAAGGGGGACTGAGAGGGCATAGGATGTTTAAATAAAGGATGCAAAAAGTATAGCTGTTTCCTACAGTGATGGCAAAACACTCAGAGTACCTGGCCCCCTGTCTTCCTGAGCAGTTTCTCATGTCCTTTTTTTTTTAGGGAACTCAAAAGCAATTCTAAATAGTTTAAGAAAAAAACATATATATATATATTTTTTTAATTAAAGGAGATTAGCTCACAGGACCTTTAGAAGAGCCCATCAGTAGGCTTGGAAGCTAAGCAGCCAATAAGATGTCCAAATCACATTCGTCCAGCCCTGTGGCTCCAGAGAGCTGGGCCCACACAGCCGGCTCCACCAACGTGGGCCCACCAGGCTGCTCTGGGCCCTCTGCCACAGGGTCTCCAGAAGCTGGATGCTCTTACCACTGCGCCAGCTACAACGATCTCACACCATCCCCAGCTTCACTGGCTTCTAATTCAAAGTCTTATTGGTAGGACCATGCCTGCACCCCAACTGGAGGGATGCTGGGCAAGCATCTGGGGAACTGGTAGGTCTCCTGGTTGGGAAAGTCTCCAATCATGGGCACAATATTCATCGGTTCTACTTATAAATATTAGGCAGCCAGAAAGAATGGAACACACCCCTTGGAGGCTCTGCTGCTTCTGCTGCTCTGAGGCGACACTTCAGATAAAGCTTTGCCACCCAGAAAACTGGATTCTATCTTTGCTAAGAGAATAAGGAAGGCCAATTATGCAGACTCGAAAACCCTTAATAGTGCCAGAAGTATCCCACTGCCTTCAGAAAAAAAGAGCAGACTCCACAGAGCACCATTCAAAGTTTCCCACAGCAGGCTCCAATCTGCCTTCATCACATTTCTCTACTTACCTTGCCCAACCCTCTCCCCTACTACAGGCACGCTGGCTGGCTCCACCTCCCCATCCAGTCCCAGCACCTCGGGCAACACTGCTCATGTCATATCTCTGCAGGGCCATCTGCCATCCACTGTGCCTCCCCACATCCCACCTCCTGAAACACACAGCTCTAATCCCACATCCATCATCTTCCATAGCTCCTAAATGGGAGGACTGTCCTCCAAACCTCCACGGTAGCTATTTTCTTTGTAATGCATCTGTCAGCAGATCATGTACTGTGAGACATCACTTCTGGCATTGTCTTAAGCTCTTATCTGTGTCTTTGTTATTTATGTATTTATTTATTTTTCCATAAATATGTCTTATCTCCCCACTTAGCTGCTATAGTTCTTTTTTTTCCTTTTTTTTTTTTAAGTTTATTTATTTTTGAGAGAGAGCATGCAGGGAGGAGCAGAGAGAGAGGGAAAGGAAATTCCAAGCAGGCTCCACACTGTCAGCGCAGAGCCCAACTTGGGGGTTGATCTCTCGATCTCACGAACCATGAGATCACGACCTGAGCCCAAATCAAGAGTCGGATGCTTAACCGACCGAGCCACTCAGGTGCCCTGCCTCTATAGTTCTTGACGGCACGGGCTCTTTGTTGGACTTCTTGGAATGTACATAGCATGTCACATAACAATCTGCACATTATAGGTAGTCTGTAATAATATGTGACTTTAAATGTTCTCTACTTCACAGAATTTTTATCTATCCAACTGAGTGTGGATGCCTTTGCTTATTAGCATGGCCCTGCCCCACAGGTTGACACTTATTAATTTTCTTAAGTAGGACATCTTTCCTGGGGAGCCGGGGAAGAAGTCAGCAGATGATCCTTCTCCAGCAAGCATGCTGGACAGAAACAGAGATAACCCTTCAGCGGCTCCCATTAATCTGGGAACACTGGGATAATACTTATCTGAATAAGGCTGATACCTCCTGAGAGTTTACAAATCCTTATGGCAACCCCAATAAATAAATGCCATTATTCCCATTTTACAGATGGGAAGCTTGTGTAATTCAAACAAGGTCATGCAACGCATAAGGGACAGACCCAGGATTGAACCCAGGCAACTGGCTCCAGAGGCAGTGTTCCTCACCACCAGCTACTGACCAAGATACTTTGTTTATACAGCACACTTAATCATGGTGTCTCCAGAAAGAGTATATTCTAAGAATTTTTAAAGTAAATTTTCAAAAGCCGTTCAATTTTAACATGGCGAATGGTTTCACAGAAGAAAGCTTACCAATATTTCTCTGTCTCTCGCTTTATTTGAGGGGTGTCGGATTCTCACCCTCCTGAAAGAGTCAAGTCAGATAAGGCAGGTCAGAGAAACATCTGTGTTTTTTTGTGGTGCAGAAATTCACACAGAAACATCTCATAAATGCAAAAGCTTCTGTGAAGGAGCCAAACTTTCCCTTTCCTCTTCATTTAATGGTATGCTAATCATAATATCTGAGGCCTGTCTGAGAATAAAGTCCAAAAGCTGTGGTTTTCAAGAAAATACCAAGAGTCTAATATAGATGAGTATCTACATCCTAGAAATCAAATTCTTTCATTTGAATATTTATAACAAGAAGTTACATGGCAAGGTTAAGATTTCCTAGTGGCCCAGGTCACTGGAAAGCCACTTTCATTGCTTCCATTTTATTATGCTGTGTTCAACCAAGGAGAGGTATTTTAGGAACCTGGCTAAGTTCTCAACTTTTTTTTTTTCTCTTATCAGAAATATATAATCGACTTTACTTTCATAGACCTTAATGTTTCCTTAGTATGATAAGCTTCTAAATACCAGTGTCTGATAAATAGTAAGATTTCAGTAAATACGTTAACTGTTCAGCTTTCACTGAGGAAAACTATAAAATTATAAGAAATTCATTTTGGGTAGATGTCCCTTTGGGAATTTTGTGCCCTCCGTTTTCCAGTGTTTCCCCAGAAGCAGGTATCATATGAGAAATTTCTTCTAAATTTTTGTTCTAGAAAATTTTTTGCCTCACCTGAAGAGTTGAAATTATTTATCTTATAAACAATGAAAACTAGTCATGTTTCTCATTTTACTTTGGCCACCAGGAAACTCAGTGCCAATTCACAGGCCAATTATGTTTGGATCCATTAATTTCCATTCTAGTCGAAGCTATTAGAATTCTATGGCTCAGTATGACAGTTACCAACTTACTGCCTCTCTGCTCCAAATTCATTCTTTGTGTCTGCTGTGTAAAAATGGATATGGTTCCTTTAAATGTTTTTCCTTTGCCAGCTGGCACTGTGTTAACCTTTGGCAGTACAGTGCTCTGAAGAGACATTGTGGGAGGAAAAGGTTTTGTTTCCTGGTTCTGGTGCTTAATCTCCAGGCTCCCGCAGGGCTCATAACTTCTTGAAGGGCCTCTTACAGCACATGTGGCTTCCCCAAGGCCCGGCACTTGCCGCACAAACAGCTTCTCCGTTGCCAGACTCCTGCAGGGCACAGTGGTCAGTATCCCGGAGCCAGCAGCTCTCCCAGCATCCCTTTGGGCAGATTTGCAGCAGAGTTTGTCTGGTAAGACACCTCCCTGTGAGCAGCTCTCTCCAACCCCCGGGAGGGCAGGCTTCCAGCAAGTTCCTAAGGGCGAATTCTAGATAATTCCAACAACACAGCATCACACTGGCATCTATCTCTGCTATCCAGTCAGCCTCAGCTGTATCCTCTCCAATGAAGTCTGGGTCTCAGCCCTGGGGTGGTGGTTGTTCCACCTCTGCCATTCTGTACTCTATAGAGTTCTCTTTACTTCTTCCCGGGCAACCCCTTGTTGCTTCAATTCCCTGGTACAGTCAGTAATTCTTTATATTAAAGTTTCCATGTTCAAACGACTGTGTGGTTTTCTCTTCTGATCAGATCCAGACTGATACGCTTAGCATATGTGCATTTTCCATTCTCTTCCTATCCTGACATCTACATTTGCCCCTTGATTCTCTTATTTTTAAAATTCAGATTTCACCACTCCTATTGTGTACATACTTTCTTTAGCCTACTCCAAAATGGTTTACGGAATGTAAAGACCAGCAATTAATTGAAATGTACATGCAAGTGAGGGTCATGCCTATTTAACTTGCTGCTCACCTTTCCAGAAAACAATCAGTCTCAATGCAGTAAACCAATTCTTTCTGATGAAGCTAATGAGACTAATGATCCCAGGCACGTCCCTCCCAGGTTAGACTTTTCTCCAGCTGAAATAGGACCCCTAGAAGTTTAGATGTTAGTGCCAGAAATAACAAACCAATAGACCCGAGATAATGATAGTTCATCATTGTGCTTCTCAAATCAAAAGTTTCTTTTCCTACATATTTCCTGAAATTCATGTGACCTGCCCCAGGCTAGGAGCTGATTCAGGAGATACTAAACACAAAGAGATGGGTTGAGATGGATGTGGAAAATTGTGTGAGATAGAACAGAGATTTTCAGACTGGTGTGACAGAGCAGAGGATGGCAGTTTCTGACAAACGTAGGAAAGGCCGGTGAGCACTGTGACAGTTAAGGAGTAGCGTCTCAGACCAAATTCCCAGGGGAGGGGGGGCCCCCAAACTGCGAACCTCCCCAGGTTAACCATCAATTCCATCACCGCTGCCCCTGGGACTGAGAGCTGGGGCAGAGGAGCCGGCTTCTGTGAAAGCCCAGGCTCCACTGAGTACTAATTACAAGCCCTCAAGCAACTCCTTAACCTCATAGGGTAACAGTGCCTACCTCCCAGGGCTGCCAGGAGGATAAAAAGAAGCACTAATTATGAACAACCTCATCACAGTGCCTGGCACATTCGAAGTCTTAGCAAATGTGATTAACTGCTCCCCTTCTATTCGTTTCCTAGTGCCGCTCTAGCAAGTACCACAAGTTGGGTGACTTAGTGCAACAGAAATGTATTGTCTCACAGTTCTGCAGGTGAGGAGCCCAAAATCAAGATGGCAGCTTGACCCTTTATTGTCTGAAATCTGTAGGGGAAGGATCCTTCCTTGCCTCTTCCAGCCTCTGGTAACCGCAAACATCCCTTACATTGTGGCAGCACAATTCTGATCTCTGTCCCCATCCTCACTTGGCCTTGTCCCTGTGGCCTCCCACCTCGTCTTCCCTGTGCAGGCCTATCTCTGTGTCCAAATTTCCTGTCAGATTAGATTAGGGCCCATCCTTAAATGAGGGTCACTAGAACCTCATTTTAACCCGATTAACTCTCTGAAGACTCTATTTCTAAATAAGGTCACATTTGGAGGTACTAGAGATTAGGAGTTTAACACATCGTCTTGGGGGGGCACAATTCACCCCTCCTTAGTTTCCTGGCAAGAGGTGGCAGCCTAATATCCTCCCTCTATAATGAACTATCAGTTAGCTATTTAGAGTACAGGTTCTACTTTATCAGTTTCTTGAACATGGGCCAACTTTAATACGCCCATGGAGGCAAAGCATGGGTAAGTTCATCACTTAGAAACCTCCTACTCTTCTCTACCACTCCCATTCTGGGCACTGGCCATGAGGCGCCCTGCAGCCTTCCCTGGGCTCTAACCTCCTGCCTCTGGCTCACTTAGGCAGCCCTGCACTCACCAGATACTGTTCCTTTTTCCTCCCTCTTAATCAGACTCCATACCCCAAAAACCTATAACCAAATATCAGGTATATTCAAATCTCGATTTTCTGCCAAATAGATGTAATCTATAAGAAACAGCAGAGATGGTAAGAAGGACATTTTAGTTGATCTGAAGGAAAACTCTTCATACTCTTATGTCGAAGCCCAAGTCCTTATTTGAGATGTAAGAACTTTGGGGGGGCGGGTAATACATGTTGCCACTAACTCCTCCATATGAATTGCAGGGGCAGGGGTCTTATTAAGGCACTGGGCTCCTCAGTGGAATAAGAAGACCATAAGGGCGGGAGCACAGACAGTGGGCACCTGTGTGAGCAGAGGCACATCAAGGTACACTCAAACTGGCCCACGCTAAGAAAAACCAGGAATTGAGAGGTGTTCCTAAGTTTGGTTACAGGCCCAAAGTCTCGGCAACAATGGATTCATAAGCACGGACCCTGTGTCCCCACAGTAATCATGTTTGTATCTCCCACTTCAGAAATCCCAAACAGAAAAGAAAAGATGAATGGCTTATAAGAGGCTGCCTGCCTTAGGCAGTCCCATGCATGGTCTGCTTTAAGGGGAGAGAAAAACTCCCCAGTCTAAGGTCACCTCCCCATCTCCCCATGGGCCCCCATCAGGGTCTAAAAGTCACATCATCAGGATCACTCTTAAGTAAAAGACATCCTATCGTCCCACAACATTTGATAAAAGCAGAACACTTCTGGGGAAGAATGCACTGTGCCCTTAGCGCCCACTACTATTTCACGAGCACCTGATATTATATTCCCCAGTGGTCACCTCAGGCAACTGTCCCAAAGGAATAAATCCAACCATGGACATGTGTTGGTTTGATTCTCGGCCATATCCTCAGAGCTGTACAAATCCCTGCATGTAAAATGTAAAAAATCTGCCTCTATAAAGTGGGACCAAATTGTAACTAGCACATTATGTTGTTGTGAGAGTTAATGAGTAATCCATCTAAAATGCTTAGAACAATTCCTGGCACAGAGTGAGATCCCAGTAAATATTGACTCTCATCATTGTCATTATTATTAATGACTGAGAAAACACACAAGTCGAGGGAGAGCAGAAAGGTCTAGAGAAACAACACCAGAAGCCCCCATGGGGTGATGCCAGAGGGGAGGGCCTGGGAGGAAGTGGGCGGCGGGCTGAAAGGGAAGGAGAGCAGAACCAGCTTCTCCCACCACACAAGTACACAGAGAACCACCCTGTACACATTGCCTATGTCCCAGGCACACGGCACCCACCAAGTCCCGCTGAGAACCTGGCACTGAATCGCAACCATCTCCTCCATCTTGGACTGAGCCAGAAGCATTCGCCTAACTGCTTTGCTGTCGCCAAGGAGGTGTGATCAAACCCAGGCGAGTGCAGCGGGGAGAAGCCTCCATAAATTAGAAAGTGACTACGTCCCAGAATCTCTGAAACTGGACCAAATAAATAGGGAGCCCGGGGCACTGGAAATTAGGTGTCCTGGATACCCAGCAAGGACCCACGGGACACCACAGAGCCTAGAGAAAAGGCAAAGGGCCACAACACAGTTTCCCAAAGTGTGTTCCAGGTGGCTCAGGAAAAGAAAAAGTATGCAAATAGGTTTCTGGGTTAAACAGAGTTTAACGTATTTCTTTAGAATCAGGTTTTCAAGGCTTCTCACCTGCCCAAATGTACTGTGAACCTCCAGAGGTGGATACCGCACAGTGTCTCCCACATGAACTGGCTAAGAGAAGCCTGTTTTTAACAGAGTATCCAGAGACCAGTGTCCTGCTAGAAAACCCTGAGGTTATTGATAAATGCTAGACAAAGGCAAGTCACCTAGGGTTCCTGAGCCCCCTGTTTTCTCATCGGAAAAACGAAGGGCTTCAATCAGCAGCTCTTGGCTGAGAAGCTGGTAAAAGCTGCGGATTTCCTCCCTGTAACGAGGCGCATATTACACATGTGCCAGACTTTTTTCCATACAGCTTCAGGAAATCATAAATCTCTCAACTCTCTGACGTTCGAAGAACCCTTCCATCTCTAAAATGGTGAACATGCCTGAATTAGAAGGCTATCATGATAGATTTATCCATTGCTTTCTCCCAGCATCCCTTCTGGTACCAGCACTAGCTTCCCTTTGTGAAACCACTTCTTTCCCACTCTCCGTACATATGTTCCAACAAGAGTGGACCAGCTCCCCCTCCCAACTCCAGAAGCTGGCATGTCACCCAAGCCCACTGACCAGTCAGAATACCTCATTCCCATGGCCACAATGAAGTGGAGGGCGCAATGCCGTAAGAATTCTCTAGGACGCAAGCTGGAGCCATCAGATAAGGAAGAGAGGGAGAAAAGACTCCACATTGTGGCTACTAAACTAGCAGAATAAAAGCCTGCAGTCTTGGTAACCTTCTTCATCTTTGACAGGGAAAGCCATCCCTGATTATATTAGCTGAGTCATCTCTGAAATCCACTTCATCCCCCAGAATATCCCATTTATGTGAGTCAATAAATATTTCTTCTGTTTAAACTAACTTGCAACTGAAAGAGTGCTGAATAATTCAAACATCAATCCTGGGATTCCCGGGGCTGCTGTGAGGCTCAATTAAGAGGCTCAAGGCGTTACTGCTGAGTCTACACTCAGCAGAGAACAACCATGGAAGGAGAGTAACAGATGACGGCGCATTGGCAGGTACTGGCAGGACCTGACCACTCTCCCATGTGAGCTTTGCATCAAGAAGTCCTCAGAGACCTCAAATAATTTCTTCCACCTGCTACCTGCTTCCTGCAACGTCATCATGGATCATCTGTGATGGTGGGTGGGGGGTGTGTAGGGAGAGGTGTGGAGGATGTCACAGAGTCATTTGAGAATCAAATGAATTTAATCAATCCTCTTCTTCAAAAAAGATATGCAAAAATATTTGCCTGCAGTTTCAGGAGTTTATAACACTCCCTGAAACTCCAAAGAGTCTCCCTCCTCGAGGGTCTCACTGTAGGTATCAAGGAATTGCTGGACTTGTTAAGTGACAAATGCCAACCACTCAAATGGCTGGGGATGGGAAGGATGGAAACAGGGAGCTCTCCGGGGACACGAGAAGGGAGAGGAGAGTGCCTCGATAATCCAATAATCCGCAAAGACTCTGGCATTTAAGCAAATAGCATGACATGGTGGCACCACCTCCCACCTACCCTTTGAGGAATTTCCACCTCATGGCAAAGGGGATCCAGCAGGGTGAGAGCCCCCATTGTCAGACAATGGAATTAACCTGTGGCCTAAGGTTAGATTCCTGTGAAAAGGGATCCCTTGAGAGGGGGCACTTTAAACTCCTATCAGTCATTCATACCATATCTCAGTAACTTTTTTTTTTTAATTTTTTAATGTTTATTTATTTTTGAGAGAGGGAGTGCCAGTGGGGGAGGGGTGGAGAGAGCTGGGGACAGAGGATCCCAAGCAGGCTCTGCACTGTCAGTGCAGAGCCTGAGGTGGGGCTCCATGCGGGGCTTGAACTCATGAACCTTGAGGTCATGACCTGAGCCAAAGTCAGATGCTCCACCGACTGAGCCACCCAGGTGCCTCTCCCAGTAACATATTTTAATAAGGAGAATCGGTGCTTCGGTGGACGTGGAGAGGAGAGTTCAGACAACACATGAGATCCACTGTCTGCCTTTGCCTGGGTCTGCACGGCAGAAGCACGCGTTTCTCAAAACAGCAACTGATCCCTACCTTTGGAACATTTTGCTAAATAATTGTTTTAAATGGCTATATTCTTCCCAATTGTGGGAGGTTTTTTTTTAAAAAAAAAAAAGTCAGTCCTCATAACCAAGGAAATACTGAGTTTATAGTTGACTTGACATTCATGAGTAAAGTTAGAAGCTGATGGTTTGACAAATCCTCATCCATTTTTCTTTCCATCCTTAAATTTTTTTTTTATCAAAAGTGGCCTCTCCCACTGAAGCCCAATGGTTCCATTCCCAGCCTCCCACCCTATGCCCAGCAAGCCTGTCCTTAGAAGCCTGCCCAGCATCCAGAAGGCAGGGAAGGCAGATTCACGGCTGCAGCTCAGCTCCTGGCCACAACCATTCCACCCAACCAAAGTCTCCAATATTTTTCTCCTGCCCTAAAAGATGTCAGACCTAGAGCCCCACGTCAGGAGGGCTCAGAAGACTCTCTGTGAAAGACACATTTTACAAGCCAGAGCCTTTTGCCAAGAATAAGAATGGTCTCCCCTGTGCTTATTTCAGATAATAATTTATGTTTGCCTGATTAATCCACAGCCTAGAAAGTGCTTTTCTTTATCTTTCTGCCTGTGATACTTGAGACCCCAGAGGGGAACCAACATGTCATATGTGCTCCCTAGCAACTCTTATTTCAACAGCGCCCCAGTCCTCACCACTGCGTGTGCAGATGCAGTCTGAGACTGGGGCTGGGTCCTCAACCTCGCTTCAAGGTTATTGGTGCCGGTAAACGTGAATTGTTTTAACTGTTCGCCACCATAAATCCTTGAAAAATAAGAACAACTGATTCTTATATGAAATAAGATGTTTATGTCTAAAAAGCAAAACATTTGGAGCTCCTGGGTAGCTCAGTCGGTTAAGCATCTGACTCTTGATTTCAGCTCAGGTCATGATCTCACAGTTTGTGGGATCGAGCCCTGAGTCAGGCTCCGAGCTGACTGTGTGGAGGCTGTGTAGGGTTCTCTCAGATTCTCTCCCCTTGTCTCGCTCTCTGCCCCTCCCCCACAGGTGCATGTGCATGCTCTCTCTCAAAATAAATAAATCAACTTTAAAAAAATAAAAAGGAAAGAATTTAACTAAAGCATCTAACTTCACTTTATTTGGAACGACTTATTTCAGTACCCACATCACTCAGCTTGATATCTTCCCATAGGAAGCTCATTAAAACCTGAGAAATATCACAGGCAAAGGCCTTACACCATCAGCTCATATTGGATATGAACACATGGCAAGAATCTGGATCTGTGTTTTATGAACGACCACATACTGGCATGGCCTCGGGCCTTGAGGATGGACTTCATCTCAGAGCCACTAAGGAAAATCAGAAAGAACAAGAAGTTTGTATTGGGCTCTCCTCCTTTCTGTCTTAGCATCCTTTTACACTTCATAGAATCCCTTGGAAGCTTCCCTTTGTTCTCCATCCTCAGACCCCATCTTCATGCTGCTTATCCTTGTCAAAGGGCTCTCTGCTCTAAAGTACCTACCCGGATGGCAGCTGTTAAGACTGTTGCAAGAGCAAGTTTGGCCTGTTAAAAAAACAGTTTCATGGAGATGTCAGGCACCATCTGGCAGGACGATTTTGCCTCTCCCTAGCAACTGCACCCCCTCCCACCTCCGTGTCTCTGGTTACCTTGCCTGCTTCCCTAGTTACCAGTGCTCCCCATCTCGATCTCCTGCACACCTCTGATACCACCCCCCGCCCCTCCATTTGCAGCTTCCCTGGTGAACCAGAACTCCCCTGGAGGTGGACCCCAGGGATTCTGCCACATGGAGCCCAGACCGACCCTCAGCACCAACTCTGGTTTTAATCCTGCCAAGCTCACAGTATGTTAGTCAAAACCGCCAGTTCCAACGTGTTAATTCAGTGTTAGACGATCTAATCAGTTATCCCAATGGATGTCAATCCTGAAGCTCAGTCGAATCCCTCAGAAAACCTTAAAAATTACTAATGCCCAGAGTTAGTACACAGACCCAGAGATTTTGATTCCATTGGTCTGGGGTAAAGCAGTATTTTTTTTAAGCCCTGCAACTAGTTCGAAGGTGAGCCATGGTTATGACCTAACCCAAGAGAGCACAGTGCTGAACCCCCTTTCTCATGCAAAAATAATTGATTAACAATGACTATTTGGACAAATACTAAAGAAGTTATGCCAGTTTAAGTTAAACAAGTAATTCCTCTAGATATTTTCACATGCCTGACATTCAGGAAAATACATATTTTATTAAGACCAACCCAATTTTTGTAAGTTTATTTATTTATTTTGAGAGAGGGAGAGAGATACCACGCAAGTGGGAGAGGGGCAGAGAGAGAGGGAGTCAGAGACTCCCAAGCAGGCCCTGTGCTGTCAGTGTGGAGCCAGATGCAGGGCGGGCTCAATGCAGGGCTTGAACTCACAAAGAGCAAGATCATGAGCTGAGCCAAAGTCAGACACTTAACTGACTGAGCCACCCAGGCACCCCAAGAGCAACCCAATTTTTTATGGAACTGCATCACTACCTGTTAAACACAGACTTTGTCATGTGACTCCCTGGCTGAATATCATGCACCTTTGGAAACTGTAACTCTTTCACACCTCTGAAGTATGTGAAACCCTGAAATAGTCAGTTATAGAATAACAATGTCATTAACCGTTTTTCCAATTAAATCTTTAAAGTTTTTCACCTCATCCTCCAATCTCTTGTTATTCAAAGTGAGGTCCACAGATTAGCAATATGGTAGCAATGCAGAATCCATGGCCCCACCCCAGACCAACTCAATCAGAATATGCATTTTAAGTAGGTCCCTGGGAGAACCTGTAGCCACATTCAAGTTCCAGAAGCCACTACATAGCAAGATGCTTTTATCAGTCTTGGTGTTAGAAAACATCTTTCAAGGCCCTCCCTTTGCGGCCCTTGCCTTCCATAAACCCTCTGCTCCCCCTACATCGGACCACCTCCAGCTTCCAGGACCTTGCCCTCCCAACCCCCTTCTTCACCATCTGCAAAGCCCTTTCTCTTCTTTTTGCCTAAAAAGCAGCATTCTCATTTCTCAAAGTCCCCATCGGGCCTCTCTTCTCCAAAATGTTCGCAGGTCTCCCCAGCCCTAGGGTTCTTGCCTGCCTCTAATTTTATAGCACTTGTCTAGCTACACATTCATCCAACATCGCGGCTATTCCTGTTTTATTATTCAACCTTTATTTTGCCCTTAACTTTCCAAGTACTTCTGCCTTGTCTCCCCCACTAGTCCATCACTTACCCGCCTTTGTACCTGCCATGGGACTTCGCACTAATAGATTCAACAAATATTTGGTGTTTGGCTTTGACTTAGATCTCTGATGGCACACTACATGATATATAAAACCTATAAATCTGAGTCTAGAAACTAGTAAAAAATTTACAACATCTAAGCTTGGCTGGTATTAAAACTCCCAATATGCTGAACACAGGAGTTGCAGAATAACATGCTGTATAAATAGATACTGGACTATTTTAAATAACTTGAGAAAGTAAATATCAAAAAATGAAAGCAAGAGAACACAATATCAGGTATCAGCTAACAATGTAAGTAGACATATTTTATATCATTGCTGCTAACGACATCTAACGAAATATAGTCCTTTAGCTACCAATAGCCGCCATTGACCAAAATGCACTGGTGACCAACCCCCAGGCCCATGATGTGAAAATAAAAGTATACAAGGCTCCTGAATATAGGGTTTCCACCAGGGTACAGGCAGTCCTGAAACTCATTTCTTTCCACTCCTCCACAGAATGACCCCATACATTGCAGCAGGAAAATTCAGGGGTGTTTTAATTTTCTTTTTTTTTTTTTTCAAAGAGTCTAGTTTTTTTTTTTTTCTATTTCTTTTTCATAAAGTCCAGACGAAGACATGTCCTTCCAGCAAGATGTTCACAGTCTTAGTGGGAGGAGTCACAAACAGATCATTTTAACACCATGTGGAGCATACAGTACTAGAGCAGAAATACAGAGGGCATTATTGGAACACAAGGAAGGGCTGCCTAACTCAACCTGAAGCAATCAAGGAGGGCTCTCTGGAGGTGGTGATGCCTAAGCTGAGCCTTAGAGTTGGAAAAGGCATTAACCGAGTGAAAGATGAGGATGGATATTCCAGTCACGTAAGGAGAGGGAAGAGGTAACCGGTGTCATGGTGTGTGGAAGGAGCTCAGACAGTTCTGCATTATAAGAGGCAGGAAGTGAGGAGGTTCCCTTCACAGGGGCAGTGACCACTTGGTAGCTGATAAGCTTGGGTTCAAAAGACCTTGGACTTTATCCTAAGGGCAAAATGGAGAATGGCTAGGCTTGAAAGACTTCCTGCACTTTCCAAGATCTAATGCGAGAAGTAAGACCAGCTTAGATCCTACGTCAACCTGATACATTAAGTGCCATAGAATCCTTGTCAACATGGCTACGAGACATGGATTCAAAAATTTCTTGGACCATCTCTATAGATGGATAACGGAGAAAATGATCTGAGATAAATCCCTTCTAGCCCAGATTCTACTTTCCGGTTCTAAACGGACAACAAAACAATGGACCTATGATACAGGCCTGTCCTTCTGCATGTACTAACCCATACTGCAGGGCAATACCACAGTGTTATCAAGGTATGGTAATAAAATAAAAACAGCCATAGAATTAAAGAAGAACTGAGGACAGGAGCCTGATTCTTCTCACCCCTAGCTAACATCTCTTTTCAGCCAACTACTTCTCCAATTATTGCTCATATCAGGCATATGTGTATGTTTATTATTTCTTATTCTTAGTGTTTTAATTTAAAATACTTAGGTTTTTTTTTTATTTGCAACCAACCGCTTGAGTTATTTGCTTTATACTTACAAACACACACACACACACACACACACACACACACACACACACCACCCATACAGATTTTTATCCATCTTGATAGGTGAGAAGCTGGTTGATTTGAATGTTGGCATTTTGTGAAATTTTGCCTCTGTATAAAAAGTAAATTGTTTAGTCTAGATTTTCAAAACCATTAGCACAGAAGAAAAACACCAGCAGGAAGTAATTCTGTTTGGCTCCTGCAGGTGACAAAATAAATTATACCCAAAGTTACACATAAGCTGGAATCATTCAACTGCCTGCCTTTAAAATATGTCATGTCTCCAACCTGAACCTCGCATACTGATGGCTCCTATTATAGGCCAGACTTTTCAAAATGGATGAAACTGAATGAACACAGCCCTCTTCTGCCAACCTCCCGGAACATGGGTACAACATCTCATCCTCCCGTCTCACCTGTGAGGGTATTTGTTTTTCTAGCAGTGATTCTACTCTTTGGAGATGGGGCAAATGTGCATATTTATGTTGTTTTTCATCTTTTCAGGACTGTGGCATTAAGTAATCATTAGGATAAATAACAATGATGACTAAACTCAGAATAATGTTAAAGAGGTAGGTGTGATACTTAAGATAAAAAGCAAGTGGTAAATAGCATGAGCCCTGGAGCCAGACTGCAGAGCGTGACTGTTGGTTTTCCCGCTCACCAGCTAGATGGCTGTTCAAAGGTCCCAGTTACCCAATGTGTAAAATGGGAACAATAATGCCTGTTTCTATCTCATAGTGTTGGTGGCGAGTTTTTTAAAAAGTAATTTATATACAGCATTTAAATTAGAGCTCAGCACATAGGAAGCTGCATGCATTAGGTATTATTACTCCCATCATCGTCATCATCATCATCATTATAAGACACCACAGTCTATTAATCTCACTAATTCTCAGAAAAAAGTGTCATGGACTATCACAGGATATTTCATATTTACACCCCCCCTCCTTTTCCAGCACTTCGAGGAGTGTTTGGAATACACAAGAAAAAAAAGAAAGAAAGAAAACTCATCTCAAGAGATTTTCTTTCAAAGATTAGTTAGCAGGAAAGAACGATGAAACAGATGCCCTCTTCCCAGGGTCCTCTCCCAGCTTGGAATGTCCACATGACACAATGCAGCGGGAAAGGGCTTCTCCCTTCTTCCTGCTGAAATGATGGCTGGGCTTCAGGAACTTTTCTTGGCCAATGAAGGAATTCCCAAAAGAATCAAAGACATCAGTACTAACATGATCGGGTCCCTGAACCAGTGCCAGCAACAACTCACCTACAGATTCTTCTCTGTGTGTGAAAAATAAACCTTTACCATTAAGACAGAATATTCAGATTTTCTAATACACATAGGCAATGTATCCCTGACTGATACATGTACAGACTCTGCATTGCTCTTGAGACTCACGGAGAGGTATCAGTCTGCACCAGTCAGATTCAGCCTTTGCCACTAATGGGTGGCAAATTCTTTTCCTATAGTAAAACAGGTCTTTGGTGCTGGTGCTTCTACATGTTCAGCTTTCCTCCTTGGCCAGCATGTGCTGAATCCTGGAAATATCCAGGAAGCCCTTCCTTCCAGTTCTCCTCCCTTCCATCCTCAGATACTGCCCCACTTCCTGCCACCCACTCTGTAGGCTGTCTACTTCCGGCCTTCCAGGAAGCCACATTCTGGATAACCAATGTACCTGTTTCTGCTGCACTCGTTATCCTTGACGTGAACATCACAGTGTTACCTAGGAAGGAGGCACACATCTCCCCATCACTTCTCCCTCTACCATATCAGTTTTACTATGGTGGCTGGTTTTTCCAGTCCCCAGTGGTTTTCAAAAGGCCCTCCTGCCTAGTGAATCCTCAGCCCCTTCCTGCTCTCTGCTAAAGTCTATTACAGCTATAGACACGGTAAAATTGATAAAATCTGCACAGCTTGTGAATGGTGTTTTGGAGGAGTGTTTCCAATTGTCCTTTCATGTTATTGTTATTTAGACAATCAAATTGCTCACTGAAATTAATATATTATTAAACTAGTATTAAATTGTCTATGGACTTATTTAAGATGGCACTTCTTCAGATCTAAAATTATTCAACCAGTTCAATAAAAAAGGAAAGAAAAGGAGAGAGAAAAAGAGAGAAAGAACGAATGAACGAACGAACCAGAACCTAGACGAAGCGATTGATAAATTTTTCTTCATAAAATTAGTTCATAGTCTGGAAACAAAGGTTTGTCTGTTTAATATCATATAAAAAATTGTAGTGATCGTGGCTAAACAATAGTGTCAGTAAATAGCGTCTAGATAAGACTGGGAAAAAAAAAAAAGAAGCTATATTCTTGCTGTCGGCAGAAAGATAAATTTTGTTGGCCTTTGAAAGCCAGGGGATTAACTAGCGTTCGGAGGGAGATGCTTTGAAAGATACAGAACCTGTCATATTTTCTGCTCCATGAACTAAACATAAACACTCGGAAGGCTGTTATGGGTGTATTACAGCTGTCTACCAACAGATGAGGCTTTTGAGGTTGTGAGCCCAAGGAACAGCAAACACCATTCTGCGTTTAATAAGCCATATACCCTCTAGCACTGAGATTACCCCTGACAGGGAGTTAAAATTTAGAAATAACTAGTTCTTCCAAGTCATGGAGGTGTAACATAGGATCCTGTGATTGTAAGTAAATTACATAGATTGTGAAGGAAGTAATTGGGAGACACTTTTTTTTTTTAATTCACTAGAATTTACAAATGGGGGAAGGGGGGAGAAGGCTGATACTGAATACTGATAAAGTATTCAAATCATCCAAATGACTGTTTGAAAATGATTTATGCCACAGGGGACACAAAACAATATATTTGTTTTCTAACAAAACGTGCATATGTGAATCAAGGTGAATCAGAAACTCTTCCCAGATAAGAAAAACTTTAGGGGCATCTGGGTGGCTCAGTGGGTTAAGCGTCCGACTTTGGCTCAGGTCATGATCTCATGGTTCTTGGGTTCAAGACCCATGTCAGGCTCTGAGAGCCTGGAGCCTGCTTGGGATTCTGTGTCTCTATCTCTCTCTGCCCCTCCCCCACTTGCACTCTGTGTCTCTCTGTCTCTCAAAAATGAATAAACATGAAAAAAAAATTTTTTAATTAAAAAAAGAAAAACTTTAAATTATAATAGTAATAAACATAAAAGTCATTTTCAGGCAACAGCTCAATAATATATTGGGAGTAGAGCCACCACATATATAATTCAAGTATAATATAATCCCCAAGATACATATTCCTAAAATAAAGAGGCAGAGAGCTTGGGTGGGGATCTGGCTCTTGCTGTGTTACTCTTTCTGTGCAACTAACTTAACATCTCTGGGCCTCACTATCCATATCTATAAAAAGTGGGTAATAACTAACTTACAGGGTTGTTAAAATAAGTGAAATGGTTGATATTTATACAGTGTTTAGAACAGTTCTGGATACATCATAAGTGATATGTAAGTACAAATAACAAATAATAACAGCTGAGTAGTTTATCTGACGGGACAAATTTAAACTCATCAGTCAGTGGAAGGAACCATTGAAGCCTCCAGACCAACCTCTTATCCACACAAAAATCCTCTTCTCTTCTCTCTTCTCTTCTCTTCTCTCTTCTCTTCTCTCACACAAAAATCCTCTAAAAACAAGTTACAGAGAGGGAGGGAGGCAAACCAGAAGAGACTCTTAAATACTGAGAACAAACTGAGGGTTGATGGGGGAGAGGGGAAAGCAGGTGATGGGCATTGAGGAGGGCACTTGTTAGGATGAGCACTGGGCGTTGTATGGAAACCAATTTGACAATAAATTATATTTAATAAAAAAACAGTCCTCTAAAAACAAAGGAACCTTTGACACACTGTGAGGAAGAGGACACTGCCTCTCTGTAATTCCCACCTCGAATCCTAAACCTAAAACAATAGCAGATCACCCCAAGCCAGCTTCCAAACGGCAACACATCACACTCTTTAAGGGGCTGTCACTGCCTTTTCTGCCTTCTTTTCTTCAAGCTGAGCATCCTCTATATCTTCATCCTTTACGATTTTGATGGGGCCCCAGTACCTCCACTGTCTCCAACACCTGCCTTTACAGGCACTAAGTCTGTCAGGTCCCTTGGAAAAATGGGGCAGGGTGTCCCCAGGTGTGGTCTGTGTGGCATATTTGACCATCTCTTCTGGATCCTGATTTCTGGTAAACTGAGGCTCAGATCACATGCCCATTTTTGGACGTCCATGTTACCCTATTGCCTTGTACTTAGCTTTCAGTTAGTAAAACTAGCCTCTTGATCTGCTGAAAAGCCAGAGCACTGAGCTCTATCCTTACATTGACATTTTAAGCCTAAACTCAAAACTGTCTGTTTATCCTGATTAATCAACCCTACTTTATTATTAATCAGGACAAATGTGTGTGCACATGGAATCTTAGTACACCAAATCAGATTTTAAATGCCCAGAGGAAATTAGGGTTTTTTTTTTTAACAGAAATATTATAATGAAAATTTTGTAAAGCAGATAACTATCCTCCATTTGATTTTTTTATGTAAATATCTACTAACATATTATAGCTGCCTACAGCAGGATACAAATATATTAAGCCTTGGATTATACCATATTATGTTATTACAACCGATCTGCCTTCCTGTAACTTTGATTAGGCTAATACTAAAATCAGTTTATTTTCCCTGAATGTACTGAAACCAGAAGATTAACATACAGAAGACAGAGCCAGGAGGCCACAGACCAAAAAACTACATCCAGGTCTACAATGTCCATAAGGCGAAAAATAAAAATGAAAATAAATAAATAAATAAATAAAATGTCCATAAGGTGTACAATCCTCACATGGCAAACCAAATGCTGATTCTTTGGTTTAAAAGTTTCCTCCCATCCCTTTTTATATAAACGAAATAATATTATGAAAACAGAAACATTAGAGTTGACCCTTTCCCATTTGTTCAGTTTCCATTTAATATGATTCTTCAGCTTTAGGCAAAGCCTTTTATAGGCCGAACCTAATTTACCTCTTTTGCTTCATCTCTGGTAAGACTCCATCACTGTCGCCCTAAACTTTCACCAGCCCCACCCACCTGTACACTCAGCTCCACCCATTTTTCCAAACCACTCTTGACAAAGGAGGCAGTAGGTAAGATCTGAAATCAATCCTGTGGTAAAACAACCAATATCTAATGTGCCTGGGTGACCTCTGGGAACCAGAGCTGGGATGGGCCCTTCTCTGATACTTAACTCTTTCCCACACCTCTGAGCACACTATGCATGGCCTTCTAACTCGGTTTCTGACTGCACCTCCCACCCCATTACTGAGACTGAGGGTCTTCCCTATGCCCAGACACTTAACTGAGGCCTGACAACTTTCCCAGCCCACTTCCAGATCAGTTACCACTTGAGACCCTGCCATAAACCAGAGAGACCTCAGAACACCCTCTGGCCACCGTCCACTAGACTTTCAGTTATCAGTTCTCCTGCCCAAAGTCCTCCCACCACATTGGAGAATTGGCCCAGATTTACCATGGGTCTTTTGACATCATGATTTGGGCTGCTGATGCTAAAGAGAAGCTTAAAGAAGAAATAGGCAAACGCACGTACAAATAAAGAAAGCTTCCATTTCTTTTGACGAGGTATAAAAGGAGTCTCATATAAATGAAGATAACAGGCCATGTTCCTGGGTGTAACAAGGAGTCAAGGCCAGGAAGCACTGAAAACCCAGGTGAATCCATTAAACCTTCAGCGGCACCAATCTGCTAGTGGGTAGATTTTCTAATCAGAAAGACTCTGGTGTAGAAGACCAATGGTTGGATTCACCCAGGCTTGATGTTTTGCCAAGCAGACACGAGAGAAGGACATGGGAACAAGAGCTGACGGTCTCAAAAGAGAGACTGGGGTGATGGGGAAAGAACTGAATATAGAATGTGGATGACAGACCAAGAAAATGTAGAGGAATGGAGAATGTGGAAAGCCTAACAAAACAAAGTGCTAGAAGCTCTTTGGTGGAGGTTATGTCCAGAAAGAGGAACTCTGGATGTGAGATTTCAGTGATGAAGTGTGGAAAATGACAAAATGCATAATTATGGCTGTTGAAGGACTTGAAGGGGGAGACGAGGGGAAAGCTGTCAGAGAAAAGTAGGTCGAAACCCTTAGAAGCTGTGTCATTCAAGTAGATCTGGACCAGAAGGACCAAAGCCACATGGCAAAGTGGAACCCCTCTTAGAATGGTTGGGGAGCTAACTTATTGAGGACAATCAATTAGACACGGAGCAGAAAAAAGAAACCTGAACTGTCTTTAATTCTTCCATTTCTAAAGTTGAGGATGAGGAGATAAAAGGAATCCTCAGTGTAAATTTTCTGGTTGATTCTATAAATACAAATGTAACTTCACCAAGAAAAGTTATGAAGCATAATTCCCTGGTAGGAATAGTACCATTCTGGGTGATATGATACCACAGCATGAGTTTTCAGGGATCTATATTTCAACATTAATGAAATAGAACCCATCCCAAAGTTACCTTTAAGCGTGGCAAAAAATGAACTCAGGGGATAACTATTAAAACTTAAAACAGAAAAAAAAAATTACATTTGGCACATATTTATTTCATTAGTTTAGAAAGCTATTTACAAACCATTAAAAGTTGTGATACATACAACTAAAGAGAAATGGCAGAAGAGAGGCACCTAGATGGCTCAAGTTGGTTAAGTGGCCCATTCTTGGTCTTGGCTCAGGTCATGATCTCCCAGTTTCATGGATTCCAGCCCCGCATTGGGCTCCATGCTAATAGTGCAGACCTGCTTGGGATTCTCCGTCTCCCTCTCTCTCTGCCCCTCCACCACTCACGCTGTCTCTGTCTCTTTCAAAATAAATAAATAAACTTAAAAAAAAAAAGACAGAGAGAGAAAGAAAGAAATGGCAGAAGAAAAAAATGACACATATTCTGTTAAGGTCAGATCAGTGTCACCATCCACTAATTTATCATGGAGAGCACAAATCTTCATCAACAGTTCTGGAAGAACCAGAATTCTTGGCAGGAAATTAATTTTTAACTAAACACTTTTTACATTTGTCTTCCTAGGCGGGCCCCTCTTTTAAACTTGCAGTTGGGTTTATTATTCATTTTCTGAGAATCAATTTTTATTCATCCTTGTACACAGAAATTGGGACCTTTAATTGAGACTACAAAAATCTCTAAAAAAATTAATTAATGTAATTGTTGAGGTCTCATAAACTTTAACAAGTCAATGTTTGATACTGATGTTTGAAATGAGTTTCAGTTTTAAAATTGTAAGTAAAAATTGTGCAAAATAATGAGGAAGAAAGGAGAAAACACACACACACATACACACACACACACACACACACACACACACACCCACGCACCCTTTTTGTTTCTTTCTTCTAAATCCCAAAGTGACTCAGAAGCTATGGATCACTTTATTTACAGCTAGCATAAAAGTATGCCAATACTTTTCTCACACTGAAATTTTTGGGAGAGAGTGGGTATCTTTTCTATTGACTTCAAAAATTTAGGGAAAAAACTGTGGCAAAAAAAAGAAAAAAAGCCAGATCAAATGAAAACATATCTTTTTAACAGAACAAAATACACCAAAGAAACAGTTAACATGTGTGTTATAGGGGGGAAAAAATCATACCTTTTTACTTCATGTTTCAGAGATGAATTCAATTATTTAAAATTTTTCCATCAAAGATAACCCTCTCACTTTAAAATAAGAAAGCTGAGAATCAGTAAAACTATAGTTATTTCGTGTTTCATTCTCTGAGATACATGCATTAACATAAAGCTACTTTTCAGCTTGACATAGTAATGGTTAAACCATCACAGACAAGGATTCTATAACCTATCTTTTTTTTTTAATGTTTATTTATTTTTGAGAGAGAGAGACAGAGCACGAGCAGGGTAGGGGCAGAGAGAGAGGGGGACACAGAATCCGAAGCAGGGGCTTAAACCCACAAACCATGAGATTGTGACCTGGGCCGAAGTCGGACACTTAACCGACTGAGCCACCCAGGCACATCTATAACCTCTCTGTCTTAATTTGACAACTTAATCTCCAACACTGGATCTGGAACACTTGCTGACCAAAATATTTTATGAACTATTCCTGGAATTATCCAAGATAAATAATAAAGCATATCACACTGAGTGATTTTTCTTTTTAGAAGACCATGGTAAAATCTTGCAAAGATTCGATTGAACGGTAGTGTCCCTCTGGAGGTTAATTTGGCAAAGATGCTGTGGCCGGAAAAGTCTTTTTCTGGTGAGATGTAAGAAAAGATAAAAGCAGTAAGTATCCATTTTTCCTTTTCCTCCCTGTGGTGACAATATAAAAAGGGTTTATCGGGGCGCCTGGGTGGCTCAGTTGGTTGAGCGTCCGACTTCAGCTCAGGTCACGATCTCACGGTCCGTGAGTTCGAGCCCCGCATCCGGCTCTGGGCTGATGGCTCAGAGCCTGGAGCCTGCTTCCGATTCTGTGTCTCCCTCTCTCTCTGCCTCTCCCCCGTTCATGCTCTGTCTCTCTCTGTCTCAAAAATAAATAAATGTTAAAAAAAATTTTTTTTAAATAAATAAATAAATAAAAAGTAAAAAGGGTTTATCTACCTTTTTTCTTGATTGCAGCATTAATTTACGATAACGTGTTCCCTTGTAGACAGTCCACTTATAGATGCTTTGGCCCTGGCACCTGTGTTCCTCCAAATTTTCGCTCTGAGAAGAAATACTTCATGCTCTGAGACGACGTGTCATAAAATAATGTATGCATGGAATGCGTGAATATGAGTCAGCATTTTTTCCTTTAAAATTGGTCAATCCAGAGGAAGACAAATCATTAAAAACCGCCCTAAATATCAAAGGTTTTATTTCAGCAACATATTTTGAGATTCATGACTGAATCGGAGTAGATCATGATGAGAGTTTAAATCAAGAGGACTATAAAGCACTAACCAAAATGCTGACGACCAAAGAAGAGAGGTGATTGGGTAAATGTCAGCAGAACTACTCACAAACACGTTTTTTTGCTTTTACGAAAGCTTCAAATACAATGCCATTCTAATTAATTTTATTGATTAAAATGACAGTTTCTCTACATGTCAGAGTAAAAATAATCAAATAGTGTTGCCTTTAAACACTTCGCTTGTTGCCGAGAGGGTATCAATTTATCCTTTTATCCTTGAAACAAGATTAGATTTTCAACCAAAATGTGACTGGCAGAATCATAAAAATTGAAAAAAAAGTATCCTATTTCCTTTGAAAATATCCTGTCCAGTATTTGCCAGATTCTTAGCTTATGTTTGTTCTTGCATCCACAAAGCCTTTAATCTTGCCTCTCCTCCTGGAACAAAACCAGGGATCTCAAACAGCAAGACTTTTTCTTTCTAAATGTGAAGCTTTGGTGTCAAATCTTAGCCAGAATGTGTGCTCCCATGCACGACTACAAATCTGTGGTCAACAGGATAGAATCATTCTACTGTGACACCACTCACCCTTTCTCCAAGTTCAGAGCAAACAGATCTTTTTGAGCAAAGTTGCCACAAACACCGGCTGGGGATAAACCACAAATGCAGACTATTTTTGTAGAACTGATTCTTCTTTCTTTAAACTAGAAATAAACTCCCTTAGAATTTGAATACAAAAATTAAAGAGGTTTTTTTTTTTCTTTTTTTAATGTACTTTTTACCCAAATTTTGAAGGAAATCATGCTGGAATAAGACCTGTGAATTTAATATATTTAACTAGGTAAAATCTGAAAAATATTTTTAATACAACTAGTTTATATTTCCCATTTATTACTTCCTCTCATTTTTCCATACCCACCCCCCCTTTGTCAGTTTTCTAGTCTTATCCCTTTTGTTCCCTTTATGCCTGTTCTTTGCTAAAGGGAAAGTTTCCATGGTTCAAATTTCTTCCAATTTCTTTTCTCTCTCCGTTTGATATTTCACAGTAGAACCACATTTGTATATTGCTTGATTTATTTTGCAACAGTTATCACACTCGATTCTCATAAACATCCAATGATACTGTCCTAAAAGGTACTATATACACCATTCTACACCTACCTGAAATCACATACCTAGTAAGTGGTAACATAGACACCCACAGGAATCTTCCAATTGTCTTCACCCCCTCCACGGAGACCCCGCAAGCAGGAACGTCTCTCTTCTTCGTCAGCCTGACCTCAACAATTAGCATAGCATATGTTATACATATGTAAATATATATATATGATCATTGTAATATACTCGATACATGGAACAAATAAATGACTGAAAACTAGATCTACTTCTTATATAAGTAGGCGATCTTAGCCTTTTCAAAGTGCTTTTTAAAATGTGAACTCCTCTGCTGAGTACATTTTATGAATTGGAAAAATCAATGACTTTGGTCCGTAACTTTATTGATGAAGAAATCGTGGCTCAGTAAAACTATAAAACTTATCCGTAAATAATAGTCAATAGCAGTTCCAAGCTTAAAGCCTACAAAATATCAACTTGAGAAGAATTTTGAATCCCATATGAACCTGTGGGCTACTCTTTACCCTAAGGTTGCAGTTAGGTGAAGCGAGTTATGGCTAGTAATTTTCGTCATTCTGTATAGTCCTGATACTGCATATGTATCTGTGTATGTACATGTGCAAGGCTTTTGGGATATGAGGGGAAAGAATCTTACATGTTTTTCCTAGCTGTCTCTAAGCAGTGAATTGAATTAAACCCAATTATTCAGTTCCTTCTAAATTTTAAAACACGTAATTAAAAGATCAAAGCCTTCTAATATTATTCAAGCCAAGATAACAGTCCCTACTGATATCACTATTCTAAATTAACCCTCCTTTAAATAAAAAATACTCATGACCTGAAGCATTCCTAACATATGACATGTATGTTCACACGTGTGGTGCACACACACTATTTCTTAAAATAGTCATCAAAACTCACCGCCCTGCCTTTTGGCCCTCCAGATGGCCCACTGGTTCCGTTCTGACTGAACTCCAAGATTCCCCTTCCCTAATAGCTGGCTGCAGAAGTTGATGTTGCAGCAGCTGTTCCCCACGGCCAGTGGCAGCATTGCAGGCTTGGGTGTAGCTTTCAGTACAGTGTCTTCAGGCTCTTCCTCTGCCTCCCGGTTTCGTGGCCATAACCAGTCCTTGATGGTTTAAGCAGAAAGGGGATTATGTATGCAAACATTTAAATGTCATCATCAAAAGAAGATTATTTGAAAGAACAAAAAGTATCATACCGGGTGGGACCTGTGGATCTCAGTGTTTTGGTCTCTGAAGGCAGCAAATAGGCTCATGGAAGAATCTGGTTAGTAAGATAAAGAGCATATTCTTTATGAGTTATTTGTCCATTTATTCAGTTAATAAAGAGTGTAGGATATATAAGGTCTCAATTAAGTGGCTAGGGGCTAAATGGAATTGAAGAAGAAAGAAAGAAATGGAAGTCACTATTTTAAAGAACTTAAATCACCATTTCCAGATAATGGGGTGCCTAGGTGGCTCAGTCAGATCATGAGATCTGACTCATGATCTCACGGTTCCTGAGATCAAGCCCCTGCCACAGTTGGGCTCTGCGATAAAGCACTGAGCCTGTTTGGGATTCTCTTTCTCCCTCCCTCTCTGCCCCTCCCCCACTCGTGCATGCACGGCTCTCTCTCTCAAAATAAATAAGCTTAAAAAAAAAAAGATTTCCAGCTAACATTTCAGTGATGTGTTTTCTCTGGGCCATGTGCTTCTGTACCTACTGGTCTCTTTGCCTCCAGTAGCCCTTCCCCCCACATCCTTCTTTATACCATTCTCCACGCTTTCCTCCTAACTAGTTAATGCTGATCATCCTTCAGATCTGACATCCAGTGTTGCCCAGTGGGAACCTTCCCTAAACCCACCTCCCAACCACAGGAGCTATCCCTCCTCATCGTGCCTTCCACTCTCATTCACCATTAGATCTAACTTTACATTTTATTTTTTAATTATATTTAAAATATATTTAATATATGCATTATATAAGAAATTGTTTTAATCATATTTAACTATTTTATTTAATATGTAGTATTATGTATTTTAATTATTTACTCTCTGTCTCTCCAGAACCTAATACCATGCCAACCATTCAGGAGGTCCCCAAGCCAATGTTCCCAAATAAAGAAATCAATTAGTAAATGATAGATATAAGACAAAATGATGTAAGCTCTTAGTGGTTAAATTTTCAAGTTTCGAGTCAGGCAGCTGGTCTTGGATCCTTCTTCAACATTTACTAGCTGGAAAAACTTGAGATAAGTACAGAGACTAAAGTTGCCACAAACCATAGGAGATCTTTTTTTTTAATGTTTATTTATGTGTGTGTGTGTGTGTGTGTGTGTGTGTGTGTGCGTGCGTGTGTGTGTGTGCATGAGAGAGAGAGAGAGAGAGAGAGAGAATGAGTGGGGGAGGGGTGGAGAGAGAGGGAGACAGGGGATCTGAAGCAGGTTCTGCACTGACAGCCAGAGCCCGAGGTGGGGTTCGAAATCATGAACTATGAGATGGTGATGTGAGCCAAAACCAAGAGCTGACTGCCCCAACAGATTTTTAGTAAGGATCCTATGATGGTTAATTTTACACGTCAGCTTGGCTAAGCTATGGTGCCCAATTAATACATCAAACACCAATCTAGATATTGCTGTGAAGGAATTTTTTAGATATGATTAACATTTAAACCAGGACACTCTGAGTAAAGCTGATTACCTTCCATAATGTGGGTGGGCCTCATCTAATCAGTTGAAGGCTTTAAAAGACTGAGACTTCCAAAAGAAAAAAGGCTGAGGCTTTCAAAACTGCAACATAGAAACCATGCCCAAGTTTCCAACCTGCTGCCCTACATGGAATTCAAACTCAAGATGGCAACCCCAACTCCTACCTGAATTTCAAACCCTACAAATTTCGGATTTTCCAGTCCCCACAATCATGTGAACCAGTTCCTAAAAATCAATCAATATCTCCCCCCATGATATATATACATACCTCTCTATATATTGTATATATTGCATACACATACAGATGTGTGTGTCTGTAATATTGGTTCTGTTTCTCTGGAAAACCCTGCCTGATACAGATCCATACTAGGGAACCCAAGAGAAGCCAACAGCCCTTCTTCACACAGAAAAGAAAAGATCGACTCAGACTCGTGGAGACCAGGAGCGTTCAGATGCCCAGTCACCAAGGGCCTCAGCAGCAGGCACTTACTTGCACTTCTCGTCCTAGGACTTTGCCCTCAGTGTGGCTCTGCTATCCCCTTCATCTCTACCATGCTCCAGGAACTGGAGACTGACTCCTCATATGCTAATCTGCTCATCTCTTCCCTGCCTCTTATCTTCTGCTGATTCATAGTTTCTGCCTGTCTTTTCATCTTCTTCATCTTTTCTGCTTCCTCATGACCTCGGTCTGTCATGATCTCACAGCACCAACACTACTCCACGGTTTTCTCCTAAGCCATCTGCATTTCAGCTCCCGCAGCTGGTCTCTTCCCTATCATTACAACTCCCGGATCACATTGCCGACACAGAACTGAGTTGACATAACTCATCTTCTAGCGCCAGATCATAGGATAGGTTTCTGAGCAGCCTGTGAAGCGGTTGCCTTTGGGACAATGAGCTACAACTGGGGAGAAGTCATGTGATGCCGTGCATGGCCATCTGAGACCGTTTCTTCATGGAGAACGATGACAAAGTTTCCCTTGGAAGGAGCTGTGAGTATATGGTTAAATGTCTACGAAAAGGGACAAGGCATTGGCAGAAAAGGGAGCAGCCATAGGATGATGAGAGCAGGGTCTCTCTTCCACCTTTGGGGAGGGAGCAGTCGGCACCATCAACGGCTACAGTACAGACCACTTCTGACATGTGCTCAATCACTATCAGGGACAGAGAAGCCTTGGAATTTTCACTGGTTACAGTAATGAGAGGGACAAGTCAGATAATGATGATACTCAGTGTTGTTATGAATAATATAAACATTGTATTCACAGTGTTCACAGTACTGACACGAGCTCTGTTCTTTTATTCTTACATTATATTGGAGAACCTTTAGAAAGTTTTATTATTGAGGCACCTGGGTGACTCAGCCCAGATTAAGCATCTAACTCTTGATCTCAACTCAGGTATTGATCTCACGGTTCGTGAGCTCAAGCCCCCTGTTGGGCTCCATGCTGGGTATGAGGCCTACTTCAAAAAAAGAAAAAAAGAAAGAGAAAGAAATTTTTATCATTTTTAGGAGAGAAGGAGTTTGACCAGGAGCAGTCAAAATTCTACTGTAACGTTCATCTGCACGTTAGGGTAGATTAGCTGCCCCCTCTTGTATTCAGCTTCATGATGTTGTGGAAAACTGCAGCGAGACTTTTAAATGACCTCAGTGGGATTAACGTGGGCTCTTATGGATCACTTGTAGCTTGGGAAATATTGCTGAACTGAACTGTGGCAAGGGCATCACTGAACAGGCACCTGGTTGGTATGGAGCTGTACCTCCAGTAGCCTCTGGTTGTACATGACTATTTACATTTAAATAAATTTTAACAAAAGTAAATTAAAATTTTACTTCTCGGGGGATGCCTGGGTGGCTCAGTCAGTTGGGCGACAGACTTTGGGGCTCAGGTCATGATCTCACGGTTTGTGGGTTCAAGCCCTGCGTTGGGATCTGCACTGACAGCTCAAAGCCTGGAGCCTGCTTCAGATTCTGTGTTTCTCTCTCTTTGGCCAGTTTTTCAAGTGCTCAGTAGCCACATACGGCAAACAGCTAGTATAGTGGACAGCACAGAAACAGGGCATCTGCACCACACAGAGAGGTCTATTGAACAGTGCCTGAATGGCATGCTTGCTACAAAGCTCAAAGTAAAGGGAATGGGAACACAGTCTACCAGACCTTTTCTTACAGAAGGATGGCCTTAAAATTTCTAGGAAGTTACTCGTGAAGAGAGTTCCAGGAAGAAGAACTGTTGGTACATACTTACATACTGAATTTTTAAAGAAGCTGACCCATTTCCTAGAGAGTAAAATGAATACACTGTAAAATGTGGCCAAACACCAGAGCATGAAACCACCCTTAAAGTCCCAAGCCCCATTACATCATAGGAAAAGCATGCCCAAGGGACGCATGGGTGGCTCAGTGGATTGAGTGTCTGATTCTTGATTTTGGCTCAAGTCATGATCTCACTGTCATGGGATTGAGCCCCACATTGGGCTCTGCACTGAGCGTGGAGCCTGCTTAAGATTCTCTCTCCCTCTCTCTCTCTCTCTCCCCCCACCCCCACCCTTCTCCCCAGCTCTCTCTCTCTCTAAAAACAAAAAATAAAAATTTTAAAAAGGCATGTCAGATATTGGGGCATAAATGAAGCGCTTAATTTAACAAGGCCCTTATAATAGCAACAAAAATCAGAAAATTGGTGTTTCTCCAGAGAAATTTTGTATGAGTTTTTGAGAAAGAATTCTGAAAGCTAGCTAAAACATAAAGCTAAGATGAGGAATTGCAAGTCTGAGGAACGAACACCCTGGAATTCAGTAGAGAGCTTATAAGCCCTTCTCTGTCTTTAAGTTTTTCTATTTATTTATTGGGGGGGTGGGTGGGCAGAGGATCTGAAGTGGGCTCTGTACCTATAGCAAAGAGCCCAATGCAGGGCTCGAACTCACAAACCGTGAGATCATGACCTGAGCCCAAGTTGGATGTTTAACAGACTGAGTCACCCAGGTGCCCCAAGTCCTCCTCTTGAAGACAGCCATGTTCTCACCTGGTACTGAAGATTCCTACCCAGGTGTTGGGAGCTGTGAGAAATGTAACCACATAAGCAGGACACAGAAAATTTCCTGTACTGGAAAGACTACAGGAAAAACTAGAAAGAAGATGACTTGATAACTAACCAGAAGTTGGACCGTTTCTGCACCTATAATTTCCAGCATCAACGGTTACAGAGCAGTTGACGTGGGACCCCACCAAGCTGAAGCACGACAAGAAGACTGTTCTGTGATGACTTAAGACTAGGTCTTCACATGTTTTTTGTTGTTTATTCAACAGTATGATGAATCACCTCCATTTACTCTTTTAACCTCACAATGGGCAAACCCCTAATTAACTATAATATAGGCTCTGAGAATATTTATTTTAATCTTTTTCATTGTAAACTTTATCCGTCAAGTTCTCTTAACCTGTTGGATTGGAAACGGGGTGGCTAATAGTATAGCCTATCATTCGTGTGGTTTGCCTCAGTGGTTCTGGTTTATGTCGTTGTTCATGCATAATTATTAATAGAGCTCCCTTTCACTCACAAAAGTCTTAATTTGGACAATAAATATACGGTTATCTGCCCATGATGATATTCTCTAAATGTGTTCCAAAATGTCAAGGGCAAAACGTGTTGTTTTCAGAGCCTGGTGGTTTTAGTGCCATTTTCCATCTCAGCAAATGTCACCTTAGATGGAAGACATTACTTCACCAAGTTGGCATTGTTGGCCATTTTCAAAACTATTTCATTTTGATGCCTTTTTTTAACCTGTCTGTACTTTTCAAATTCAATTTTAGTGTCAATTTTGCTTAGCACAGTCTTCTCTTCCTGTCCTTCATTCTTCAAGATTTTTTCCCTTTGGCTTTCTATTTTTTTTTTTTACCTCTGTTGTCTATTTTTCTACATTTACTATAATACATGTCTCCTATTTATGGTTCCCTTTCTTCCCACATTCAATTTGTCTGTCATGTTCTAAATGACTATTTTTGAGTAAATGATAACATTTCACAAACAACCACTGGTGGAATGGGCAATAGCTGATAACTAACCTTTTTATTCTACCTCAAATATATTATATGGAACTCAGTCTGATAGGTTAAAATTTTTAGTGCCTTTAAAAATATCTGAAAAGCAGCAATTGGTACAAATTTACCAACTGGCTTTGGGGATGGCAGTGTTTGCTTGTTTCTGGGCTGTAATACTCCCACCATGGATGACTTCAAGCCATCAACATGACATCAATCAATTTGTGAAAATTTAACAATTAGCCCTCATGAGCCAGTATGAGCTAGCTTCAGCAGAGATACAGAAATAAAAGTTCTGAAAAACAGATCACATAATAATGGTTCCAATTATTTAAATTTTATATTGTATCATAAAAGGACAATAAGCTTATATGTTAAAAATATATTGAAAATAAGCTTATATGCAAAGGTTATTAAATAATAAAATAAGCATATATTGAAAAGAATCTTCTATATGAAAAAATAATATTGAAAAGTCTATCTGGTAACCAGAAATTCAGTAAGAGCTATTTCTGACACATAATAATGCCAGGTAAACGAACTTGGCTCTATTCCCCCAAAGATTATTCTCAGATCCCAAGAACATTATTATGCAAGGTTAGGACTCCAGGCTCCATGACTGCCACACTAAAACAAATCCATGGGCCAGAACATTCCATGCGTTGGAACAGAGCCTCAGGGTAGAAAGTGAAAAAGTCAGATGCTAGCAAAGCTATAGATCACTTTACTAGCTATCAAAAATCCTTTGGTATTCAGCAAATTTAAAAGATTGCCTTCTTTCTGTTCTGAGAGATTCCAGAAGACCTAAAGATTACATTTGGGATCAGTGGTTTTTCACAGATCTAAGCATTATTTTTATTTAAAGCCAATTATAGCTTTGTTTAGTCCTATGGCTTAATATATAACAGAAACTAAAGTAGCTTAGAGGTAGGGAAAGCCCTTTGGGAAATAAATAGTTTAAGAACTACCCACATCCATCCTAAAGATTTAATCAGATATAAGAGATTCCAACTGAATGCACTAACTAGAGACACTCAGTGAAGAGTGAAATGAATAGTTTCTAGAAAACATTCTCTGGCCAAATACAACATTACCTCTGAACCTGAAATATTTGGCCTGAAGGGGAAAAAAAAACTAAAGGCTGAAGATTTACTGATCCCAAATTTATGAAGATACATGTCTTGGAACACATCAGCCACAAATACTACTGTAGATTTTTCTAAAATCCATATGCCAAACTTCATATACAGTAGATTAAAAACAAAATAGGGGTGCCTGGGTGTCTCAGTTGGTTAAGCGACCAATTCAGGTCATGATCTCACAGATTTGTGAAATCGAGCTCTGCATCAGACTCTGTGCTGACAATATGAAGCCCGCTTGTGATTCTCTCTCCTCTCTCTCTGCCTCTCCCCCGTTCATGCTGCCTCGCTCGCTCGCTCTCTCAAAATAAATAAACATTTTTTAAATAAATAAATTTTAAAAATAAATGAAATAGACTTGGGGCACCTGAGTGGCTCAGTAGGTTGAGTCTGACTCTTAATTTCCGCTCAGGTCATGATCTCACTGGTTTGTGAGATGGCACCCACACGTAGGGCTCCAGGATCCAGGCTCTGGACATGAGGACCTGAGGATAAACTCTTACCATGCACAATCCTGCCATTGAACTCAATTTTTAATATTTGATACTGTGACACCTGTTTGTGATCTGAGAGGAAAATCAGGAGCATCGGCAAAAGCTAATATAGAGCTTTGACATGGAAGAAATACTGCACTAACCCTGGAACTACCTACCCCCAGACTATTATGTGAGATTACAAAAGCCCATTATTTAAGCCACTCTTAGTTAGGTGTTCAGTTCCTTGCAGCCAACGATATCCCAGTCGATGCTGATATACTCTCCTTCCTGCCTCACTTCTACCTTCCAGTCTACTCTTCGTGCCCTCTCCTGAATTCTACCACACTTTGCAGGCCAGTGTTCTAGAGATTTCACCTTTGGCCTCCTTATTATTCCATTCACTTTCTCTTTGTGCTTTCTCTCTCCCACTTGGATGATTTCAACTATGTGTATTTATTTACAGTTCACATAAATATTTACTGAAAGTCTACCATATGAGCCAAATCTTGTTCCATTTTCTAATGCTTTAGGAATATGCTGATGAATAAGAACACTGAGGTCTGGACAAGAGAAAGAAGGAAGACAGGGGAGAGGATTGAGGATCGTTTTATGAGATTCATGGTACAACATAGTGTCTATAGTTAACAAATCAGTATTGTATATTTAAAAATTTGTGAAGAGGATAGGTCTCATGCTAAGTGTTCTTACCACACACACACGTGTGCGCGCGCACACACACACACACACACACACACACACACAGAAGGGAGGGGTGAGCAGGCAGAAACTCTTGGAGGTAATGGATATTTTATTACTTTGACCGTGGTGATGGTTTCACAGGTGCCTACATATCTCCAAACTCATCAAATTGTATACAATAAATATGTTCAGGGATTGTGTGTGTGTGTGTGTGTGTGTGTGTGTGTTTTGTTTTGGTACATCAACTATACTTCACTAAAGCTATGTTAATAATACAAAAATAGCAAAATAAAGTTCTCTTTTATGAAAATGTCCAAGTCTTTTGCCTCTTTTTCTATGGGATTATCTTTTCATATTGCTTTTAAGGAGTGTTTTATTCTAGAGACTACTCTTTCTATTCTCTAAGTGTGCATAGTATGAATGGTTGTTTCTTAAAATTTTTGTAAAGCTCTGGTAAATTTAACTGGACCTGAAATGTTCTTGCTAGGAGGGCTTTTTCTCTCTTCTTGAGTCAGTTTCAGGAAGTTATATTTTTCCGCACTCATCTCTATGTTCAAATGTATTAGCTTAAAGGTTTCTAAAATATAAATTTAAGTCTTGGGCACCTGGGTGGCTCAGTCAGTTAAGCATCCTTTGGCTCAGGTTATGATCTCATGGTTCGTGAGTTTGAGCCCTGAATCTGGCTCTGCACTGACAGTGCTAAGCCTGCTTGGGACTCACTCGCGCTCTCTCTCTCTCTCTCTCTCTCTCTCTGCCCCTCCCCTGCTTGCTATCTCTCTCTCTCTCTCTCTCTCTCTCTCTCTCTCTCAAAATAACTATCTCTCTCTCTCCCTCTCTCAAAATAAACTTTAAAAAATAAAAAATAAACATAAAATATAAATTTAAGGCTAAAAATTCCTCTCTGTTCAGCTTTGGTTGCTCCCCATAAGTTTTTATAGTATCTTTATTCAGGTATGATTCTAAATATCTTCTAATTTATATTACAATTTCCTCTTTGAGCCTTGGATTACTTAGGACTTTCTTTTTTAATTTTCATATGTACTGATTATTTTTCTAGACATCTTTTTGTTGGTGATTTCTAACTGAACTGCATTTGTGGTTATAAAACATGCTCTGTATGATTTTGCTATCTTAAATTTGTTTACTTCCATTACAGTATGGGATACATCAATTTTTATAAATAACCCATCTGTTCTTAAAAAGAAAGGCACTTTTTCAGGGGCACCTGTGTGGTTCAGTTGGTTAAACGCCGACTTCAGCTCAGGTCATGATCTCGCGGTTCATGAGTTTGAGCCCCATGTCAAACTCCGTGCTGACAGCTCAGAGCCTAGAGCCTGCTTCAGCTCCTGTCTCTCCCTCCCTCCCTCCCTCTCTCTCTCTCTCTCTCTCTCTCTGCCCCTCCCCTGCTCATGCTCTGTCTCTCTCTCTCTCTCAAAAATAAACATTCAAAATAAAAAAAAAAAAGAAATGCACTTTTTCAGCTCTTTGATGTCCTATATGTGACCATTAGATCAAATTTGTTAATACATTGCTTAAAATTTTCACTCTCCTTATTGATTTTTTAAAGTAAGCTCTACACCCAACGTGCAGCTTGAACTCAGGATCCCAAGATCATGAGTCACATGCTCAACCAACTGAGCCAGCCAGGTGCCCCATCCTTATTTATTTTCTTATTAACTAGTTCCATTACTTACTGAGAAAGATGTGATAGAATCTCTCACTATAACTGGAGAATTGTTTATTTCCTTTCACAGTTCTGTAGATTTTGCTTTATATAATGTGAAACTGTGTTATTTGGAGCATCCAAATTTGTTACATCACTTAAGGGAATCAAATATGTTTCCTTTACCTTTACTTTGGCCTTAAAGTCTATTTTTTTAATAAATTAATATAAGTGCATAAATTTTCATTTGGTAGGCATTTGCCTGATTGACCTTTTGAATTCTTTAATCCAATCTTTCTTTACCATATCCACTGCTTTTTAAATGATTCCATAAAACTACTACCACTGTAGCGTTTTGCTTTCCAAAATAAGATTATTCACTTCTCAAAAGAAACAAGAAACAGAACTGGTATTTCTGGAATTATGGCTTGTGGTTTTGAATATCATGGGTTTGCCATGGTAAACTCTGTTGTTTCCCTGAAGACCAGTTCTTGTTTTTACTGAGCTCACGGGCTCTGTTGGAAAAATATACATGTGTGGGTGGATGCCAGGACAGGAAGAGGGAAGATGTGGCCAGGAGAGGTGGTAGTGGGTATGTATGCAATGCTAAGTGTAGGGAGGATGTGGAAAATCCAAATGCCTGCAAGGTCCAAAGAGCCAATTGCACAAGGCAGGAGGGAACTGGCCAGACTGGGGATCACTTGCCCTAGAAGGCAGCTATGTATCATCTAGCAATCCTCTGTTGGAATGTTGCCAGATCATTTTCAGGAGCAACCTGAATCTAGATTTGGGTGGGAACTCTACCGAGTTTGAGAAACTGGCAACAGATTCATTTTTTTTAAATTCTCTTCCACTCATATAAATCACATCTGCTACCTACATTTGCAAATCCTTGGCCCCACCTGCAAATCCTGGAAGAGATTGCACTTAGGAGGAAGAGAACAACTAGAGAAGGCCTTTCCCCATCCTTGCTTGCCCTCCTAATTGGGCTAACCCACTCCTCTTTATAAAGAGAAATTCCTCCTAAGGAATGTAAATCTAATTCATATCCTAGCTCTTGACAAATGGATCTTGAGATCTTTGGCTTGGTCAGATCTTTGGCTTGAGATCTTTGGCTTGGTCAACCAACATAGCATGCTGGTTGTCCCTGGAGGTACAAATGGGAAAAGATAAGAAGCAAGAGTGGAGCTCACCCATGAAGGTGTACCGAACAGTCGCCACCAAAACAAAATCTGAAAGTCTGCCTGGGGCCCATGTTGGCAGCCCTGTGCCAACATCCAAATTTGAACTGATCTCACTTCTTCAGCCCAGGTCAGTGCAGTCTGAGAAAAAATATGGAAAAAAGAGGGAAGAAAATGATAAGATGTACCCCCCTCTTCAAAAAAAGATACGTATATGCAGGCAAATGCACATACAAAATCCTTACAATTCTTCTGCTCATTGTTATTATTTCAAAATAATAAAACATGTGTAAAATATATCCAGAGAACCTTTAGAATCTACCCTGCCACCAAGAGGAGGTGCTCCAATGGTGAGACGGAAAAAAAAAAAACAAAACAATTCCATTGAGCCCCTCCCACTTACAAATTACCTTTGGCTGCTTTTGCATATGCTATTTTGTGTAGCGTTCAAAACAAAACTGTGAAGTACTTCTATTTTATAGTGCAAAAACTGGAGCACAGAGAAGGTAAATGACTTACCAAGGGCATAGATTTAATAAGTGTCAGCTGCCAGGATTCAACACTAGGTCTCCCGTGTGGAAATCCCGGGTTTTTCACTCTGTCACACCTTCTGTGGTTGACAATCAGACGAGCCTCTCAGCTCCAGCAGCCTGGTTCTTAGACAGCCTCGACTTCTGACAGAGCGTGGGAGCTGGGAGGGGCCAGTGCCAAGGATTCAAAACTGTGTGAAATCAGAATTGAACAGGACTCACGGCATGTAGCAAAGGCAGGACCCCCGGACAGTTGTAAGGAGACACTTATGTCTGATTGTAAAACTCCTGCGATTTCTCATCTTCCCCACAACCTTTTTCCCTCTCCTGCACACACAGACCTTGTACCCACATTACTTCTCTGAACATAAAAGCCATTTTACCTCAAATTCAAAGAAATTGCTTTGCTCTTTCCCTTTTTTTAAAATCTCTTTCCACAACCCAATCAACTACTTAATTACTTTAGCTTAGCGAACTTTAGATGAGATTTCACTATCCATCTTCTTATATTTTTAGTATATTAAGATAAGTCAGTATGTATTTCCTCAGGTAAAGAGTGCACACTCTGTCTATAGATTAGAACATTTTGAATAACAAAAAATTCCTTCCGCTTTCATTATTCTTCCCATGAACAGAATTTTATTTATACCTGTTTAGAAATACTGATCACATAAAGTGCATATCCGTAGCATGCTATTCTGACACACTTTTTTGACTGGTCATATGGTCATTGTATTGAATTCATTGCACAAGAAAACAAGGTATTTTCTTTTAGCCAAAAAATAAATAAATAAATGAACAACAGAGTAAATTATTAAACTAGTTCTCATCCTCTTCAATATGCACAGTACAAAATTTCTTAGGGAATTGTGATAAAAGACATTTCACTAGAAAAGAAAATCCATAATTCATATGCCATCTCTCTGGTTAATTCTCAGATTGACCCTTCAGAGCAAAGTCTATAATCATTCTTCAGCATTTTCATCATCAAAAGTTTATCTTACTAATAAAAGTTATACATGTGTAACCCATCTCCCAACATTGTGAATTTTAACTAATTCTTGGGCTTTATTAGACATTTTGGGGATCCATTCTGAAGTGAACAGCTTCTCCCCACTCAGTCTGATCTCAGGTCCACCTTGCTCATAATTGCTTTTATCTCCAAAATTTATAAGGGCCGTAATAAAGCATTTAGTAAAGACATTGTCTTATTTGCCTCAATGGGTATCTGTCACAGTGCCTTGGAATGAACTGTGGAAGGAAGGGAGAGAACACATGGAAACTATAAACAAGTAGGTCCTTGCCCATGGAAGGGAGAAAAGAATTTAACTCTACCTTCCAACATTCTTCTGGCTGGTCTAAGAATCAAATTGACAGGAGACAGATTAACAGGGGAAAAAAATCAAAGTCTAATAACCTGGATACCTCCTGCACACAGGAGAGAGACCAAGGAAAATTGAGAAACTCACCAAAATGGCTAAAACCATCATCTTAAATATCACCTCCAGTTAAAGGCAAAAGAAGTTATTAGAGTTGGGAGTGCCTTCTCTGTTGGTCTACGGTTCTTCCTGATACTAAGGAAGACACCTTTACAAATGGAGATTTCTCTTGCACGTGTAAAGTCTCTTACTTCCTGTAACTTCCACTCAGTTCTCAGAGTTTCTCTTGCCTCTGCAGTTTCTTAAAAATAACCATCTTAGAATAGTCAATATGCCAAAGAGGCATATCTTGGGGTGGCAAAATTTGCTCCCTTACACCCACAAACAAAATTAAGCTTTAAATATAGATTTCCTGTACCAATGACTCAAGCCAATTTTGAAGAGTTCTCCCATTTCCATTGGGAAGGTACTTGGGAAAACAGAATCCTTTACATTTAGCTGAAAATTTACTTTATAATTTTGTTGTAAAATTATAAGTTTTCAAAAAATACTTGCTTATCAATATATTTTCACAAACACACAGACTCATATAGCATATACTGAAATTCTTTGCAAAAGGAAACCATCCAGCTTTCTGACTAGATTATGTTCCATCCCTTTTTACGAAGCAGTTATTGTCATATGAGGGGGTTGATGATTATAAAAAAAATTATGTTTCTCTGGGTTTTAATAGAAAAATTTGCTTTTATGAAGAACATTTAAAAAATCTCTAGCAGTTTATTTCGTCCATTTCTAAAACCAAAATTCATTACCTTTTCTTGAAACATTTCACTGGGCATCACAACTTGTGTACAAATAGATCCCCCAAGGGCCCGCATTATCCTCAGTGACACCTATACTACACTGTCCCATAACTCAGGAGCCAGCCCAGTGAATCATGGTCAAATAACAGCAGAAGAAGGCGAAGTCTGAGAATATTCTGCTATTGACTAAAGAGGATAAGAATGTCCTGGCTGTATTTCCCCCGCTTCATTCTAGAATCATAATAATCTACAACTCATACCTACATCCATTCCATAGAGTGTAATTCCAATTCTATGATATCTTGTACAACACTATTTTATGCTGATAAAATACAGGTCTATCTACCTCATAGAAATTGGAATGGGAAGTAAAACAGTGAAATGATAAATATTCAATATATAGCAGAGAATGTTCTCTCTCTCTCCTGAAACAGTGAATCTTCTAGGTTACTTGTTCACAAATGTTTTGTCCCATGTCTGGAGATCTCTTCAGCAGATCATCTTCCCTACTGGTCCCTACTTGCCTGAACAGAAAGGACTCAGCAGAATAAATGGATCACAAATGAGATATCAAATGAAAAATATCAAGTCAATTAACAATTTCCAGAGAAGAAAATCACTAATTTTGATATACTAGAATATATAAGTGACTTGTCCAAGGTCATAAGATACACTTATAGACTGTATTAGTTTCCCAAGACGGCCATAACAAATGACCACAAACATGGTGCTTAAAACACCACACCTGGGCACCTGGATGGCTCAGTAGGTTGAGCGCCGGATTCTTGATTTTGGCTCTGGTCATGATCTCATAGTTCGTGAGTTCTAGCCCTGCCTCGGGCTCTGCCCTGACAGCGTGGAGTCTGCTTGGGATTCTCTCTCTCCTCTCTCTCTCTGCCCTTCCCCCCCCCGCCACAAAAATAAATAAATAAACATTTTTTAAAAACCCAGAAATTTATTCTCTCACAGTCCAACAGCCAGATGTCCAAAATTAGTTTCACTGGGCTGAAATTAAGATGTTGGCAGGACCACATTCCCTCCAGAAGCTCTAGGAGACGATCCTGTCCTTGCCTCTTCCACCTTCCGGTGGCTGCACCATCGCTTGACTTGTGGCCACATCACTCCTACCTCTGCCTTGGTGGTTGTGTGGTTTACCCCTCTTCTGTCTGTGTTTAAGTGGCCCTCTGCCTCTCTCTTGTAAGGACATCTGTAATGGCCTTTAGGGACCTCTTGCATAACCCAAGGTAATCTCATCTCCAAATACTTAACTCAGTCAACATCTGCAAAGACACCTTTTTCACAATTACAGTTTCCAGGAATTAGGAGGGAGAAATCACTGAGGAAAGGCAGGGAGGACTTTCAGCTTACCACACAGGCCAAGACCACAGTTCAAGAATGTAAACGTAAGCCAAGAAAATGGTGAAAAGAAATGTGAGTTTCCCACAAGCCTCACACCACACCTTTCTCAAATCATGATTGTGGAAAGTCAGCTGTTTGGAGAATGTGAGTCTCTCGGTCTCAGTCACAATGATGTTAATAGATTACCTGCCTTCGGGCCACCATTGACCAGTTGAGAAGCCGATTCCTTGCCACTTATCCAATAATAAAGATACATGTAATGAGGGGGCGATATTCTTACCTGGCCCTGAAGTAGGATAGAACATGTTCTCGGATTACCCTTCAATGCTTTCCCACAAAGCGTTTTAGTTTAAAATTTGCCTGGAGACCAACAATTTTTCCAAGTCATTCACAGAGTACTGTCACTGACAGAGTTACAAATAGGAAGGCAGAGTTTACTTCCAAAAATGTCTGGCGAGGCGCTGGGGAAGTGTCAGGTCAGCTCAGGTCACTGGTGCTTACCTTTTAGCTGCTAATGTGTGTAAATAATCGTTTGCTGGGGACCCAGCTGCTGCACTGGTGATGTGCGGGTGAAACTAAATGGGGATTCTAGAGAATGAGAACGCAAACCGAATTGTAAGCAAAATTATTGAAACAAGCCAGCCCTCCGTTTGAAGCATCATAGACCAACCCAAGAAAAATGACTAATGGGTAACAATACACAGTCCTGACAGGAATCATAAGCTAGGAAGGAAGTTGCATGTAAAATAATAATAAAGAATATTAAATTGGCACCAGGCCCTGCCAGAGACAAATGAAATCGGAGCAGATTCCCACCACCAGTCACTTACTCAACCCCTTTGAAAATGTCCCTGGCAGACAAAGAATGCTTTCACGCACACTCCCTTTCTGCTAGAAAGGAATGTTTTCTCTGGAATGTTTCCTAGCTGGAAAGGGCAGATAAGGGATGCCCCTCTGAAAAGGAGGCCCTGAGAGGCACCCTTCTGGCCAGTTCATCATCCTTCCTTGGGGAACCAAGGTGAGAAAACAGGCTCCTTTTATCTGCTACCTGTAGAGAAAATGATGCACTTTCCCCAAGATAACCACAGTTTGACAGCTTTTCATTTCTTCTCTTATAATGTCATACTTCTCTTTCCTATACATAGAAGATATGAACTCATTTTTAACTGCCCATGCAACTTAACATTATTTTTCCTCCCAAGTGATTCCTTTTCGTCAGAAGGTCATTTGAGGTCTTTCTGGAAGTTTAAGCCCAAAGGTCATTCATTGGTCACTAGTAAGCAATGAACCCCTGCCTGCCCAGCTCTGCGTCCCTATCATCAGATTGTAAGCAAAACCCAGCCTCAAGCTCCTGGCACAGACACCAGCTGGCAGCAACCCACACACACCCCTGCAAAAGAAAGACAGGCAGCAAAACTCTAGGACAGGACAAGCGGTCCCTAGTCTCAGATGGCAGCTTATCTCAGCCCTGTTCTAATCACCTGCTTATTCCTCCTTGACTTTATTGGCCTATTAAGACAGCAGCTCTCAACCCTCAGTGCCCATGAGAAACATCTGGGGAACATCGATAAACATAATCGAAGTCCCAAACCCTCCCTCACGCACAGAGTGAATCAGCCTGAGGTGGGGCCCCCACAGCAGGACTTTTTTTTAATTCCCTAAGTGATTCTAATGTGCAAGCATGTTTGAGAATCATTGTTCTACCTGCTGGCTTCTGTTATTTTTGCCATCCATGTCTTCCCAGACTCACTTCCATATTTACCTACCCAGGCCCACCATATTTATCCACTTTTCCCCATCTTTCTAGGGTCATTAAAACACCCATTTTGCTGCTTGATGCCATGGTACTGTCTTAACTCTTCTCCAGACTTCACACATTGCCTGGCAAGACTTTCTTTCTGTTCTTTTCCAGGTCCTGGCTTCCCATGGCTTGCCCCAATGGGACACCCACCAAGATCGCAAAAACACCTCAGCAAGAGTCTGCCTACCCACCGGCTGTTCCCTCCTTCACTTAAGCCTGTCCCAGATCTGACAAGTCACATAACCCTTTCCTCTTGGAACTCCATAACATTCAACACCTTGGTCCACATTTGAACCAAACGCCTTAGCATGGCTATACCCTTACCTACCTATGCATTCAGAACTAACGCCATGTAGGGCCAAATAGCTTTTTTGTTGTGGGAGGCTATCCTGTATGTTATCAAGATGTTTAATAGCACCCTTGGTCTCTGCTCACCAGACGCCAGTAGCACCTTTTCCCCCAACTTGTGACAACCAAAAACTCTCCAGACATGGCCCAATGATCCTGGGGAGGTAAAGAATTACTCCATCCCCTGCCCCCATTGAGAACCACTGCTCCACCTGTATGTCCAATCTCCCAAACTACTTCAGTCGAGTTGTTTTCTTCCACTATCTGGCATATATTTCTTCCCAGTATTAATTTTCACCCAGTTTACAATCTGTGATTCTGAAGCATCTTCCTCCCGAATTAAGAACCTTCAGCTTTGATTCACTTCCCAAATGATGCCAACCCCAAAGCAGCTAAGACAGATTCTCACATCCTGTGGTCATCCTTAACCCTCCTTTTGCAGATGACCGTTGGGAAGTTTCTGTGAAACACACTGCAGGATAGGGTTCAATCCATGCAGTTATTTGGAAATCTCCTTAAAGTCACTACTGTGGGGGAGACTGGCTGACTGTCAGTTGAGCATCCAACTCTTGATTTCGGCTCAGGTCACGATCTCATGGGTTCCTGAGATCGAGCCCCGAGTCAGGCTTTGCGCTCATGGTGTGGAGCCTGCTTACGATTCTCTCTCCCCTACCCTCTCTCTCTGCCCCTCCCCTGCTCACTCTCATTGTCTCTCTCTCTCCAAATAAATAAACTTAAAAAAAAATCACTTCCCTGATTTTTTCCATTAGATAGCTTTGTTGCATAAAGACTGGCCTTACGCTATATGCCCTGTAAACACTAAAATGCTAAATGAATTTATGTAATGGGAGTGTTAATAGAACATAAACCAGGACCTTTTTTTTTCCTAGATTTTATTTTTAAGTAATCTCTACACCCAACTCAAAATAAAACCCTGAGATCAAGAGTTGCATGCTCCACCGACTGAGCCAGCCATGTGCCCCAGACGAGACCAGGACCTTTCTTAATATTGGAAATGCTAAATTAATTTTTGACTCTAAACACTCTTATCCTCTGAATAATTATTTATTCCTGCCTCTGACTTGTGGAATGGGGATTGTAATGTTCTTGAAAAGCCCTTTGAGATTCCACATTGGGCGGAATTTCATTTCAATTCGAGTACCAACTCTCAATTACTTGAGCTAATGGAGAGGGACAAAGCACCAAAAATTGAATATTCACATAATACAAATATACGCTTATACTGAAACAAACGTGTATTCTCACATTTTCAGAAATTAAAAGGTTGCCAAAAGTTATTAGGCTGATGTTATTGCATGACTCATAACTCTTCCACTGAAGAATTGCAAATATGTTTGAGCATTATGTTACTGGCATAAGACAACCAGAAGAGCAACTTTCCATAGTTCTTCACTGTGATTAGAGGTGATTTCAATATCAACATTGTTTTGATAGGTTTATATGAGAATTTTTGTTCTAAAGTCAGGATTTATATAAGTTTATTCATTCAACTTTCCTATATATGAAAAGAATTCTTACCTTTTCATAGTTACATTTCATGCATTCCCACTACCCCAGGCAACTAACCCTGTCCTCCCACCATTTCCCCTTTCGACATGCAAGGGAAATTAACAAGTGCAAGGGCTTCCGGTTGCTTAGAGCAGTACATAGAGCACAGGGTTGTTGACTAGACAAGTATGTTTTTGTATCTGCAAACTGAAAAGTTATTTTTAACAAATATACTTCATTTTGCTTTAAAAAATATCATGGACATAGCTTGTAGGTTACTAAAATAAAAGCGTGATCATTGGGGTCTTTTTTTTCCTTTTTGGGAGGGGTGTGTGTTTTAAGCTTTTAGACTAAACCATTTTTGGTTTAACAGATGCACAGTGTTAATTACTAAGAAAGATAGAAGTGCCATAAAGCTTTATTAATAAAGTTTGTTTTGGCTATACATCTCTTATGAAGACTATGGCAAGTTCTTTCGAACATAAAATACCACCCAACTTACACAAAACTCCAAACTTTGGATTGAGGAAAACATTTCTACATTGTTTTTTCATACCATAACTGCAGACTCATTTTCTGAGAGACAAAGACTGAAGTGGATGGCGTTGATAATCACTACATATCTCCAAGATCCATGTCATTCACAGAATAGCTAACAATAATCCCCATTGCACTCTAGCCCTTGTTTTAAAACTTGTGGATAAGGAAATTGCATATCACAATTAAAAGAGTGAGTTTCCCATAGTTCGTCACTACAGCATGTGGCAATTTTAACTTCAACACTGTTAAAGAGTTGACTTCCTTCTCTTTCTTCTTTCTTAGCTAGTGACCATTTTTGTTTAATTTGCTGTAACTAAATAAGAGTCAATACCAGCCTCTTAACTAGGAAGTCACTAGCAGATTTATCAATTATGTCATAGAGTGGATCAAAGATACATGTCAAAGGATTCAAGCCCCAAAGACTCTCTTCATTTGTTAGATACAGAAGCTAAAACAATGCATTGATTTGTCTTACTTTTCCCCAAATTGAATCAAACCTAGAATTAAACTATATGATGATAACATGAAACTTTATGGAGAATTCTTCTAAGATACTGGGAGAAGGAGACTATACATGCCAGCAAAGAAATAAAGCAACAATATAATAAAGTTTCACTGTTATTTGTCATAGTTTAGGCTGCTGTAACAAAAACACCATGAACTGGGGGGTTAAACAACAAACATTTACTTCTCACAGTTCTGGAGGTTGGGAAGTCCAAGATCAAGGCACTGGCAGATTTAGTGTCTAGTGAGAGGCCACTTTCTGGTTCACAGACAGCCAGCTTCTAGTTGTGTCTTCACATGGTGGAAAAGGTTGGAGTACAAGGTTGGAGTATCTGGGTGGCTCAGTTGGGGAAGCATCTGACTCTTAATTTCGGCTCAGGTCATGATCTCATGGTTTGTGAGTTCGAGCCCCATGTTGGGCTCTGCGCTGACAGTGCAGAGCCTGCTTGGGATTCTCTCTCCCTCCCTGTCTCTCTCTCTTCCCATCTCTCTCTCTCAAAAATAAATAAATAACCTTAAAAAAAACCAACCAACAAACAAGGTTGCCCTCTTGGGTCTCTTGTATAAGGTCACCAGTCCCATTCTTGAGGGCAACGCCCTCATGAACTATTCACCTCCCAAAGGCTCCACCTCTAAATACCATAACATTGGGGGATAGGATTTCAACATACAAATTTTGGGAGGACACAAACATCCAGTCTATAGCACTGTTGTTGTTTCTTACTTATATTTTAAATGTAACACTCCCAGATGGAGCAGGCAAAACTTTGACTCGTGGAAAGTACTAACACTTAGAACACACATAGTTCTGAGCAGAAAGAAAAACAACAGCCCCACTACTGTAAGGTCAGAACATCATGGCACAGACCATTTATTTTTTTAAAAGTCCTTGCAACTGTCATTTTTAAAACCCACAACCCTCATCAGAACATTTGGAATAGTATACTCACTCCCGTGTTCCAGGGAGGTCAAATTTCCTTCCTACATCTCTTAAGAGGCACCTCTTGAAACTTTCCAGTTAAGATTTTCAAAACTTTGTAATAAATAACAGCCCTGGATGAAGGCCTATAATATGGCTCTCAGTGAACTTGACTTTCATCATAAAATGGAAACATTTGTAAGATTCTGGGGTTTGAAGCAGCTGCCATCTAATAACTATTCAGAAAAAAATACCCAAATTAGTTTAGCTCTTATTGTAATTTCTGTGATCTTCAAGTCAGATAGAAGGATACTCATTTCTATGTATTTATTTATGAAACTACGGTTATAATTTCTCAAAAAATATATATGCATAAAGAGGGACTAATGATTCTTAGCATGTTACCAAAAAAAGTAAAAGGTAAATTTTAAGCTAGTTCTTTTTCTCCCTAATACATAAAAAAAGAATGAATTAACATGAGCATTCATTTCAACAAACTTTTACTGATGATTTATTATGTGCTGGGTACTGTGTTGAACCCTGAGGCAAATATAAAGAAATAAAGGATCGCCACCCTTGCCCCCTTAAATGGGAAAATCAATGTCAAGGAGGAGTAAAAATTAAACCCACACCATAAAGCAGAAGCAAGCAGCCTAAGTCACCAGGGAGCCTAAACTCAGGGTCAATTTCCTTCACATTCCCTTCCTCTAAACTGTGTGGTTTCATTCTATGCTTTTCAAAGAAGACAGATAAAGGCTGAACAAGAAGATACTTCTATTGCCCCTTTTCTTCTAAATACAGAAATTAGGGCTTGCTCTAACCTTAGATTCTTTCCCTCACCCACCTGGAAAGTAATAGAATGGAGAAAGAAAATGAATTAAGGAGGAACAATTTATAACTAACTTGGGAAATGTTGTCTGTTACTGTAACAAAAGGGAAGTCCAAATAACTAATTTTAGAATGTGTCATTACTGTGCTTCATCTTTTTTTTCTTGTTCTATGCTTTTATTTGCATTGCAGTTTTGCATATAAATGAATAAAAAGACAACACATATTCATTCAAGTTGTAAATAGTCATCATTTCTCCGTTATTAATAAAAAGCAACAGTCACACAAAGTTATAACAACTAAAAGTGCTTAGTCCTCTCCTCCTCTACCCATGTCAAAGCAAGTCCAAGGGAACGGGACTCCCACTGGATCCAGGATGCCCCTCATCTCAGCTCCCTTCAGTGCCCAAGGTTAACACCACCCACCTTGGGCCTCCTCTCCTCCCTCCCACACTACCTTCTACTTAGCAATCCTGTGCTTCATCTTTTTCACTTAGGAAAAATAGGGAGGGGTGGGGATCATTCTTAGTAGCTATAAATGTATTTAAAAGAATCGTTGGGGGGCGCCTGGGTGGCTCAGTTGGTTCAACAGCTGACTTCGGCCCAGGTCATGATTTCACAGTTTGTGAGTTCAAGCCTCACATCAGGCTCTGTGCCGACAGCTCAGAGCCTAGAGCCTAGAGCCTGCTTTGGATTCTGTGTCTCCCTCTCTGCCCCTCCCTTCTCATGCTCTGTCTCTCTCTCAAATATAAATAAACTTTGAAAAATCTTTAAAAAAAAAAAAAAAAAAGAATTGTGGGGAGCGGGGGAAGGTCATGTTCCTAAAATGCCAAACGTGCAAAGGGTATAAGGCCCGACACTGGTAAATTCTCTGTGATGTCTGGTGGTGTCAGAAGCAAAGGCCCTTCACCTGGCCAGTCTACCATTTTGCTCTCCGCTGCTGCCGGTAAAGAAAACATACCTCAAAGGAGATTGTTTTGTCTCAAATATGTCAGAGGCTCAATCAACGATTGTTGAAGCTGAAAGTATGCAATGGTGTTTCAGAGTTCTTGATATACACTAATAGGTGCTCAATTCAGTGCCTACTAAACAAATAATGTATTAGGTCCCTCTAAAGACTCCATAATGCCTCCTGATTCTCAGATCTAGAGATTAACAGAAGAGTTCCTCATTCAAACATGGTGCTCCCAATATAATTGCAAGCAAATCTCATATAAAACTGTGGAGCCTGAGAGGTTCAGTGGAGAAGGTGAACAAAACCTTCCCCAGCCTTGTAGCTGGGTGCTCCGCAAGTGGCTTAATGTACATACACCTTACCCCGTACACAGCTGCCTAACTGCCTTCTGACTCCCTATGCCCACCAAACCACCCCCACGGAGCTCCCAGTGGTCTTTGAAAAAGTAGAGTTGGGGCGCCTGGGTGGCTCAGTCGGTTAAGTGTCCGACCCTTGACTTTGACTCAGGTTGGCCTTTGCACTGACAGCACGGAGCCTGCTTGGGATTCTCTCTCCCTCTCTCTGCCGCTCCCCAGCTCACGCTCACTTTCTCGCGCTCTCTCTCTCTCTCTCTCTCAAAATAAACTTCTTAAAAAATTATTTAGGGGCGTCTGGGTGGCACAGTCAGTTGAGCATCCGACTTCGGCTCGGGTCGTGATCTCGCAGTCCGTGGGTTCGAGCCCCGTGTCGGGCTCTGTGCTGACAGCTCGGAGCCTGGGTCCTGTTTCAGATTCTGTGTCTCCCTCTCTCTCTCTGTCCCTCCCCTGTTCATGCTCTGTCTCTGTCTCAAAAATAAATAAACATTAAAAAAAATTTAAAAAAAATTACTTAAAGATGTAATTATTTTTTATTATTACACACCTCGCTTAAAATTCTTCAGTAAACCCTAAGAATTAACTATCTGCATCTTTTCACACAGAAGAGAGTCACCTGATCCGACTCTTGCTGCCTCTCCAGCTGTTTCATTGATTGGCTGGTTGGCTGGTGTTCTGTTTGTTGGGGTGGGAGAGGGCTTTTCTTTTCCCCATGACGTTCTGGTTCTCACTGTGTCCAGGTCTTTCCCTATGAAGCTGGCCTGTGCTTGGAAGGCCCCTCCCCTTCCTCTTCTTTACCTTTAAGCTTCAGTTTTGGCATCTCCTCGGAAGCCTAAGGCTGAGTTAGGCATCCCCCTTTCTTTCTCCAGCAATTACTCAGACTATCTTAGCACTGCACTCCCAAGTTATTTCGTTATGATTTAGCAACCATCTAATCCTCAGTGCTTACTCATTCTGGCACATTACTCATCAGATTGGCACAGTCTGGCACATAGTAGGTACTCAAGAGATTCTGAATGAATGAATGAATGAATGCTGAATGGCTTACATGGGAAAGTGTTGCAGCAGTCAAGTTAAGAATTAACAGCCTAGGGGCACCTGGGTGGCTCAGTCGGTTAAGCACCCGACTCTTGATTTCAGCTCAGGTTATGATCTCATGAACCATGAGGCTCCCACATCAGGCTCTATGCTGACAACATGGAGTCTGCTTGGGATTCTCCCTCTCTCTCTCTCTCTCTCTCTCTCTCTCTCTCTCTGCCCCTCCCCCACTCATTATGTTCTCTGTGTCTCTGTCAAGTAACATAAGGGAAAAAAAAAAAAAAGAATTAATGGCCTTAAGTGACCTCTATGCCTCCTTTCTACCTAGCCCCATAGGCCACTCTTAGGGGTATCTGTGATTAGAAAGAGAGGTGCATTCTGGCCCTAAAGAGACATTGACCTTGAAACTTCTTATGTGTACAGAATAAAGCTGAGAACATAAGAGTTTAACACTTTCTCTAAACTATTCATCAAGAAACAAGCCCACGATATATCAGCAGAAGTTCTCAACCCCTCCACCAAGTTGTTAATGACAGAGGGTGAACTGTCCCTAAGATCCTACAAGTTAAGAATGTCTTTAATGTTTAGGGTTTTGTCTTTGAAATTCTCAGATATTTATCATTCTTTCCATAAAATGAAACAGATGTTTGTCAATTACCTGCCAGTTAAGTGTCTTAATTTCCCAACTCATATATACACATTTCAGTTAGTCAAACTGATATTCCAGGAACACACTTCATATTTATTCTATAGCTTCCTATCCTTTTTCAACTTCCCCCTAAAAAATACATTATAGCTCCTCTTTCTATACTATGTTCCTAAAACCCAAGTGTCAGCCATATTCATTGGGGGAGAAAACAAAAACAACCCAGAACAAAATGGAGTAAGGATATAGAAAAAAACTGGGGGGAGAAGAGGCTTGTCCTGAATATGAAAGCCACATAAAACTTTATACGTGTGTATCTAAGGATTCTAGTTACTTCATCTATCACCATCCCCATTCCCTTGAGAGTTTCCAGTAAGCCCTACTATTTCCGTAGCCACTACAGAAGAAAACAGTACTTGTGGGAGATTTGTCTCTTGGTATCACCTCATACAAAACAGACTGATATGTTTGCGTAGATGCAAAAAGACACTCAATACAGCACTCTTTGGAACAGAAACAAAAAAAAGCCCTGAAAACCTAAATGCCCATCAAGAAAGGACAGGTAAAATAAACGAGTGCACATCTAGACAATGACCCATCGTGCACAGTATCACGTAGCCATCAAATAAAGTGAGGTAGATCGTTGCTACATGTTCACTCATGCACTGCAGGAGCTCCAGAATGTGTGGTTAAAAGAAGAAAGGAGGGCACAGGACAGGTATTAATTCCTACTGAATGGAGAAAGGGGAGGAATATATGTATATTTATATATGCACAGAATGTCTCTGTAAAGACACACCAGTGGTTTCCCATGGGGAGAAACAAGTGTTACTGGAGGAGAGAGATTTACGTGTTCCTTCATATGAAAATTGCATTGTTTAGATTTTTCTCAAACTTTTCAAAAAACAAACTGTATATGTATAAATACACACTTTCAGAACAAAAGCTATCTGGAGGAAGCACAAGCAAAAGCAGAGAGGAAGGGCGAAGCCCGGCTCGCTCTCGACACACCACTTCTGGCTTCCGGTGCCACAGCCCAGAGCAGGCTGGCATCACCTCCTTCAGCGTGGGTGATTTCTCAGTCTGGAAGGCGCTGTGCTCTCCTTCCAGAGGAGGGACACCAACGATGGAGGGGATTCTGGAAAGAGACCCTATAATAAAAATGCAGATCTTCTCCCAACATCCTTTCATTTCATCTTCATGAATAATACTTTTAATTCAGGCGTATCTCAAAGCTTCATTTTTCCCTACAAACTTTAAAAGGTCATCTCTACCTACATTCCCCACATTCAAAACAATTTGCATATGCTGCTAAGACTGAGATCAAAGCAAACGTGAAGGACTTTTCCTCCACATCGAGTACCAAACCACTTTCACAATAGGCATTCTTGACAATAAACTCTGGAGAAAGAGCCTGGTAACTCCTGGCCGAACTGGCCAATTCCACAGTGAGAAGTTCTTCTGATGGCATAATGCTCATCACCAGCCCTACACCAACTTGGGAAGCATTCCCAGTACTCAGAGAACCCCTTAAATGAGATCAGACCAGTGTTCAAGCCAATCCATACCCAGAAGCCAAAAGGAATAATTAAAGGAGTGAATGTTTTATTCTTTAGTGTTTAATAGAATACATAACAAGTCACATAATCAATGATTCATTACTTCACACACAGGGAGGAAAACAGTTATCGAGTATGTCTATTATACAACTGGTTGTGAACAGGGAGAACAAGAATCTCTGGGGTGTTTAGACAGTTGAAGAAACTCTCGCTTAAAAAGTTTGGGTATATCTGAAATGTCTTTTTTAAAACAGAGAGGGATTTTTTTTTTTTTTGGCTTTCTGTTTCATTAGAAAAGTCTGATAATTGTTACGATTTTTTTTCCCTTTCTCCTTCTATTTTGAGAAAATGGCTCAATGGTATATATCACTTAGCATATAATGTTTTCAACAAGTGCATAATCCCAGAGAGCTCTGTGGGAATCTTATACTGTTCAGCAGATACAAGTTTTTCATGTGTGGAAAAATTTAGTAACATACAATTTATGTCTTCACAATTAACATCCACAATGGACATCTTAAACTTTTGTCATTAAATGTCACGAATGATGTTTGAGTGGTCATAAATGAATTGTCATCCTTTGTACTCAATAGCAAAATTCACCTGCCTATAGTCACAAAGACAGTTGTATAACAGTTTACAATTAATGTTCACATACTTCAAAACACATTTAAAATACAAAAAAAAAAAAAAACTTGTGGGGAAAAAAACCCCCACAAAATGTATAAGGTGACACGAATTCTTGGTCAGCTATTTATCTTTCTACCACACAAGATTATAGTCTAATGTAGATGTTCTGCTTGGATTTTTTTCCATCTAAGTTTCAAGGGCCCCAGTAGAGATTCTAAATCTTCAAACATCAATACTTTTAGATTTTTGTTATCCAAAATTATAAAAAGGAAAATTAATTTCAATATAACTTGTTTCTGGCTCTAAGAAACCTGATTTCAGGTACTATAGCCACTGAATACACAAGAGTATTTTATTTATTCTCAAGAGACAGACTTAAGTCATCTAAGAAAACTAATTCAGTTTTTAAATGAGTTATAGTAAGGAAAAAACAAACAAACAAACAAAAATACCAAAGGATTTACTCTGCTAGGTTTACAATAAAAAATATTCAGTTTATTATTTTAGAAATTTAAGTTAATTGAGTACTTATGATTGAGACTATAAAAGAAATTCTTACAGAATTCAACCCCTCCAGTCAATGCTTTTCTAAATACTTGCACTATACTTTAGCATGTTTCGTGTGGAGTACAAAAATGTTTTGAATATTAGATTAGAACTTACCATAATTTAAAAAGTAAAAAATTATCAAAGCTTCACCTTACATGGCTTCAATGTAATAACATTCCATGGAAAATTCCAATAAAAATTGGAATATGTTATGAGCCTTGCCAGTCGCCCATTTTGTCTGAGAATTCAGATTATACGTTTCCTCAGAGAAGCAACAGGCCCCATATATGGATCTGGTTTGAAAGAGAAGACAGTTTTGGCTAGTATCACAAATTATCACTTTTCTATCAATGCAAAAAAAAAAAAAAAAGAAAGAAGAAGAAGAAACACAAAAATAAAAACAATAATGAAAAGGAAAAAAATTTCTAGGTCTCACATCTTCAAGGAATATTTTCCACAACCTACAGTTTGAAAAATTGGACTGAATATGGTCTGAATATGGTTCATGGTCTACATGTATTAAAAATAGACAACTTCTTAAACATCTGGTGCAAAAGCATTGAATGTGGTACCTGTTTTTTTTTAACTACCACTGTCAACAATTCTTTTTTTAATTAAATTTGTTGTTAAATCTCATGTCACTCACTTGTGAACCAAATGGTAATTAAAGCTATGACATATGTAAATGCATGCTACACTGAGGCAGGTTAATGAAGTCATCATTATCTAAATAATTTATGACATTCTCTCAGGTTATGTGAATGGTGTCTTTGGAGGGCTTACTCGAATGGACCCTCAATATCCCATCCAAGCTTAGAGGTAACAACCAAAACTCCAGTCCACTTTGTAGACCACTAAGGGTCCTTCAGTGGCCCACAGGACATGGAGAAGAAGGAAACCAAAAGTGCCCATGAGAAGTCATCTTGCCACAGTTATTATGACCTACCCAGTGTAGAATGATTTCCTACCCAGCCTTTACTTTGGGCTAAAAGTAGAATATTGTCATTTTTCAACTGCCAACTTTAGAGGGCATAGTCATCCCTAGAAAAAGAAGTCAGTTTGTGGTGTCTAACCATTTAGAATTCCCAGTCTTTCAAACAATGAAAAGGGCAGGGTGAACATCGCAGGGCAGCCGGAATGTGTGGGGAAAGTAAGATTTGTATGTGCAAAAAAGTGAAATCGTTCAACTCAAAGTTTTATCAGATACAATTCATAAGACTTAAGGGGCACAAACAAAACTTTAGTACTTTCCTGTGATTCCCGGAGTTGTGCAGATTCAACAAGGAAAATCAGACTCTTAGAGTCTTGCCATCTGTCAGTGGTTTTGATCTGTCCTAAGATGTCCTCAGTTACGTGTTTTTTGCTGTACAGTCTAAGAGAACACCATATAGGGTGGAGAAATCTCTGTGACACTCTTTTGTCCAGAAAGTGACCTTACTAAATCATTTCAGGATGGAAACAGATAAGTTCTGTTGCATTACCAATCTGAGAACACACCCAACGTTTAAGCAAACACAACTTCCTGGATTTCTGCTTCCATTTCCCTTACAATTTATGAGATTTGTAAATAAAACTAACTTTACCTTTCTAAAATTGTAACACCAATGTAAAGACCTCAAATCTTTCTCTTTACCAGTTAAAAAAAAGAATTTGTGGGTTAAAAATACAGGTACATTGATTTTAAGAGGACAGTTAACATACTATTGGTACATAACTAATATCCAAGCAAAAACAGTATGGAGTAAACTCAGTTTTATAAGTATTTTTTCCTGGACCCAATGTCCCCATAGATAAGAACATAAGAAATTCATTAAAGCATGTTGCTTTAGTATATACACCATCTGATGCACATTACTGGGGGTAAATATAGGAAATTTTTTAGCATTAGTAAATGAATTAAAAAACTAAATGATTCGTGTAAAATGTTTATATATGGTATATAAAGATTGGATCACATGAGTCTAAGAAAAAAACTGTTCCAATTCTTAATATCTATTATGGACGTAGTAAGATACAGTACAAGATTCATTTTTAAAAAGAAGAAAAAATAGCACTAATTTGAACACTGAAAACGACTCTTACAAAATCTTTGAAAAAACACTTTAGAGAAAACTGCTAAAACAAATGAAAAGGAAAAGGCTTCTCTGTCATCACAGAATATCCAAAGGAGCCTCACAGCATGAAAGACAAGGATTCACTTCCCTTCACCTATGGTGTAGACAGGATATGCAGTGGGAATTTATTCCTCATTAGAGTAAAGGTATAAGGCAACCGGGTCTCCTTCTGTTTCTCTTGCATTTACCTAAAACACTTATTTTATTGCTCAACCCACTTGTGATTACTTTTTTGCCTCGTTTAAAAACATTTCATTGTATAGCTATCGACAGATGGGCAGCCCTTAGTGCTTCTTTTTCTCTGCAGCTGGCACTCAAAAAGATTCCACCTTAATATCAAACAATCTGTAGGTGAGAAGTGGCATTTTCAGGTTCTCAGTTTGCCCAGGAGTCATCACTGGCTAGGCTTGAAGAAAATAAGAATTTTTAAGAAGAGATCTTAAGTTTAAGTAACCAAAATCAAACTTAGTTTGCTCATTAATAGATTGTAAAATCAAGATTTATAGCCAACAAGAAAATAAAGTTCAAAAAAATCTAAACTAAAGTTCAAAAACTACTGGGTTACTCTTTGGTTAGGTTATATAAGTATGAATAACTTCTAAGTTTAGGACTCAAAACAGTTCAATAAACTGCCAGATAAGAGTAGATCTGTTATTAATCTTTACAAAATGCTTTGCACATTTTTGTGTACTACTTCTTAAATGTACGTGTACTCAAACGGATGGCACAAACTTCCAACTTTCAAATAATAAGTGAGTGTGTCTGCTCCTCCCTTCCCACCCCTTCACCCCTCCTTCCTCCCTCCCCATCCCTCCCCCCAAGTCTTAAGAGCTAAGGTCCTACTGCCATTCACTGCAAGAATACGGGCTCTCCTAACACCCACGGCGTGCATTACTACCCAGCTCCGTTTACAGTCACTGCCAGGTGACTTCGCACAGTGCTCGGGCGACCTGGGCTGTCTCGCCCTTGTCAGCGTCAACACGCTTTCTCCCTCTTGCCAATAATGGCGGCCATGTCAACCAGTCGAACTAAGGGCTTCCGGCGGTGAGCCAAGGAGAAAGGATGCCTCCTCAGGCGGGAGGGTAACTTTCTACAAGTTTAAGCCACAGGCAAAGACCTTTCATTGTGCACGGAAAAGATACAGTCCTTCATTGTGCCAGCACTAGATTCTTTTCCTACGTCACATATAACTTCTCAAAACTTTATTCATTTGTTGTCACTGAACCGCCTCCAAGGGATCCTCATTCCAGGTCCGGAGTCTTCCATCCAGCCCTCTAAAACTCTACCTTTAAAGAAGGTCTAAAAGGCTATACATAATGACCTTTTAAAACACTAACTAGTCCCAATGTTATCGATCTGATCTCTTAAACCGCGAATGGGTCAAAGGGGCTTGGGATTTCAAGGAATCTTCTACACACTGGACAGAGTCCAATCAGGTTCTGAACAATTCGATCATCACCAGGTACTTGGTGACTTTGTGGCCACACTGTCCCACTAGTTGCAGACTGAAGGACAATCCAGGGGAGGGGTGGTTTGAGTCAGGGGGCAGAGGAAGCACTGGAGGGGGTACACCTGGGCTCTCTCTCGGTTAGCGGGGTCCAAAAAAGACGAAGAAGCCGAGAGGATTTGCGGCTGCAGGTTCTCAAGTAGGGGGTGAGTCGGTATGGCCCAGCTACTAAAGGTGGGAGACAGGGGAACGGGAGGGCGTGGGGTAGGAGGGGAGATCTAGAATCCTCTCCTCGGCAGGAAGGAGGGGGGATGGGCGCGCTGAAGTCGCGAGGGGATCTGGGGAGCTCACTCCCTGCAGAAGACGTACTCCGTGTAGCTGGTCCAGATCTTGTCCTCGCTCTGGTCGGTGCTGCTGGCGAAGGCGCAGGTGCCCGTGGAACTGCACGCCACCATGTGGAAGCCCGACTCGGACAGCTTGTCGAAGGCCTGCTCTAGGAAGTTGAACTTGAGGTAATAGCGCGAGGTGTAGCGCTCGGGAGGACGGTCCGGGTCCCGGCTCTCGTTCAGGGTGTCGCCGAACACTTCCTTGGCCAGCGACGTCTTGCCGCACACGGTGATGCGTGCCACTCGCCGGAACTTGGCGTCCGCCTGCGCGTCGCGCCCGATAGTGTAGGAGCCGCGGTAGCCGATGGTGATGTAGCCGGAGCGCCGGCTGCCGTCCAACGACTGGGACGGCGTGAGCAGCGGGCCCGCCGCACCCCCGGACGGACTGCGGCTAGCCAGCTCCAGAGTGGGCGACGGCGCCCCGGCCGATGAGCCCTCCTGCTGCTCAGGCTCCGCGTAGCTGAGCGGCAGCAGCTCGTCGCCCAGCGAGCCCTCCTTCTGCACCCCGCGCCGCGAGTGCGGCGGCGGCGGCCCGGGGCCAGGCTGCTGAGGCGCCCCGAGGCGGCGCACGAGCTCGGGCAGCTCGAAGTACTCGGCCTCGCGCTGCAGCCGGCTGCGCTCGGGGAAGTAGTCGGGCAGCACTAGCTGCAAGTCCCGCAGGTAATCCAGGATGTAGCGGAAGAGGAAGCCGTCTCGGTCCAGAAAGAAGCGGCCTTTGCTGTCCCGGGCCAGCTCCTGCGGCTGCTGCTGCGTGAACATGCGCCAGAGCAGCGAGTCGGGCACCGACACCACGGTGCAGCGCCGGGTCACATACACCTGGCCCCCCACGTTCAGCTCCACGATATCGGGGAAGAGCGGCGGCTCCGCCGAGGACGACGAGGAGCCGCTGCCACCCCCGCCGCCGCCCCCGTTGGGTAATCCACGTGTGCTGTCCGCCAGAGCCATGGCGAAGAGGTGACTGGTCTGGGGTTGTGGCAGGTAGCGGGGCCGCGCGCAGAAGCTGCAATCGCCTTTCCCGGACGCTGGCTCAGCCCTGCGCCCCAGACGCCGCCGCCGCCGTGAACCGCACGGAGCCGAGCGGTGCAAGCGCGCTGCTCTGCGCCCCGAAGAGCCGCGGTGCGCTCCGCCCGCCTCACTCGCGCGCTCCAGGCGAGTGCCGGGTCTCGGCCAGCGCGCGGCTTAAGTAGAGCCGCCCGCTCAGGCGCTGCGGCGCGCAGGAGGCGTGGGCGGCTGCGGAGCGGCGGAGCCTTGCTCCCCGGGCGGGAGAGGGTGGAGGGGGACGGCGGAGTGGGGAATCGATTTGCATCCTAAACGCTGACGCCGCGCCCGGCTGCTGGCTCCACCCCGGCTCGCGCGCGTCGGGGACGACCCGACTACACCCCTCGCCCCCCTTCCACCTCGCCAGGCGCGCGCTCGAACACCGCCCCGCTCCCGCCCAACTTTCTTCCCCCTCCGAAGCGGAGAGAGCCGGGACGGGCCGCTTCGGAAGACCAGCCTCCTTTGGAGGGGCAGTCATGGCGCCCTCTCCCCTTCTAACCCCGTCTGGGAGGAGGACGTAAACTTTCTGGCTCCCCCCGCCCGGGCAGTAGAAGTGCGTGGCCGCCTCCAGAACTGGCCGCTTTGAACACTGGAGGTGTGGCGCTGCCCTAGTCGGTCGTCGTGTTGCTGAAAGTTCGCAAGACATACAAAACACCTGGAGGGTCCAAGAGGGCTCCCCAGTTCGGAGGCGGCCAGATGCTGTTGACCTTAACTAGTAGCCACGAAAAAGGCCGAGAAACCGAAAAAAAAAACCTCAGTATCCGGCCATAGAACTTGTCACCGATAGTTTCTTTTATGGGTGAAGAGGCAAACTCATTGGTTGAGAGACCTGAAAGTAGGAGGAAATGTGCTGCAGTGGCGACGGAGAACTTGGATGCACTAAAAGAGTGACTTCGTGGCGCGTTCCCATGAACGTGGAGGACGCGGCCTCCTCGCATAGCGCCTTTGAGGCCAAGCTGCCAGCGATACCGTGAGGCCGAAGTAACCGCCCCGCCTCCCTTTCAACGTTAGGTGAACGCGCTATAAAACAATAATTTGGAAAAGCCACCTTTCAGCCGCTGCGTGTTTATGCTCCCCAAAGTCCAGGTCTCTGTGGTCTCCCGCGCACCTTGGTCATCCCAGGCTGTTCTCTCCAGGTTCCGTCCTGTCTCAGCGCCTTTGTACTTTTGAAAGCCCTTCTAGGTCCCACGTGGTGCTGTAATTCCTCCCTTCCTATTGCATTCATCTGGCACCACGCAGCCCAGAAAACTTCCCCCCTACCACCCCGAAGCCTTCTGTGGCTTCCCAGGCCAGTGTGAGCTCTCTGGATTGCGCCCTCCACGTGCCCCCCTAACAAAGACCAATACATGCTGAAATTTCACATTTGTGAGTGATTATCTGATCCTGGCTTGGGTAAATAAAGAGAGGGTGGTGAAGAAGGTTAAGAAATCACCACGTGGGGCGCCTGTATGGCTCAGTCAGTTGAGCGTGGAACTTAAGCTCAGGTCATGATCTCACCGTGTGTGAGTTCGAGCCCCCATCAGTCTCTCTGCTGTCAGCCAGGGCCCACTTGGGATCCTCTCCCCCTCTTGCACCTCCCCTGCTCATGCTCTCTGTCTTTCAAAAGTCAAAAGAAAAAGAAACCACCACATCAATGAATATTTGTTTTGCCTGGGCCATACATTGCAGAATGCAAAGTGAAGTAAGATCCAAAGTGCTTTCTTTGTAGCCCACTAGGCAGAAGCAGAAGTCTGAGCAGTAGTCAGATCAGTTTGAAGAACAGATCCTCAATCAGGATAAATAGGCAGAGACCTTTGTTCTTGACAATGTATTACACTTCTGTGTAACTGCCCAATGAGCTTCACAGTCTCCTCAAGGATAAATGTCATTTTTACTTTGGAATGTTTATGTCTGCTGAACAATTATCTCATTCATGTCAGAACGCTGAAATATGATCAAGCCCCAGACCAGCTCACTTAATTGCAAATACAGATTTTGATACTGAATATATTTGACCACTCTTTTTGTCTGTTTGTTCTTTGGGAGAAATAATAAATGACACAAAAGTTCCCAGTTTTGCAATGCTGAATTTCTAGGCAGTGATGCTACTATTTGGTATATCAGTGTCACAAACCTGACAAAACCAGTCTCTTCTATAAATCCAAGAAAAGCCTTCTTGCCGTATGTAGTTTTATATCATTACTTTGTTCATGGTACCAGCAAATCCTTTCAGTTCTGCCTTCAAAATACTTCCTGACAATTAACATGCTTCACCACCTCCCTGCCACCACCCTGGACCAAGCCACCCATCATCTCTTACTGGATTATTGCATCAGTCTTCTAACTGCATCCACCTTTGCCCCCTCCAATCTTTTATCACCTCAACAAAGAGACGGATCCTATTATAACCTAAGTCAAATCACGTCGCTCAGCTCAAAGCCTCCCAGTGGCTTCCCATTTCACAAAAGAGTAAAAACCAAACTCCTTTTATTCACAAGACTTCACAAGATTCTACAGGATTGGAGCTGCCCCACCCGCGCCCCTCCACCTATCTGCTGCCACTTACCCAGGAGATTGCTGGCTTGAGCCACCTTAGCCCCCACTACTGTTTTCTCCAAACCTTTGCACTTCCTATCCCCTTTTTCCCTTTGCTAAAATACTAACCCCCCCCCCTTATCTTCCTCACCTTCTTCTGGTGACCTTGACCACTTTATTTAATATAGCACAGCCCCACCCAAGCTGCTTCCCCTTCTCTACTTTGTTTTCTATTTCCCTGCATTGGAATGTAAACTCCAAGAGCTCAGGGAACTTGTCTGCTTGATTCGTTGCTACATCCCCAGTGCCTAGAACAGTCATGGTGTACAATAGGCGTTCCATAAGTATCTGTTGCTCACTCACTTATTCCACCAATATCAAATGGCTACTACTATGTTCCAGGCAGTGTGTTAGAAAATAATCTCTGCCTTCTTGGAGCTCACAGTCTTGTGAGGAAGACAGATAATAAATATATAGGTACGTAAGTCCGCTTTAGGTAGAGATAAATGCCATGAAGTAAATAGAATTGTGAAATGAGACAGAGGGACCAAGCGTGGGGACACCACTTTATATAGACTGGCTGGAGGGCCTCTCCGTGAAAGTGACATATGAGCTGAATAACAGGAAAGAGAACCATTCTCTACCAGCTGTCATAACCTGTTCACCCACCACAAGCTAGTCCACTGCAGGAAGCCATTGGTATTTCCTTATAGAAGTCTAGGTTGGGCATTCATCATAATGAATGAAACAGGTGATATGAAACTGAAGGAATAATTTTCTGGTCAATTTGGTATGTTCTTTTTCTTGTCTATTCACTGGTGTCACAAATTCAAGAGGAACTGTAATTGGGGAACTTCAGTGTTGGGACTTAGGGCCTGATGTTTGTGGGGGAAGGGAGGGCCATAACTCCGGCTTCTTCTGTATGTTAAATATGCATAAGGTAAGGGAGGAGTCCGGGAATTGCCAGCCCTGTGTCTAGTCTCAGTTCAGTTTCTAGTGATGGATAAATTGATCATTGTTCCTTTGCAAGTGACCCTGTACTTTTCTAAATAAGAGACAGTGCTATGTCCTTCTAACCTCAAGTGTAGAGCACTGGAAACACCTCTGACCTACATTCTCATCTGATTTGTATCTTCTCCCCCACTTACCACCTTCTCTTCTGGTCAACTTCCCACCCCACCCCACCCTACCCCATGCACTGGGTAAATGCTATGCACACTAAAGATTTGAGCAAGGAATGAGGAAGATTAAGAGAATAATATAAAGTTAAAAGGTGAGAAAGAACTGGGTGAAATGAAATGAGCACCTAGGAGGACTGAATGAATTTAACCTATGAATTTAACATAAACGATCTGTAAGCTGTAAAACACCATTCAAGTGTCAGAATCGTGATTTTCCACCACCTGTCATAGTGCCTGGCAAGCCTACGCAGTAAATACTGAAGGAATAAATGAATGGCAAAAACATTGAAATGAATGCTGTGAGGAAAGGGGAGAAGAGACACATTCAGAAATTGTCCCAAACAAATGTTTAGCTCATTTATCATCCTCCCAGTGTGTGTGAGTCCCTTCTGTACACAGACTTTAAAATTCATTGACTTGTTACTTTCAGAGGAAGAAAAGAATCGGATACCAAACTTGACGTAAATCAGGGAATAAAATGGTCTTAATAAAGATTTGGTAAAATATATCCCGATATCTAATCCTAAAAAGAGATAGAAAATGCTAAATGAGGGACATGGCCAAAATACTAGGCCTAGAAAATGAAGCAAATCCCAACATCACGATGCTACGACTTTTATACCTATTAGAACCAAACACAGAAACAAAAATTAATGTTGGAAATTTTTAATTTTTTATTTCCATATCCTTATAAATAGTGTCTGAGACTTTTCCAGGAAACAAGTAATAATATAATAGCAGGCATCCATAGAGCACTTGCTATGTGCTGACCCTGTTAGATCTATCCATGCATTAGCACATTTAATCTATGAGATTAGTGCTATTGCTACCCAATCATTAGAAGATCATATGGGCAAATAAGTGGTGGAGCTGGGATTTGAACCCAGGCAATCTCTCTTTAAGGCTGATGCTTTTAAATGCTGTGTTTTCCAGCCTCTCACTTCTACAAATTTTTTAGATGTATGAAGGAAACGGGTTCTATTATTGTCCCCACTTTACTGATGGAGGACCCAAGGCAGGAGAGGTTGGGTCACTTGACCAATGTAATGCAGCTGTTTATCCCTGCTTGGGGCAGAAAATGGTACTCTAACATCCTGTGCTTGTGAGCCACAGGATTGGTGACCCAAAACTCAAAGTAGTTACTGTCAAATAAGTAGGATTAGGAAGCAGTTAAGTCCTTGGCTCTTGCTTCTGTCTCTTATCAATAGTACAATCTTGCCTCCGGGAGGAATCTCCAAGGACATATTTGAGCCCCAGACAGAATGGACCTACTGTTGTCCTCCTCTTCACCCAAACCAGTCCTACACATGATAAATATTCTTTTATTTCTGGCCCTCTAAAATACCATAAGGGTTTGCAAAGCACCAGGTTCTTAGTAGGTTTACCTAGTTTTATTCTGATCTCATTAACTCTAGACAAGGATAAAGTGAGCCTGGAAACTGCTGAGATCCAGGCTCCAGTTTTCAAAAGCAAGCAGTATCCGCTGGTCTTCTGGGACTTGTGAAGTTGAACAAATGTATTCCACTTGTGGCTTTACGTGTCAAACTAAGCACAAAAATAACTGGACCTCACACACACGTGCGTGCGCGTGCACACACACACACACACACACACACACACACACCAGCGATTCTGGAATTTCTCACCAAGACTAATTATTAACATCACTGCCTTGGTTTCAGATTGTGGTACTTTGCCTAGAGGTTAACTATGAATGAGTTACCACATTCTATTCTAGTGCCTCCCGGTTTTGAAGGCTTTCATATTGTCAGCTTCACTTGATTATCACAACAGGGTGGGGAGGTGTCATTCAACAGTGTCACAAATGCAGAAAGACTCTGAGAAAGGGCAGGCCACTTCCACTGCCCCTCTGGTAACAGCAGCGTGCATGCACACAGTGCCTGTCGGGTAACTGGACGCAGCACAGGGATGCAGAGGGAGGCCTGTTTCCCGACATTCAGTGGTCTTCCAGCTCTTCAGCAGCCCTGTCAAATCTACTCAATTTAAGGCCCCACATGAGGGCTGTCATTCAAAATAATCACCTTGGAGACTATGTGCTTATTTGAGAAATGTCAGAATCACTCACCATTGTTGGCACATCAGTTTGGGAATTTCCTTCAGAGCCAGCTTACACAGGAACATCATTGCATTACTTTAGACTTACGCCAAATTTGGGGTCGATCTCTTTACAAGGCTATAAAACCAGGACCTCACTGCAGGACAGACCCACACTTCTGAGAACAAATGAGGACAGAGCCAGTTTTCATGAGTGTGAAACTTAGGTGATGATTATCAGGTATTCACCTTTTGACATTGGGTTTTAAGGATCTCATCCCTGCAGCTCTCTAATATGCTGAATAGTATTGAGTTTAGGTTATGCAGAAAGAAAGGCTGATTCAACCACAGAGATTTTAATATGTGGTTCCAGAAAGTCTGCATATTTCACTGTGAGGTTTGGACAAGAAGCCAAGCCACTGGCTAGACTGTAATGGGCAGCCTCTTATGTAATTGTAAGATCATTTGTTTGATATAATTAAGTGGGGAAAGGGACCTTTCCCTAATTTGCTTTCCAGTTACTGCAGAAATATGCATGATATTTCACAGTAGGGAAATGGCTTCAAACTCTGCTAAACTTTAAATTTATATCACCTAATATGATTTAGTTTCAGAAAATAAGTTTTTTTCCCCCTAAAGTATAGATGAGAAAATCATACACTTTAGGGTTGGATGAACCTATACTCTTCTCCTGGCTTTGTTATTTAAAATCTAAGGTTTGAAGCAAAGTCACTTAAATATTCTGAATTTCAGTTCCTTATCTTAAAATGGAGCAAAAACACCCACCTCATCAGACTCTTGTGAAGTTAAATGAGATGATATAAAGCATTTCATTTCACAGTGTCTGGCATCTAATGAGCACGTCATAAACATAAATTTTTACCGCCACCTTCCCATTCCTGTCTCCACTGGGCTTCTATAATCCCAGCAGTTCCCTGCTGAATATGCTTACCTTGAGAGTTTTATTACTTTTTCTCTTGGATGACATTTCTAGTAGTTTAGTAGTATCTGAAATGGGCAAGGTAAATGGCATTTCATCTCCTGTTCCCTCTTCTTCCCAGAAGTCAGTCATTCCCAACACAAATTTGCTGTCCGGCCAAAAGATTTAGTCAAAATCTAGACAGTTTGCAAGTCTCAGTATCAGAGCTTATTTGTCATCCTAGACTTTTCACTCAAGTGACAATTAATAAAACAACTTAGTTTTATTCAGAACATTAGTTTTATTCAGAACATTGGCAACATCTGGGAGGAAAAGTCTAGGTGGCAGTAGGCAGAGGGAAGGGGCCATAAAGGCAATCTAAAGAAACTCCAGGTGTCCTTAAATCCGAAGAAAGTGACTTCCTCTCTGTGCCCAACCTAGGAGCCTAAGTCAGGAAATGATGAAGAAACAAGCCTAAAGAGGGCAGAGCAGCAAGGGCACCAACCCAAATGACAACTGTGATGTTGCCCCATAGCCCCATGCTACAGCAGATCCACAAGAGGAAGAACACATATGTACACTGCAAAGGAAACAGAAGTTTTACATCATTGTAGCAGATATTACTGGAAGAGATATCAACAATATGAGAAGGTTAGCTCCTGTTTACATTGCATTCAACATCCCTTTCTATATTTATGAAGTGCCTACTATGTGCCTGATCTTGCCAGGAGTCACCATGGCTCCATAGGTCCGTGGCCCATGAGAATCTGCACAATATCAGAGCGAATGGCCACCAATGGGGCCATCAAGAGTTCCATATGTCACAGAGGAACATCACAGGGTGGGAAGTTACCTTCTGTGTCAGTCAGGGTTCTCCAAAGGAAAAGAACCAAAAATATGGACATCTGTATGTATGTATATCTATATCAAAATATCTATCCGTCGATAGATAAAGAGAGAGATTGACTGATTCTAACAAGTTAGCTCATGTGATTGTGGGGGCTGGTAAGTCTGAAATCTGTAGGGCAAGCCAGCTGACTGGAAATTCAGACGAGGTCTGAAGTCTCCATCTTGAGTCTAAAATCTGTAGGGCCGGCAAGCTGGAAACCCAAGCAAGGTTTCTGTTACAGTCTCGAGATGGAACTCCTTCTTCTCTGGGAAACCAGCTTTTGTTCTCTTGGCCTCCCATTGATGGAATGAGGCCCATCCACATTACGGAAGGTAACTTCCTTTACTTAAAACCAAATAATTGTAAATGTTAATCACATCTTCAAAATAACCTTCATAGCAACATCTGGACCAGTGTATGACTAAACAATTGGGCAGCATAGGCTAGTCAAGTTGACACACAAAAAATTAACCACTGTACTTTCCAAACAGTGTCCTATGAGAGCTTCTTTGGGGGAAAGATGGCTGTGCATCAACAAGAAGCCACAGCTTCATAAACTATAAAGAACTGATATTCATTCATACATTCATGCTAGTGTAAGGGCATCTGCAATTACAAGTTTAGCCCCCTACATTGCACTGTATCTAAATGCTCATTTATTAATGGATGTTCTCTATTATTAATTAATCTATTGTGTATCATTTATTCATGACTCTATTAAAGAGGCATGACAAGAGCATAGAGGGAGAAAGCATTTTATAACTAAACTGACAATCCCCGGTGTCCTCCGAAATCACATTTCACACCCACCTATGTACCTTTCTATGTCATCAATCTCTGGGTTGTATATGAACAAAGTGTTAAAGGAATAACCTTTTCTACCCACAAATGAGAGACAAACTAATGCTGTTCTGCTTTCCAAGGAAGAGAGAAAAAAATAGTTCCCAGAAAATAAAGACACTCCTCCTCCAAAACACTGGAGGATTATTAAATAGATTGTTTATGGACTTTTTAGCAAGGGAGAGAACTGACCTCTGGAAACAATAGGAGCTCACCTTAAGTGCGCCACCTCTAACAAAACCCTTCTCCTGCTTGGGTTGCATTGCTAATGTCATGCAATTTAGTAATACTGTGTCACAGTGTATTATATTTTTATAAAGTATTTGACAGCTCTATCATAATATCTTTTTGGACAATTTCGGAAAAATTATGCTGGATTATAATATCAATTAGATGGGCACATTGCTGATAGTACAGGTCTTTTCAAGATTATTGATGAATGGAACAATGTCAAATTGAAGAGAAAGGGGTAGGAACAAGGTTCTGTTTTAGTTCTTTTCTACCCAGCTTTTATCAGGAAATTAAATGAATATGTGAGAACCATGTTAACAAAATTTATGGAGGACACATATCTTGCTGGGCTAACTAATCCAACAGATAGGAATTAACATTCAAAATCATCCACATAGGTTTCAGCAACAAAAAGAAACAAGCAAGAGAGAATGTAGTAAGGATAAATGTAAAGTCACGCATTGGCTTCAGATGCAGCTTAGCAGAATTTCATGTGAAAATTATCTAGGACTCTGCATCAGTTGTAAGTTCAAGAAACTAACAAGATGGAATATCTGTAACACACACCCCAAATACAATAGCCTTTAAAAGTTGGAAAGGACCGGGGCGCCTGGGTGGCGCAGTCGGTTAAGCGTCCGACTTCAGCCAGGTCACGATCTCGCGGTCCGTGAGTTCGAGCCCCGCGTCAGGCTCTGGGCTGATGGCTCGGAGCCTGGAGCCTGTTTCCGATTCTGTGTCTCCCTCTCTCTCTGCCCCTCCCCCGTTCATGCTCTGTCTCTCTCTGTCCCAAAAACAAATAAAAAACGTTGAAAAAAAAAAAATTTGAAAAAAAAAAAGTTGGAAAGGACCTTAGAAATTATTCAAGTCAAATCCCTCACTTTACAGAGAAAAGCTGAGCTTGCAATCATAGAAACACAATAGCTGATAGTAAAACTGGTAGTTATGTCTTATTATAAACATCACAATCTTGAGTTATTTGCATTGTGGTCCTGATTTGCATTTCCCTGATGTTGAGCACCTTTTCATATACCTGTTGGCCAGCTGGATAGACATCCAGACATTTTGGAGAAATGTCTATTCAATTCATTGCCCATTTTTTAGTCACGTTATTTGCTATTAGGGTATACAAGTTTCTCATGTGTTTTGAGTATTAACCCCTTATCAGATATATGATTTGCAAATATTTTTACCCATTCCATAGGTGGCCTTTTCATTTTGTGATTGTTTCCTTTTCTGTGCAGAAGCTTTTTAGTTTGGTAGAATCCCACTTGTCTATTTTTGCTGTTATTGTCTAAATAGCCATCAGTGAACAAATAAAGAAAGTGTGGTATATGCATAAAATGGAATATTATTCAGCCTTAAGAAAAGAAGGAAATCATGTCATTTGGGACATGGATGAGGCTAGAGGAACCTATGCTAATTGAAATAAGCTAGACACAAAAGGATAAATACCATATGACATCGCTTGCATAAGGAATCTAAGATAGTCAAACTTATAGAAACAAAGAGAATAGTGGTTGCTAGGGGCTGGGAATAGGGAGAAACAGGGAGGTATTAGTCAAAGGCACAATAGTTCAGTTATACAAGATGAGTAAGTCCTAGAGATCTACAGGACAGCATAGTGCCCACAGTTACCAATACCATATTGTGTACTCAAATTTTGCTAAGAGAATAGGTCTTATGTTAAGTGTTATCGCAGACAATAATAACAATAAAGAAAGAAAATGAGTTATTGCAATTGGCAAGGATTATGTCAAGCAAGATTTTGAGGAATTCAAAAATATAATGTCAAGAGTATTTTTTAGTTTAGCCTAGAATATGGTAGAATAGCCTAGAAGGGAGGACTGTTCGAGGCACCATGGCAGCTATATTCTTTCCAACACCAAACAGGAAAGCCAGGACCTACAGGCAGAAGTTAAAATGAAAAAGTGCAGATTTAGCCTATGAACAACTGAAGCCACTTCCAGAGTCGTGTGCCCATTCCTGCTATAGATCTAAGCTGCAGGCCCATCAAAGACAAGTGACATAAAAGGGATTTATAATTTGTGTTAAGAAGCTGCACTAGATGATCAACTTCCTTTCTATTTCTAAGATTCTATCATTTCAGAGAACAATTTGCCTCATTGACTTCTTATGCAACAACAGCAGTTTTTTTTTCTAATCTTCTCTCCCATTTTCAGGGATCGAAACTTGATGTCACCCCTCTAATATTAGAGAACTTACAATCATAATCAATAGCGAATATGTCTTATACATTTCCTGTGTGCCAGGATACATGGCAAACAGTAGATCAATGATGCCTTAAATGTCTGAATATCCAGTGATTACCAGATTTGGAAAAAAAAATGGCATAATTTTCTGCTTGGTGTTAAACCTTTGACTAAATGTGAGGGCAATATTCTCATTATTATCAAATATTTCCAAAGTGTTTTATATAATCATTTTTAATCATTACTTAAATAAATACAGCCATACAAGTATAACAAGTGTGCATTTACTAATAAATCTACTTTTATAAGTACATTACAGAGGAAGTAAAAATCTATTAAATAATACAGCACCAATCCACATAACTTAAATCATTTTATTGCACAAATTGATTTTCTAATTATATTCGTTTTTCACCTGTTCATTCTACTAAAATCTTATGTTATTGAGCCCTTCTGCTGGATAAAAATTGAGGCAGTCATTATGCATTTGGCAAAATCTATAGAATTGTATAATGCAGAATAAATCCTAATGAAAAATATGGACTTCAGTTTAAAATAATGTATCCAGATCGCTTCATCAGTGTAACAAATACACTACGCTAATGGAAGGCACAGAGGAAACTGCAGGTAGGGAGTACAGTGAAACCTTGGTTTGCGAGCATAATTTATTCCAGAAACATGCTTGTAATCAATCCAAAGCACTTGGATATCAAAGGGAATTTCCCCATAAGAAATAATGGAAACTTGGATTATCGGTTCCACCACCCAAAAATATTCATATAAAAAAGATTACAATATTGTAATATAATGCAAAATAATAAAGAAAATACAAAATATAAGGAAAAATAAACAAGTTAACCTGAACTGACCCTTGAAAACCTTCGTGGCTGGTGTGAAGGAGACAAGAGAGAAGAGGGTTATTGTGTAGAACCACTATCACTAACCGAATCACTGCTCTCTGTTGGCTCAATGGTATCTTTTTCTGCATGGATGCCACTGTATACATTTGCACGGATGTTGACTACAGTACAATGTTGATAAACTCTTGTCATATACTGTATTTATTGTAACTGGCAATAAGGCAGCCGAGGAAAGGGTCTATATCTGCAGCCAGCCTGATCAAGAATGAAGCAAAGCATTCCTAAGCTTATTCTTATACGGAAATGCAAAGAACTGTCCATAGGTGCTTTGAAGTGACAAAAAATACACTAGTGCCAATTGTGGGCACCTTCCAATGTTGAAGAAGCACTGATTTCTGCCAAATGCCGCAGCCTGAGATGGAGCATCTGAGCATGGGAGACGGTCACCCATAATCCAGCAGCAGTGTGTGAGAGAGAGAGAGAAAAAAAAAAAAAAACCATTGGCTCAGTTGCGACTATGGGACATTCGGTGTCATGTACTACCTATATCGCAAGCCATTGCTCATTTGTCAAGTTAAAATTTATTAGAAATGTTTGCTTGTCTTGCAGAACATTTGCAGAACGAATTACTTGCAATCCAAGGTTTTACTACATATGGGAACTTCCTGTACTTTCTATTCAGTTTTTCTGTAAACCTAAAGCTGCTCTAAGAAATAGAGTGTATTAAAAAAAAAAAAACTGAAGCAAACTTTCATCAGACCTTTGATTATTTACCCTTGAGGCATGCCCCATAAGGGTCTATCACCCTGCATTTATCACTGTTTGCAAATATCTAACCCATAGAAATATATAGATACTACAGATAGAAAGTAGCAGCTTTCATTTATCTCAGGAATTTCCCGATGTGTGACATCATCACAATCTGGAAGCTTAGATTTACACTACCCAACTTAACACAGCACAAGGTGTTTTTAATACAACCCAAGGATAGTGGGAGAGTTGTTTCATGAATTTTATCCATATCTGAACTATCCAATCCCTTTTCCTGATAGAATCTCCATCATCCTTCTAACTCTTCTAGACCTCTAACTAGATGTTATATCAACCCATCCCAAACTGCCCCAAGTATTCATGTTGTTTTGGGCAATGCAAATAGCTGTCTCTAGTCATTGAGTGCCTATCACGCATAAGGCACTGTGCTGGGTAATGGGGACACAGCTGTGTGTAAGGCAGGCAACGTTCCTAGCCTCAGCAGAGAATGCAAACATTAAATGAATTTTACAATAAATAAACAACCCTATGTTTATCACACTCATAGTGTTCAGGCAAGAAATATTGATTTAATTAATGAATGAATTCAACCAAGAAAATAACCTGGATTCCATTAAACTTTTCCTTTCTACTGCCTAGAAAGCCCTTACTAAGAAAAAACAATAGCATAGACAGAATAATGTATGTATTTTCAAACTGCTGAAACTGAATACCTTTAAAATATTGGTATAATCACTTATTTGATGTTTTAAGTTTCAAATAAGCCCTATTTTTTTTTTAATTTAAGAATATTTTTTTTTCCCTAGTTAGTAGCTTCAACCAACCAGATGTTATCCTGAGTGCTTGGTCAGAGCCCTTTAGGAAGGCTAAACACCTGCGTTAGGTATTTAAATGTTCTGGTCAAACCTTCAGATGTTCAGACCAGAGAAGCAGTGAGGGAACTCGTTTTGTTCTGTCAGCAGGATAAGGCAATAACAGTGCACCTCATACAAGAACAGCGAAAGGCATATGTTTGTTGGTTGGTTGCTTTGTCCATCAGCTATTTTCAGCTACTCAGGTGAAGCTAAGAGTTGGACTTACCCAGGGAGGGTGTTGAAGGTGTGGGCACAAGAGCCATGAAAATGATGAAACAAATTTAAGCCGTTCAAGGAGGGAAACGAGGACATGAGTGGGGCCTTCTCAAAATAGCACTTAAAGACATGGGATTATGCTTCAATATTCTTTTCTCCTCAAAGGAGAAGTTCAGGGAGCCAATAGAGCATATAATGGGGTTTCTAACCAAGAGGGAATAATGGAAAGATCATTTCCCACCTCTCGCCTTTACGGTCTCCCAGTGTGTCTCCAGCCTCTTTTATTAACACTACATGTCTGGATCCTGCAGCTTCGAGTCAACCGTAGGAACAGAGTCTTTTCAGCTTCCCCTGGATTAATCAATATTCCTTTCACCTAAATTCTCTTTCGACCTTCAAAAATAACCTTTGTGAGTGACTTACATTCTCGCTTGTATGAAAGGGGTTGAACTGCTGGATTTGCTCATCATCTTATTTCTGTCTATTTCTGTCTGGCTAAACACTAATATCCTATCTCCAAAGTTAGAACAAAAAGCAGGCTCTTATTCCTATAACCAAATAGTTCCTTAACAGGGAAACTAGACTTCAGAGATACAAGTAAAACAGAAACCAGTGTTGATTATATTTCCAGTGACCCAATTACAATGAGAAGGAGTAACATCACCACCCCTGATGGTGACATGTGCTGGTGACCCAGAGGAGGGCAGACAGCACCTGGCAACTCACCTGTCCCAGATGTCTCGCCCAACATTTTCACATCAATCTCTTTGGCCAAAACTCGGTCATGTGGCCACATCCACCACAGTGGCCAAACAAGTACCCACCTGGAGGGCTACCAGGCAATGGACAGCAAAGCCACCAACAGGTTCAAGAACACATTTATCCAGACGGGGGACATTTTTGTCTGTTTAGTCTCAAGGCGTGTTAAAGTCACCGAAAGGTCCTTATATTCATATCTGCGATCATGCTCAAATGAAAGATGATCCCGTGAGCTATCACTATGCCAATTCTGTTTACAAATCTGCCTCTCCTCCTCTTCCTTGCCAGCCCTGCTGAAGCCTTCACAACACAGAGGTCATCCCATTTTATTTTTGTATCTGAAATACCTAAGCTTGCTCAATAAAAGTTTGTTCAGTGAACGGATGAGTCAGTGAATGAACAACTAAACTGGATGAGTGAATCTGAGGGAAGAAGTGAATAAATATGTTCCAAGTGTCTAATTTGCCCAATTGGCTTATTTTGTTTTTTAAAATCACAATTTATTTAGCTTTTAATTTTTTTCCTGCCTCATATTTTTTTATCCATTGGAGAGAGAAAATTTTAAAAATTTAATATTTAGAATTGCTGAATTTTAAATCAGATGCCTTGGTAAAATTGTTTCTCAAAAAGGCCCAGTGGACATAAATATGAGGATGGTTTACATTCTCTTTGTCTTCAAAAATGTTTATTTGCTATGTGTTTATCCACAAGCACTGGGTAGGAAAAATCCTTCCAGGAAAGCTAAACAAACAGGGATCCCTATCAGCTGCCTATCATCTATCTCAAGACATTTAGCATGAACTATAAACAGCTTCCATACATTTTCCTCCTTCATAGATATATAGCATATTAACAATAATAAAACCTTTGGGTGATTCGTAATGTATAACCAATAACTTAAAATTTTGTGGTTTTTATTGTCTCTCGAGTAATATGTCACCTTTTCGGGGACAAATCATGTCAAGTGTCTTTTAAATGAAATTATAAGTCTGTAGCTTCTTTCCATTAATATAAATTAACAGCAACAAGAGGTATTGATACTCTTTAGTTTTCTAAAATGTGGTGTGGAATGATACCACAGAAAGCAGGTAGAAGTTTCACTGTCTACGAAATGTTGAATGCTTAGCCAACCACTTCCAAAATGTTGTATTGTTACAATGATGAGTAAACATGCAAGGTGAAGGTTTAGCTTGTGTTTAAATAGTAGTCAGGAGATGAAGAACTAAGTTGGTTTTACATCCAGCTTGCTTTTGAGAGTGAAGATACATATGTATGTGATGGAGGAAGAGCAGCACCTAGTGGTAAAAAGTATCAGCTGCACCCACCAAGGAGCTGACTGGAAGTGTTCCAGAAAGTTCAGCCACATTTTTTTAAATGCCTTTTTTCTTTTTAAGTTTATTTATCTATTTTGAGAGAGAGAGACAGAGACAGAGAGCACGCAAGTTGGGGAGGGGCAGAGAGAGAGAGAAAGAGAGAGAGAATCCCAAGCCAGCTTTCAGGAACAGTGAGATCATTACCTGAGCTGAAATTAAGAGCCAGACTGACTGAGCCACCCAAGTGCCCCTAAAAATGCACTTTGCATTTCAGGTATTTTAAATGCTGGCATCTTCAATTCTTCAGATGGGTGTTTATCATGTCAATTACAGATCTGAGTCAACTTTACATGCTTGATTATCTCCAGATAAAATGTAGAGATGATCAACATATCCAAGAATTTAGAAAAAGGCCCTCAACTTTCCAAACATTTCACAGGTACCTAAAGTAAGTATGGTAAAAGGTACAAGTTAAAATAGTATATTTCTTGGGTGACCTGAGATTTTATTTAACAATTATCCATCTAAGTCTACTAGTACATTTGAGCAAAAGAGTAATGCCTTCTTAAGCAAGAAGTTAGTATTTCATTGAGATTATTTGAAGAACTAATTATTATTTGAAAGTACATTTAAATAGCTATTCTGAAATTCTCTTTTCTTTCAGTGACGGATAAGCATAACAGTATTTTACAGCATTTGGATATACAATAAATTAATAATTGAGCATTTAAAAACTTTTATAATGGAAACTAATTTTAATTATATAGCTTATCATTTCTTGACATTGACAGAGGTAGGAAGAAATCGTTGGTAAAATTATGAGTAATCATTTGTGTAAACATTGATTCCTAAATTAAGTGTAAATTCAACTAAAATTTTATTCCATCAGGGTAATCATATGAGTACGCCATTTGTCCTTGAGACCCTGATAGGAAAAGACAGAATTGTGAAATTCAAACTACATTTGTAAAACCATTTGTTTTGATTCCCCAGACTACTTTTTCTAATAGCAGGAATCACACACACACACACACACACACACACACACACACACACACAGGCCAATCATCATATGCCTCCCCTTGGCCTTTGGGATTGTTCCAAGATTGTCCATACGAAGTGCAACTGCCCACAGAGATATCTTAAAGCAGAAAGGGAAGTCCCTTCTCTCCCCTCAGGTGGCCAGCTGTAAGGGGCCATGCTCCAGCACAAGAAGCGTACTGCAGCAGAGAATGAAGTCAAATCACAGAGAGGACAAATAGCCCTTAAGGCAGAAGTCTCCTGTTCTGGTTGCTGAGGTCCCTGGCTCCAAGTTCCTGTTTCTCTTCCCCAGTTTCTCTTCCCATAAATCTCTTTGAGACAAAATCTACTTTGAGATTTGCTTCTGCAACCTAAAGAGAACTGACTCATAGTGCATTTCTAAAATAAGGCATATCATGCTACCATCCTGGTCAGAAATCTCCATTGCTTGAAAAATAATCTCCAAGTTCGTTTGGCTTTATGATTTGCCTAATGTATCTTTCCAGCGTCATCTCACTCAATCTAGTGAAACTGAATTACTCTTTATTTCTTCAAAATACCTACTATTTATCCTTATCCACTCTGCCCCATGAAAATTATTTTCTACCTCCAGACACCCCAGTTTCTACCTTCTGAAATTGTGAAATCAGCCACTTTTAAGATCAGCCATAAATGATTCATCTTCTATAAGTCCTACCCCATTACTCCATGAATCAGTTAAGGGTCATCTCACTCAATCTAGTGAAACTGAATTACTCTTTATTTCTTCAAAATACCTACTATTTATCCTTATCCACTCTGCCCCATGAAAATTATTTTCTACCTCCAGACACCCCAGTTTCTACCTTCTGAAATTGTGAAATCAGCCGCTTTTAAGATCAGCCACAAATGATTCATCTTCTATAAGTCCTTCCCCATTACTCCATGAATCAGTTAAGGGTCAGCTGCCTATAAATGAAAATCTAAAATTATAATGGTTTAAAGAAGTGAGAAATTTAATTCTTGTTCATGTAAAAGAAGTCTAGAGGCAGGCATTCCCAGGCTGTTACAGCAACAACACACAGACATCAACATGTTTGTGTTCTATGCTACATAACAAATTAGCACAAACTTAACAGCTTCAAACAACACATTTTTATTCTCTCTTAGTTTCTGCGAGTTAAAAGTCTGGCTATGGCTTAGCTGGGTGGTCTCACAAGACTGAAATCAAGGTGTGGGCTGGGCTACATCCTCATCGGGAGACTAGGGAGAAAATCCACTTCCCAGCTCCCTCAGAATTAATTTCTTTGTGGCTGTAAAATTCCTGGAGCATTACTGTTTCAAGGCCAGCAACAGAGAAAAACAGTGTGTGCTGCTTGGGAGTGTCTGAATTCAGGGAAGGCAGCACAGCACCTCTTTTAAAGGCAAACCTACCCAGAATAATCTCCCTTTTGATGAGCTCAAACTCAACTGATTAGGGACCTTAATTACATCTACAGAATTCCTTCACCCTTGCCATATAATGAAGCGTAATCACAGGAGCACTATTTCATCTCCTTTACCATATCCTATTGATTAGAAGAAGCAAGTTATGGGTTCCATCCTAACCCAACGAGAGGGGATTCTACAAGGACATGACTCATTGGGGGCTACCTTGGTATTGTCCACACAGAGGCCTGGGTCCTCAATTTTTCTGCTGTACCCTATCACTACCTTCCATCCTAAAGTTCCCCTCATGGTTCAAGAAAGTCCTAGAGCTCTACCCATCGTATCCACCAAACACCCTACAGAAAGGAGAAAGAAATAAAGAAAGAGTATTCCTCCCAACTGGTTCAGCTGCCTGTGAGCTGGCTTTGCAGGAGTCCTACAAGTTCACTGAAATCTCTTCAGCCTCGGCCCCTGGCAATTAGGAGACACATCATCTGTAAAAGAGTTATTAAGATGCAATAAAACAAACTTAAAGTCACTCTGCTTTTTATTGTCACCATTCACCAAAAATTCTAAATAATCCAGTGATAGAATACTCTTGCCTCGTCCCCAAAAAACATTGTAGGTGGTCTAATTTCTAAACAATTGGTGTTCTTATGGAAGAGTTTTAATAATATATGTGGAAGTTTCAAATTAGCAGAGTTTTATTACTTATCCTCTAATAACATGGTATTCTACTTGGAAGTTAATTCAAAGAACTCCCCATTCACATCCCAGCACAGGAGAAACCACCTACTTCAAGAGTATGTTCATAATGGTCTAGAATCTTCCAAGTCCCCCCCTCCCCAGGCACAGTTTGTGCCACCAGCTCCATTGGGATGACACATCTCTGAAGTGAAACAACAGATACTAAATAAACAATGACAGTACAGGAAAGAAACAGAAATGGATGGGAATGCAAGCTGGTGCAGCCACTCTGGAAAACAGCATGGAGGTTCCTCAAAAAACTAAAAATAGTACTACCCTATGACCCAGCAATTGCACTACTAGGCATTTATTCAAAGGATACAGGTGTGCTGTTTCGAAGGGACACATACACCCCCATGTTTATAGCAGCACTATCAACAATAGCCAAAGTATGGAAAGAGCCCAAATGTCCATCGATGGATGAATGGGTAAAGAAGATGTGGTATATATATACAATGGAGAATTACTCAGCAATCAAAAAGAATGGAATCTTGCCATTTGCAACCACGTGGATGGAACTGGAGAGTATTATGCTAAGTGAAATTAGTCAGAGAAAGAGAGAAATCATATGACTTCACTCATATGAGGATTTTAAGACAGAAGACAAATGAACATAAGGGAAGGGAAACAAAAATAATATAAAAACAGGGAGGGGGACAAAACAGAAGACTCATAAATATGGAGAACAAATTGAGGGTTACGGGAGGGGTTGTGGGAGGGGGGAAGGGCTAAATGGGTAAGGGGCACTAAGGAATCTACTCCTGAAATCATTGTTGCACTATATGCTAACTAATTTGGATGTAAATTTTAAAAAATCAAAAATAAAACGAGTTAATTTTAAAAAAGGGGAAAAAAAAAGAAACAAAACTGGAATTGATGACGTTTTGGGGTGATGGTGGGGGCTCCGGAGCCGACAACCAAGAAAGAATTCTTGAAGACATCTTTGGTACAAAACAGTGATTTTATTAAATCACAGGAACAAAACCCGTGGACAGGAAAAGCTGCACTGGGGTTGTGAAGAGTGGCTCATTACATACTATGAAGTTGGGGGAGGTAAAGTCAAAAGGGAGGCTTCCTGAGGGACTTTGATGTGCTGAAGAGGACTCCTAAATTACCTGAGGCCTTGCTATTGTCAAGCGAAGATTGTTTTCCCTCTAGTAAGGAATTAACATTAGGACAGTAGTTCCTGGAGAAATGTTGTACTCTGTATTTGTCTCAAGTGTTGTCAGTGAGCTGCAGGTTATAAGGAAATTTAATTTCACCTGCCATTTCCTGCTTGCCGTTGTTCCCCATATCACTGTGGAGGGGATGTGATGTTGGGGCTCCAGGGAACTGAGTCTACAGGTTACTGGAGATTAGGCTATTGATAAGATTGTCTTTTTCTTGTAATTTACCAAGACACCTGTAAACTGATAGAGATCCATGTCCTGTATGCCTGATCTCTCAGTTGGCCATTTGTTTTCTTTCCTTTCCCTTGTCCTTGGGCAGCCAGGAGTGCCTGAGGAATATCACACACATCCCACCTGCTGGCGGGGAGAAGGGGTGCTAGCTTGCACTTTGACCTCAGCGTGACCCCATGCTCCCTCATCAGAATTGCTTCAATTCTTTCATTCTGTGTAACCACTTAGAGTTGTTTTGTTGTGTTTAAATTTAAGCCAAGGGACAAGGGGCATCTAGGTGTCTCAGTTGGTTGGGCATCCGACTTTAGGTCAGGTCCTGATCCTGCAGTTCGTGGGTTCAGGCCCCGCATCGGGCTCTGTGCTGACAGCCCGGAGCCTGGATCCTGTTTTGGATTCTGTGTCTCCCTCTCCCTCTGCCCCTCCTCCACTCACACTCTGTCTCACTCTCTCTTAAAAATAAATAAATATTTAAATAAATAAATAAGTAAATAAATAGATAGATAGATAGATAAATAAATAAAACAAAAGAGAGGGGTGCCTGAGTGGCTCAGTCACTTGAGCACCTGAACACTCAGGTCATTATCTCGAGGCTTGTGAGTTTGCGCCCGTGTTGGGTTCTATGCTGACAGCTCAGAGCCTGGAGTCTGCTTTGGAATCTGTGTCTCCCTCCCTCTCTGCTCCTCCCCCACTCATGCTCTGTCTCTCAAAAATAAATAAATGTTAAAAAAAATTTTTTTAAGCAATAAAAGACAGTGCAAACTGTGAGGTGTATTTTTTTTTTTTTTGGTCACCACAAATTTTAACTTATACGTGAAATATTTCACTTCATGATGATGATTTAAAATTTTTAAATATTTTTTTTAAGTAAGCTCTACGCTCAATAAAAAGCTCGAACTCACAACCCTGAGATCAAGAGTCACGTGCTCCACCGACTGATCCAGTCAGGTGCCCCTTTCTTCTTGTTTAAATTTTTTTTTTTAATGTTTTATTTATTTTTGAGACAGAGAGAGACAGAGTATGAATGGGGGAGGGTCAGAACGAGAGGGAGACACAGAATCTGAAGCAGGCTCCAGGCTCTGAGCTGTCAGCACATAGCCTGATGCGGGGCTCGAACTCACGGACCGCGAGATCGTGACCTGAGCCGAAGTTGGATGCTTAACCGACTGAGCCACCCAGGCGCCCCATCTTCTTGTTTAATTGTTAGTTGTTTCTCAACCAAAGAACAAATTCAGGAAGTGAGACATCACATCAGTGGCAATTTAATGGGTGCCTAATTTTTGCAGATGTTTTAGTTTTATTAAATTTTAACACATGGGATTCCCGGGAGGCTCAGTCAGTTGAGCACCTGACTTTTGATTTTGGCTCAGGTCATGATCTCACAGTTCATGAGATCTTGTTGGGCTCTACGCTGACAGAGTGGAGCCTGCTTGAGATTCCCTCTCTGCCCTTCCCCCACTCACGTTCTCCCTCTCTCTCTCTGTTTCTGTCTCTCTTTCTCTCTCAAAATAAATAAACATTTTTAAAAACGTTTTGTTTAACTTTTATTAACTTCATTAGTTACTATAAGGTTATCCATTACTATGACAGACAATTATACAGATATAATTGGGGTTTTTTCTATTTCTTTCCTTTTGACATACCTATGGAGCCCAATGATCTTGATTTATCTTTCTATAAAATAAATAAATACAATAAGTAACTACAGAACATGCTTTGCTGAACTCTGTTTTGAGATGGAGAGATCTCTACTTTCCTGTGCTTCTGAGATGGAAAGAGAAAGAACCTTACTTATCCTGTTCTCTGCTCTGAGGTGCCCCAACCATGTATCAACATCAGGCCATTGTTCTGGCCTGAAAAATCTGGCTGTGAGGGAACCATCTCCCCCCACACAGGTGAGCTTTACAAGGTGTGAGTCAAGATCAAGCCATTGTTCATTCAGTAATAAACGGCGTAAGTTAGGAATAGAAATTGAAAAAAATCCTTTAAAATGGTAATCTGTTATCTTTAATGGACAGAAAGATTGTTAGGGTTTAAAGAATTTGCCTTTCTTTTTCCTGTGCTCAACATTAGTTTGGAGGCTCAACCTTTTATCAACGTTTAAGTGCTCTATCTATCCCATTGAGAAGTTTGAACAAAGAATTCTCACCTTCTTTAGAATGAACAGGCTATGTTAACCAGGTGCATTGGGAAGGGGACACACAAAAACCCCATCCTGGAAATTCTTTACTCAGAATTACACTAGCTGGAACTGTATCCTGGAACCTCATTCTCAACAGATAGTGGAAAACACCCTGTCTCAAAAATCTGATAATGAAATGTTCATTCAATGCATTATGTAACCTCCCTCTATAACAAAGGACATCAAATTTCATCAGATCTTTCTGTCCAGGCAACTCATAGCTCCTTTCCACTTCTGGGTCTGTGCAAGTTCACCCGTTTCAGTCCACACCACTGGATATTTCCAGAAGAGGGCAGAGAGATGCGGTAGTAGTATTGGTTTATGATTTTATGTAATTCTGACATTAGGTCTCCCCAAATGCCTCATCAATTAACCTGGGGAGGGGGCAGAAACAGAAACTGCTCATGCTCACTATACTGGGGTAGGCTCAAGGAAGCATGACCCTCTGCTCACACATTCACTATCAAGAAAGATCCAGGACACTGGCCATGACAAGGACAGTGTTCATGTGTGGACATTCTCAAGCGCAATACTTGTTTACTTCATTGTACAAGAAAACATGGATCATGGATCATGCATTTCAAAATTAAGTCATTTCTATATTTTAAATTCATATTCATAGAAATTGAATGCTATTTATTAAATAACTTTTAATAAATGTTATTCTCAGGAATATTAATTATTTACTAAATAATACTCCATGAATGTTATGTGTTACATAATAGTTATTAATAATATAATAGAAATAACATACCTTGAATAAATGTTATTAAATGAGAATATATTCAATTGTAAAATTAAGCATCAAATCTCCACTGTGTTAAATATAAATAGTTAAGTCAAATACAAATGGAAAAAGAATAAAGAGGGTGTATTCTGTATTTGCAACAGTGAGGATAAGACACGTGTATGTTCACTGCAAACCTAACATTTCCCCACTGCGGTGTGGGGATGGGGAGAGGAGAGGGTGTTAGGCAAGTTGCTTGGAAGCCTCCCAGGGGCACCTCCTCCCCTTTGCTGGGTTTTGGTTCTTTCTGTCAGGGACCCACCTCCAAGTTCTCTGGGCCAAGAGATATATAGTCCATGTTGAGCCCAGAAGAGAAAAAGCAAGCCAGTCAAAGTAGAGAAGTTTGGTGGCTCTGGCTAAGAGCCTCCCCATTCTTTCTGGGGTTTCTCAAAATGGTTCTCTCTGGCTCAGAAGACACCTCCCCCCCTCCCCCCCACCCCCTCCCCCACGCTCCCTGACAACCAGTACTGTGGGGCAGATGCTCCCAAGACTGCAATTTGAGAAACTCTGACCTTTTAAACAAACTGAACCTGAGATCCTCTTAACACAATAGAGTAAAACAATGCTTGGGCTTCGGGTTATTAAATGTATAATGCCTATTTTTTCTATTACTTAGTTAACACAGAAAGTGGGGAGGCAGGGATGGAAAGCATCAGAGGCGATCCAGTGCTACTGGGTTGGGGATGCTCACGGATAAAGCACAGCCAGTGAAGTACAGTCCTGGGAAGAAATGCATGAGGTACAAACTAAGTCAGAACCTGAAGCCCCAAAATGCAAATTAAAATGGCCTAGTCCATAAAAGAAAGCAAGCCCCGAGGAAGAAAAAACAATTTGGGGAAATTGTGAAAATGGCCCCATGAAAATGAAAGGGGGGGGAGGCTCAATGAATAAATTACTGCAAAAGTAATTTTTTTAAGCACACGGAATTTTTTAATATACTGCTCAACACCACACACACACACACACACACACACACACAGAAATTCTTCTGCTTTGCAATGGTAACTACGATGTCAGCAGAGATTTCTTTAAGCAGATGTTCTTTCTCCTTTAAGGGCCATATTGGAAAATTGACATGATTCTTTGCCCCAGGCCGAGATGCTGAGTCTGCAGCCAGTCCAGCCACTACCCCCCCCCCCCACCGCCCTGCTTTTCTCTCTACTTACATCTTTTTCTGCTTCTGCAGCTGCCACCCTATTTGCTATTCTCTAGAATAGTAATAGCAATCTCAGGTGTTTCTTCTACAGACATCTTCTATGGCCATAAAATATTGTCACTATCTCCCTTTTTTAAAAACACATAATTTTTAATGTTTATTTATTTTTAAGAAAGAGAGAGAGAGGGCACGTGAGCAAGGAGAAAAGCAGAGAGAGGCAGACAGAGATCCGAAGTGGGCTCCACACTGACCGCAGAGAGCCCGATGTGGGGCTCAAACTCAGGAACCGCGAGATCATGACCTAAGCTGCAGTGGGATGCTTAACTGAATGAGAGCCCCAGTCACCATCTCCCTTAGTGAAAATAACTTCAAGTGCCCCTGCATCCCCCTTTATTTTGCTTCACAAAGAAGGTCCTCCAAATAATCATAGGCAAACTGGTATCTCCACCACGACGCTCCCACAGTTTGCCACTGCAAGCTGGCTTCTGCCCCATCACTGCTCTGAAAGTGCTTTCACGAAGATCCCCGAAGGCCTCCTGTTGCCAAACATAATTTCTTTTTATCAAGCCTCAGCATCCCCCAAACTCTCTCTGACGTTTGACCCTGTTGATCACTCCGTGTCTTTAAAACTTTTTTCTCCTTTGGGTTTCGAGTATACACTCCTAATTCTGCTGCCTTGCCTACATTCCTGCTCAGATTTTTTTGCTCCTTAAATCTGGGTGTTCCCTAGGGCTCTGCATTCATCCTAGTCTATACCTGTGGCTCCAACTGTGGTCTCCAGACAGGGACATCCTCATCCTCAATGGCCCTTGTTAGAAATGCAAATTATGGGGGCACCTGGGTGGTTCAGTCAGTTAAGCATAGGGCTCTTGATTTCAGCCCAGGTCATGATCTCAAAGTTCATGGGATTGAGCCCTGCTTTAGGCTGTCTACTGTGAGCGCAGAGCCTGGTTGGGATCCTCTGTCTCCCTCTCTCTCTGCTCCTCCCCTGCTTGCTCTCTCTCAAAAATAAACATAAAATTTTTTTTAAAAAGAAATGCAAATTATGTTGCCAGATAGAATTAAAGATACCCAGTTCAACTGGAATGTCAGCAAGGAATAAATTTTATGATAAAAAGTATTTAGGGTAAGTACGTCCCATGTAATTTTGGGATACACTTATCCTTTTAAAAAAAATGTTTACCTGAAATTCAAATTTAATTATGCATCTTGCTTTTTTTTTTCAGTTTGCTAAATCTTACAGTCCTAAATGCAAATTAGCAGTCCCTGTCAGAGTCCTACTTGATGAGGGAGCATGGGGCAGGCTGGGGGCAAAATACAAGCTAGTACAACCTCACCCCTACCCAGGTGGGATATGTGTGACACTCCTCAGGCACTCCTGGCTGCCCAAGGACAAAGGAAAAGACAGAAAACAAATGGTTAAACTGATAGAGTCTCCATCTCTACATCTAGTTTACAAATACCAGTAAATTACAAGAAAAAGGCAATGTTATCAATAGCCTGATCTCCAGTAACCTGTAGACTCAGTTCCCTGGAGCCCCAACATCACATCCCCTCCATAGTGATATGGGGAACAACGGCAAGCAGGAAATGGCAGGTGAAACTAAATTTCCTTATAACCTGCAGCCCACTGACAACACTTAAGACAGAGTACAGAGTACAACATTTCTCCAGGAACTACTGTCCTAATGTTAATTCCTTACTAGAGGGAAAACAATCTTCGCTTGACAATAGCAAGGCCTCAGGTAATTTAGGAGTCCTCTTCAGCACATCAAAGTCCCTCAGGAGGCCTCCCTTTTGACTTTACCTCCCCCAACTTCATAGTATGTAATAAGCCACTCTTCACAATCCCAATGCAGCTTTTCCTGCCCATGGGTACTGCCCCATGCTTTAATAAAATCACTGTTTTGTACCAAAGATGTCTTCAAGAATTCTTTCTTGGCTGTCACCTCCAAACCCCATGAAACCCACCATCACTCCAAAACCTCTTCACTACTGACAGTCTGGAGATGGGGCCCATAATCTGCATTTTGACAAGCTCTCTACATGATTCTAATATTCCCTAAAGTTTAAGGAGCACCTCTCCACACCAGGCCCTCGGCCGACCTCATCTGTTCCCATGACACTTCCCCAAAGTGTGGGATGCTCCTGAACTGCTAACTGGTGTAAGTTTTTCCTGAATTTGACTTAATCATGTGACCCACCTCTGTGTGGAAAAGTAGGAGCAACGCCAGAATAAAGTGATGGAGTGCTTGGCTTTAGAGCAATTTCAACCTGTCTTGGTGTGAGACTGAAAGATTTGGGAGTAGACTCAATGAGAGAGAATCTGTTTTTTCTGCAATTCGCTGCATAGAGTTATAACAAATAAAAAAAATAAAAAAAATAAAAAGTCCCTGGCAGCACGTTTGTGGCACCCAGTCCCACCTCCTCACCTCTAAAAGGGAAGGTGACAGGGACCCCCCGTAAGGTTGGGGGTCTGAGTGTAGAGCAGCCAGTGCATCCATCCAGAGTCCCTCTGAGCCACCATGGCTTTGGATCCTGTAGACAGCCTCGGACAGCGAATTAAGTTTGCACAGTTGCCTGTTCTTCCCTCCAGAAGAGTCTTATGGAGTTAACTCCGACATTATGGAGGAAGAAGCAGCCTTTAATCAAAATAGCACTGTGGATCGCAGGATCCAATTGATTGAAAGCCTTGCTCTCCTTCTACACACTACAGTTTACTGAGCACCTACTAGGCACTGGGAACTGGGTCTGATGCTATACAGATTGTAATAGTTCTAACTGTGGGAGTTACTGATCAAACAAGAAACACTGCAAGAGCTGGGTTCCAATTCACTTTACCAATAATTGTGGTATAGTTCTGGGTATGTTGCTATTATATGGAAATAAAAATCTCAACGGTAAATGAAGTTATTAAAAAGAGCAGCCACAATGAAGCCTCAGATACTTATATAACTTTAGAATGAAAATATCAAGAAGGACAATGGGAAAATCATGCAAGGCATATTCCATCAAATAATTAAAGACTGGACTTTTTTATAAATGCTTGATGGCAAGAAAATGTCACAAGTCAGAATAATGTTCATTATTTGTTGAATATGTTCCATATGTCACATGCGTGGATTTTCTAATCCTACGAAGAGATTTCAGCTGAAAACTCCCATTGTGTTGACTAGAAAATGAGTGACTTACTTCTTCCCATGCAAGGGGCTGGGAAACCGATTTGGCACAGCAGGTGGCACTGTCTCCCTTGGGTTTCTCTGGTGGGGTCCCCTGGCCACACAGAGCCTTCCTTGAGGAGGCAAGGGTGACAGGGCCCTGTTGTCTTGCTGCAGGCTGCCCCCCAACTCACCTCTGCCACTCCCTCCAGTCACCTGCCTCTCCCTGAAGGTTCCCACCGCCAGCAATGCCCTTTCCCTGTTGCTCTACTTGGAAAATGTCTACTCATCCTTTTCCGTACAGCCTTCATGAAATGTCACCTCCCCTGTGACACCTATTTGAGGCCTCCAAGTAGAATCGGTAACCCCCGCTCTCTATCGGTGTCGTAACGCTTTATATTTGCTCATGTATTTCTTCATGAAATATTTATTGATCAGCTGCTACGGATCAGACAGTGTGTCCGGCCCTGGAAACAGAAAGATATGTGGTGTGTGGGGTCTGCTGTCATGAAGCTGGCAAGCCACAGGGAAGGATGGTACACTAAGGGTGGATGAGGATGTGCAAGGGGAGCATTAGGGAAGCATAGGGTGGGCCTAGGGAGGACAGAAGGTGGAGATGCCTGAGGGGGTGCCTGAGATGACCATGCAAGGAGCAGTCAATGGATGGGAAGGAAGGAGAGGGCACTCTGGGCAGTGGGGACCGTGGAAAGGCCCGTGAGTTAGGCATGCTGGGGATGGGGACAACTTACAAGCAGTTGGATGTTTGGGGGAACTCAGAGATTGACAACAGATACGGCAGGTAAAATGAGTAGAGATCAGAACATTCCCGTCCCTATAGGATGCTTATATCTCATCCAGGCAGCCTATTAGAATCACTCTGGTAGAATCATAAAAGTACACACCCCCAGATGTGCTGATTTAGTCAGTAGGTCTGGGCAAGGGCCAGAAATCTTCCATTTTAACAAATGCTCAGGTAGCCATGATTCATTTGCCCAAAGAACCACATTTTTAAGAAACACTTCTATAATTGATGGGAAGCCCTTGAGGAATTTATAAAAGCAAATAACAGAGATTTGTGTTTTAGAGAGAATACTCTTGCAGTTTAAAGGAGAATCAATTAAGAGAATGAAGCTGGAAGCGGAGTCCACTTAGGAGGCCTCTTCTGTGGTCAAAGTAAGAAATGGTAGGGGTCCCATCCAGAGTAACAATTCAGGGGAAAATGAAATTCCCCAAGCCTGGTGATTAGATAGACCAGAGACGAGAGAAGAGAAGGCTCCTGGTTTCCCAGCATGAACGGGGCCCCAAGTGAAACAGGGAAGACACAGGAGAAGGCAAGTTGGAGGAAAGAAGGTGGGGCATTCAGTCTTTTTCATACAGAGCAGTCGGTGCCTGGGAACATCCAGACAGAACACTCAGAGAGCTGAATGTGTGAGTCTGAAGCTTGGGAGAGCAGAATGAGCCCAGGAGACAGATCTGGAAATAGTCTGCCCCTGCTGCTGGTCGGGGACCATGAGACCTAGAAAGAGCCCCTGTGAGAGCATTCAGCATGAGAAGAAGAAAACCTACACAGACCTCCAGCGAGCACCAGGTGCAGTGGACTAGCTGGGGAAGAGGAGCCATGGCGCACCAGGAGAGCATGGGTTAGGGGACCCAAAGAAGGGAAACATCAGGAGGGAGCACCGTGTTGGGATTAAGGGCATAGGTTCTGAAGTCAGACTGCTCCAGCACTTACTAGTAGTTGGGTAAAATGGAGTATTATCTTTTACTGTCTGTGTCTCAGTTCCCTCATCTGTAAAATGGGCATACTGAGGGGCACCCATCTCATTGGGTTATTCTGATGGTAAAGTCAGTTAATATAAAAAAAAGCATGTAGGCTATGTATGACCTCCACATATGAGGTTCTTTTTTTTAAAACAGTTTTATTGAGGTATAGTTGCAGAGTAAAATGGAGTCTCTCATGTCAAGCAGGGGCCTGTGTCAAGCAACGACATAAGCATTTAAAGGTGAGCAGGTATGCAATCTCACCTGGACCAGCATCAGCTGACACCCCAGAAGAGATAACATGCAGAACCAGAGGAAGTCTGCAGGAGCCAAGTGATTAAATCTTTTTAAAAAGGGGAGGATTTTTGCAGCAAACTGTCAGACTCTTCAGACATGACCTCTCTATATCTGACCACTTAAAAAAGGCAACTGCTGCTGAAGGCCCAGCCTGACTGAGGTACGAACAGAACCGAGATCCTAGATCCTTCACTGCTTGGACATAACAAGCAGTAAGTGCTGAGAACTGTCCCGGACCCAACCAAAGCCTCATCTCAACTGTGCGCCCACAGACTGACGTCGAGTTTGGTTCGTTAACTTCCTACATCCTTCTGTTATCTTGTTTGTTGTGTGGTTCATCTTACATCCTGCTCTGTGCACTGTGTAAGAAGCCAAGTGTGATCACATAGTGAAATGTCATTGAGTTTGGAATCCTGAACCTGCTTTGTAACTGTGATTCACTTTGCTTTATGACTGAATGAAGCTGACACTAGAAAGACACAACTCACATGTGCACCTTCCTAGCGCACTGACAAATTGATATGTAAAAACCTGCATGTATTTCACATATATAATTTGGTGAGTTTGGACATATGCCTACACACATGAAACCATCACCACAACTGAAGTAATAGAAGTATCCATCACCTCCAAAAGTTTCCTTATATCTGTGTGTGTGCGTGTGCGTGTGTGTGTGTGTGTGTGTGCGTGTGTGTGTGTAGTAAGAATACTTAACATGAGATCTACTCTATTAACCAATGTTTAAGTGCACAGTACTGTTCTGTTAACTACAGGCATAAATGTTGTACAGCAGATCCCTAGGCTTAGGTGGACCAGAGACCTGAGCCCTGATCCTGAAAAGGATCAATGATATCTCTGCCAAAGCCAGATCAGATGGACAATGACAACCTGGCCCCAATACTAGATACCTAGTGTTCTCCTAACCAGTCCACTAAGACAACATAAGTACCCTCCTCCTCCCCACAATACGCAGGATGGTGAGGGAGAAGGTGACCCTGGGTCCCACTAAGATTTAACTTCTGCCATCCGGCAGATTATAGATTCAACAAGAAAAGACATTAACTATATTCAGTTACAGAAATTCTACAAAAGATACACTTCTTAAATCTGTGTTTATGGGTAGAGATGTGTGTCTGCTACAGAAATCAGAGGAGGCTCTGATGAACGTCCTGCTAAATTCACACAGTCCTGTGCTCATGTCTACGGTCTCATCAGCATTCCAAGAAGGAAGGGACATGACCTTGACGGCGGCAGGCCTTTTCTCCCATAACCAGCACTGAATGAGACCCGAGTGTTTATAATCCCTCCATTTAATGAGCCAGGTATGGCCTGGAAGGTTCCTGTTTGGCTAAAGCAGTGCATTAGAAACAAAAGTTCTTAAATTTTTCAGACCCAAATAATCTTTCATATGCTTTATGATGCTAAATTCTGATCTTCTAACTAACCTATTAAAGTACCTGAGGAAATTTAGTGCTCTTTTTTGAGGAAAATATTGATCCTTCCCACAGGACCCTGTGTGACTGACACATGGCAAAAGACAGAAATCAGGCTCTTCAATTTCAACATGTTGGAAATTCTGCCTCCTTCCAGCCTCTGAGGTGTACAGATGGATTCTTCTGCCAACAACGCAGACCATAACTTAAGGTCCAAGTTGAAAAATCCAACCACAAACCAATTTAAAGCCAGCCCTTTCCAAATGGATAACGAGGTAGTATATGTATACAACGGAATGTTACTCTGTGATCAAAAAGAATGAAATCTTGACATTTGCAACAACGTGAATGGAACTAGAATGTATTATGCTAAGCAAAATAAGTCAGAGAAAGACCAATAACATATGATTTCACTCATATGTGGAATTTAAGAAACAAAACAGATGAGCAGAGGGGAAAGGGAAGGGAAAACAAGATAAAAACAGAGAGGGAGGCAAACTATAAGACTCCTAAATACAGAGAACAAACTGAGGGTTGCTGGCAGGGTGTTGGGTGGAGAGATGGGCTTTATGGGTGATGGGCATTAAGGAGGGCACTTGTTGGCATGAGCACTGGGTGTTATATGCTAAGTGATGAATCACTAAATTCTACTCCTAAACCGTCATTACACTATATGTTAACTAACTTGAATATTAAATAAATAAATAAATAAATAAATAAATAAATAAATAAAACCAGCCCTTTTCAAAGGATCCTGTGAGGCCTCTGATATTTAGGGCACCGAGGGTCATGTAATGCCCCACTATCTCTTCCCCCTTTTAGAGCACTCCCCAGCCACCAGTGGGTTAGACAGCACAAAGTAACCACTCTGGCTCATATTAATTACCCAAGCTCCCTGCAGAAATGGCTTCCCTTCATCAAGATTCTTCTTCTCTTCAGTTTTTATAGATTGTATATGTAAGAATATACAAGAAATAGCCACTTAAACAATGTCTCTGTGACTTTTCCAAAATTGGAGTTACTCCCCATTAGGTTATGAACTGTCCCTCATGGAAAACATAGTTGATAAACTGCTTCTTGATCCAGGGCAAGAAAAACTTCAGTTCCTCAAAGAGCTAGTCTGCATCTTCCTGTCAAGCAATACAAATTGTATTACTCAACTATTTCCCTTTTTGCCTCAGCTCCAGAAAAGTGAAAATTATTGTACCCTACTGCAGTAATTGATTTATCTCAAGGGCACTGTAACATTGATTCCTCTGCTATATTAATGTATCTCTGGTCTAAATTGTGCATTGTGTTTGATTTTGTGAACAGCCTCCGGCTTTTCTAGATATGGGGGGGCTATCATTTTAAAGAAATGCATTTTAATTTTACCAAAAATTGGTTTCCTTTGAAACTTTTATTTCAGTTTTATTTTTATGTTAATTTTTCTGTTTGACTAATCTCTGTGCCCTACATGAGAACCTCAGTTCCATGGGGGGAAAGACTCTATTTAATCTGCTCACTGATGTATCTTCAGTCCCTGGCGTCATGCCAGAGGGCCTTCCATACCTGTGTCAGTCAAAATAGACCAAATTGTGCTGCATGAACATAGAGCCTGAAAACTCCTAAGAACAAACTGGTTTTTTTCTCACTTATTCTACATATCCATAGAGATCAGCTATGGGTGTTCTCTGCTTTATATCCACTGGAAGATTATCATGACAAAAAGAAAGAGATAGGAGAAGCCACAAATCACTTGCCAGTGCTTTCCCTTGACTAGCAAAACTCCAATCACATGACCAGGAAGGGGATGCGTCACCCTCCCAGGAAGGGTTCCTACAGTAAGGGAATTTGGTGATTGGTCATACCATCTATAATGCTACTCTAGGAAATTAATTCATCTAGACTTATAAATTACATTTTCTCAAATTAGTGAGGTGCTGTTTATTCCTTCCCATGTATATTTAGCCTTTGGTACATTTTAAACTTGTTTTATAATAGCTTGATTTCAAAGTATCTCACTATACCATTGATTTGGTTATATTTAGGTCAAATATACTTCACCACGCATAATATCTCCCTCTTTCAAACAGCTCAGGAAGTCTTGAGAGCTGCATACTAACTTTTCCCAACACCACAACAGTTTCAGAGACTTTAGTTGACTTTTGCCGAGCTGATATCAGAGTTTCCATGTTCTATAATTGGATAGCTCAGATAACCTGAAACCCTTTCACTTCAAAACACCTGAAAATCCTGGACTACATATAACAAACATTCTCTTAAAGACATGCCTGAGCTTGGAATAAAATAAGGAAACTCCAAGGGCCAAAGATGAGAATAAAACTGAAAAATACAACAGGAAGCCAGAGAGCCAAGAGTGTAGCAATCATATGGTTGATGGGACTTTCCAGTTTGCTACCAGCCTCACAAACTCAGGGTTGAGATTTTAAAGTCTTCATGAAAGGAGTAGACCCCAGTCAAGTTGAGGAGTTACAACTGAGACCCCAAATAAAGCTTTACTCCCCAAAGGACCTCAGCCTAAGTAAAAGCTATGCCTGGGTTGCCATATTTAGCAAATAATAATATAGTAACATCCAGTTAAATCGATATAATGTGAATGAACAGCAAATAAAATTTTAATATAGGTATGTCCAGTATAGCATTTGAGACATACTTATACTAGAAAATTATTCATTATCTATCTGAAATTCAGATTTAACTGGGAGCCCTGTATTTCACCTGGCAACCCTAGATACACCAGAAAAATTACCCACCAGTATAAGAGTCAACAAGAATGCTTGCCTATCTCCACGTGGGCTCTGAGTTGGGCCAGGAAACTATCCCCCACAAGAATTAACAATCCAGAGTAGTTGGAATTAACAACTCAGGCAACAACAGATGTTGGTGAGGATGCTGAGAAAGAGAAACCCTTTTGCACTGCTGGTGGGAATGCAAACTGGTGCAGCCGCTCTGGAAAACAGTATGGAGGCTCCTCAAGAAATTAAAAATAGAACTACCCTAAGACCCAGCAGCTGCATTACTAGGTATTTATCCAATGGACACAGGAGTGCTGATTCAAAGGGACACATGCACCTCAATGTTTATAGCAGCGCTTATGACAACAGCCAAAGTATGGAAAGAGCCCAAAGGACCATCGACTGATGAACGGATAAAGAAGATGTGGTGTGTATGTGTATATATATACGTGTATATATATATATGTGTGTGTGTGTGTATATATATATATATATATATATATATATATATATATATGTAATGGAATATTACTCAGGAATCAAAACGAATGAAATCTTGCCATCTGCAAAAACGTGAATGGAACTAGAGTGTATTATGTTAAGTGAAATTAAGTCAGTCAGAGAAAGACAATTATCATATGATTTCACTCATATGTGTTATTTAGGAAACATAACAGATGAACTTAGGGGAAGGGAAGCAAAACTAAGATAAAAACAGAGAGGGAGACAAACGATAAGAGACTCTTAAATACAGAGAACAAAATGAGGGTTGCTGGTGTGGTATTGGATAGGGGAATGGGCTAAATGGGTGATAGGCATTAAGGAGGGCACTTGTTGGGATGAGCATGGAGTGTTCATGATGAATCACTAAATTCTATTCCTGAAATTACTAATACACTATTATGTTAACTAACTTGGATTTAAATTTTAAAGAATAAATAAAAATTAAAAATTAAAAAAAAGAATTAACAATCATAGGTCTGCCCTCTCACAGACTTAACAATTTAGCTTTACACTACCTGTATGATCCTCATCTACCAAGCCAGAAATTAGCATAAAAAATGCTCCCCAACTTTCCCCCCACTCACCCGCTGCCAAGACCATGATACCCCAGGACTCCTAGCAGAAGGAAATAAAACCGGCTCTGAGTGGGGAGGGGTCTCATCCTCAACTCAAGCCGCTGCGGAGGTCCACAGACAAAACCTCACTAAAGATGAACTCACAACCCAAAATTACACAATATGGGGGTCACTTGTGTACAGCAAGGAAGGCTGGCCCTTTCACTCACCAGTTAAAAAAGTCAAAGGGCACAAAGTCTTTGAAACACATCCAGAGTCGCTCAAAGCTGATTAGTTGGCTGTTTAGGTGGGGCAAATCAAGTATCCAGTTCCATGACTTCAGACTGTATTCTCATCTGGCCAACCATCTCACACAAATCCATCACCATTGCTGAGGGGAGAAAAGCAACACAAAAAAAGCCAGTTCTAGTGACAGCAGGTTTAGCATTCGTTAATCCATTACAAACAGACCTTAAGGCACTTCAGTGCTTTTCATTTCCTTTTCTCATTAAGAACTACTTGTTTACTAAAACTAGAGAAAAGCTGGAGCCAACCACTTTTAAAGCCTTAGCTTTAATACATCTGCTGCCCTGAATTTCCCATAGACTAAGCTACATCCCAGTTTGCCTGGGACTTTTCTGGGTTTAGCAATGAAATGCCCCATCCTAGTCAAACCAAGAGAGTTGGTCACAGAAACCATTCTTCATCTTAATAAAAGGGAAATTAAGTAAATCTGTGAAGGTTTTCCTCTTTGTTTTCCTACCAGCAGCATTCAGGCAAAACAAGCTAATAATTATTTCAAGAGGTTCTTGCAGAGTGCCTATAATTACAGCATAGGTATATAAATAGGCATACACACTTTTCACTCCTTGAGCTCTGGTTTCCGCATCTGTGAAACACAGACAACCATGGAACCATAAGGTTTTGGCAAGGATTAATGAGACCGTGTAGAAAGCAGATCAAGCACTTAGCATGGTTCCTCACCCATAATAAACACGCCAGCAAGATAGCTATCTTGATTACTAAGTTTCAGACTTTTGTAGCATACAGATTTTATACTTCAGAAACATTTACTATATGCTTCCATTTTGCACATTTTTGGTTTGAAGTAGCAGTTTTGTCGGTATTGCTGGATTATTCTCGCACAGCTTGTCAGAATTTATTGACAGGTACAAATAATTTCCTCTTATTGTGTTTGGACACTGATCGTTCATCCTTTGACTTTCAGAATTCAAAAATATTCGCCAAGATTTAGGGAAAAATAACAACAATCTCGATCATTTTTTCCCACTTTTTAGAAAGCAAACTTGATGTGCTTTATCTTGCCTGCCTATCCTTTTATTCCAACATGTACGAGTAACTGCGAAAATAGCATTCTCTTTATCCCATCTCTGACTATCAGTGACCCAGAACTAACAGGTTTGTATTTCCACCTGACTGATTTTCAAAGTATTCAAACTCTAAATAACCTTAAATTGAGTATATATTTTATGTCATCCATTGTTTTACTGAAAGAGAAGGGGCTAAGAAAGCTCATATTTCCCCTGTGGCATTAGGCTGCATTGAGCATATGAGTATTAACAATCTTTTAAATTGCTGTCAATTTGAAGACATTACCTTCTCTCTGTTAGGACATAATGCTGAGTCATTTGGAGTGAGTTGGGACAGATTTGCCCTAAATCACTCCTAAAATCTTGTTTGGTTTCCTCTGGCCAGAATATCGTATAATATACTGGTTACTTTGGATATTGCAAGGTTTATCTTTGTTTGACATTAAAGGTCCTAAATGGGATCAAAACACATGATCTGAGCTAACATTCCTCGTACTTAAATATACATACAAACCATATTTTGAGAAACTTGTTGAACACAGATTCTGATTTGATCGGTCTGGGCTGTGGCTTGGAACTCTGCATTTCCAGCAAGCCCCCAGGTGACACCGACCCTACTGGTCTGGGGACCACCCTACAGCAGCACGGGTGTAAGGCAGTAGTTCTCGGGGTGTGGTTATGGCACCAGTAGCACGGGCACCACCAGGGAATTTGTCAGAAATGTTAATCCTCAGACCTCACCCCAGACTTTCTAGATGAGAAACTCTAGGTACAAGCCCTCCAGGTCACTCTGATACACACAGTTTGAGAACCACTATTTTAAGTAAGTAAATCTGCTTGCCTTCATGAACGAAGTACTGGGTTATATCCCACAAGGAAGGAAACCAAGGCTGTCTTTGAGCTAAAACGGCCAAGACAAACAGCCAATCCTCAGTTACCTGCTGGAAACGAGCATTTAACAGATCCACCCACACTGGTGAGTGGCCTTTGGAGGAACAGACCTTGCCCAGATGCCAGCTGAAAACTTGTCCAGCAGGTATATTCTCTATATCGAAATGTACAGGTAGTATTAAAGCATGCACTCAGCATCAGGGAAGTCTGATACGAGGTAACACAGTAGTGCTAAATTGCCCAACAGAGGAAATAGGCATCTGCTAAGCAGGGACACCAAAAAAAAAAAAAAAAAAAAAAGAGAGAGACAGAGAGAGAGAAAAGAAAAGAAAAGAAAAGAAAAGAAAAGAAAAGAAAAGAAAAGAATCTTGAAAGAATTTGACATTTTCCAGAAAAAAGCATCAAGAGATACCATGGGGAAACTCATACTATTCAACTTCTTTACACTCATTTTACTGTTTAGCATGGCTTGCTGTGGCCTGTGGAGTCTGACTGCCTGTCTCTAAGTCCTGGCTATACCATGTCCTAGCTGAGTAACCTCAGGCAAGTTACTCAACTCTCATTGCCTCAGTTTGCTCACCTGCAAAATGAAGATAATGACGTTTTGTGAGAATCAAACATTACATTAATATATGTAAAGCTCTTAGAAAAGTGCCTAATATTCAGTCAGTGCTTCATAAATATTTGTTTTTATTACAAGTAGGTGGAAAGGGCAGAAGGACTCTACATTTTCTTTTTCAGTGCTTAGGGTCTTCAAAGAATTAATTTCTTTCCCAGTAAGCCTGACATGGCATCGGAGAAGTCAGACAAAAGTCAGAAATGCATGGAGACAAGAGACAGAACTGGGAGATCTGTGGGTCCCAGGGAAAAATTGAGAAAGAGCAGGATAGAACTAGAGAAACTGTGGGGCTCTGAACAAAGCCAGGTACATATCAGGAAAAGGAGCAAGACTTAAATCCCAGAGTGTAAGTCAGGAGACCAGTAAGCACTGACCACCCACAAGGATGGTAACATCATAAGCAATCTCGGGATTTTAGGCTCTCACCTTGGCTACAAATGGAATCAACTGGAGAGCATTAAAAAATGCTGATGCCTGTGTACCACCCCTAGAGAGTCTGTTTTGTTGGTTTGGGGCCTTGCCTGGGGAGATTTCTAAAATCTCCCCTGAGTTTTTTAGATAGCATGGGTTAAGTATCTTATACTCCAGTCAGCACTGATCTTAGAAGTTGTGAGGGGCCTACATAGATGACAAATGAAATGGCTAAAAAAACACAGTCCCTGCTTATTATCCCCACCTTCGCTCTTCTTTATATTTATGCTCTGGATTTACATTCTCTCTGGCCACAGATAATTCACAGAGTGCCTTTTTTGCTATTCAGAAAAATGCTCCCCTTCTTCCATGCACCTTGTCAAGAACTGATGTTACACCACAAACAAGATAACAATGTATCTTACCATAGTTTCATGGACGATGGCAGAAGACATGAGACTCCTGGGCCAGAGATAAAGGATTATTACTCACAGAAATAGTAGAGAATAAACATTTCCTTGCAACAAGAAAAAACCCCTTTCCCAAAACAATGGAAAGACGTGACATCTGCACATACAGTGAATTTTATTACAGGAAAGGAACCATGAATTTAGGGAAATTAAATCTTTTATAATGGGCAGTGAGCCTGCGGCCTTTACTCTACAGAGATAACACTTCCATTTTCCAAGGCTATTTGCTATACACATTCTTCAAAGCACTAGAATAGTGCTGGCAAAATGTGAAAAACATGTAAGACCCATGGAGAATCATCTTCCAGCACACTTTACTTTCATTGTCCAAAAAAATTGCTATAATATAATGATTTCAGGGGCACCTGGGTGGCTCAGTCAGGTAAGATCTGACTCTTGATTTTGGCTTCAGTCATGATCTCATGGTTCATGAGTTTGAACCCCACATCAGGCTTTGTGCTGACAGCAGTGGAGCTTGGGATCCTCTCTCTCCCTCTCTCTGTCCCCCACTACTTGCTCATATGCTTGCTCCCTCTTTCTCTCTCTCAAAATAATTTTAAAAACTTGAAAAAAATATATATAATGATTTCATTAGAATGAAAAACTTCATATCTTCTGCTATACAATCATCATAGTAGATATGCAAAGCTACAATGTCTACAATGTAGATGGATCCCTCCTGCCTATCAGCAGTTTATAACCTATGCAAATATACACCGTGACATTTTATATTTTTATCTTACTCACCTATTCTATCCTTGTTGGGTCCTACCCAACCTCACTTTTGGACTTATTTTTTTTCCCCAATGATCTTATTCCTAATCACTTTCCTTCATCCACCCCAACTTTCCACAAACTATTTACCTTAAGATTTTAATACATTTATTTATTTACTTATTTATTTATAACTTTTATTTATTTTTGAGAGACAGAAACCGAGTGCAAGTGGGGGACGGGCAGCAAGGGAGGGAGACACAGAACCTGCAGCAGGCCCCAGGCTCTAAGATGCCAGCACACAGCCTGACGTGGGATTTGAACTCATGAACCGTGAGATCATTACCTGAGCCAAAGTTGGATGGTTAACCAACTGAGCCCTCTAAGCACCCCAAGATTTTAATACTTTTAAACATGATCAGTCCCCTTCATTCTTGGGCTTACTCCTCGCTATTTGTGCAACTGAAGTAACATGAGGCACCCTTGAGACGGAGGCACACAGATTACCTTTCCATGTTAAACTGGCAAAATCCACATATAATGACTGCGTTCTGTACAAACGACCCATGCTAAGGACAAGATGAAACAACAGACTTCTAAGAGCTGTGACAAGGTGTCAGGACCATGAAGATATTTCAGAAGGACATGATGCGCCACAAGTAAGCTGACATCTTACTAGTTACAAGAACTCAAATGTAATTTCTGAGAACCACACTGTAAATGTGACCAAACAAGAATGTGCTCTCATGCATCTGAGTGTTGCAACAAGAGGAAGATGATCAGTTTGGATTCTTGAAGGGGAATAAAGAAAAAGAAGTAAACAGAGACTGGCTAGGGTGACCTAGAAAGACTGCATCTGGTGAAGACTAATGGACAAGTATCCACTGTGTGGGAGCAGGGACTTGTAAATGTCCTGGTGAATGTCTCTGAAATCTCTGCCACTGCTTTATTCCAGTTCCACACTCAGCAAGCAGCATATCATTCCTCGCCCAACTTTCCAGCCACACTGGCCTAGGGAAGGACCATACATTGTGAAAGTATCTAGCCTTGCAACATAAAGAAACATCCAAAGTGTCAAATGACACCATGGCATTCTGATCTAAGTCTCAGCCTATTAATAGGGGTGAGATAGTCCCTCCCCAGTGGAGCTCAGCACTCAGGCTGGATCCAGCATGGTCACTCAGCGTTCATCCTTCCCCAACGTGAGCTCCTGAGCTGAAACTGGTCCCTAACATTCCAGAAGTCTATGGAAGCAGAGCAGCTCCAGAGACTTTCAGGAAAGCCCCGGCCATCCATCTTAGGACACACAGGCAGAATGTTACTCCCAGGGCTGAAATGCAATTTCTCAACTGTCCAAAAACTAGAATAGGGTAGGGACTTTGAGCTACCATACTCACCTAGGGTCCACATTTATGTCCTCTCTCACATTCCTTCACACAGCCCCCAGAATAAGGCAGAGACTATTAAAGGTACTGGAGATACAAAGACAAATGATATGGAATCTGCTGGCCCTGAGGGAATTTTGTGTTAGTCAGGGTTCCCCAGAGAAACAGAACCAACAGAACATGTGTGTGTATGTGTGTGTGTGTGTGTGTGTGTGTGTGTGTGTGTGTGTGTGTGTGATTAGATTTCATTCAAATGAAAGAGAGAGATTTCAGAGAACTAGTTCATGTGATTGTGAAGGCTGGCAAGTATGAAATCTGCAGAGCAGGCTGGTGGGTGCACCTGGATGGCTCTGCTGGTTGAGTGTCTGACTCTTAATTTCAGCTCAAGTCATGATCTCAGTTTGTGCAATCAAGCCCCGTATTGGGCTCTGTGCTAATAGCACAAATTCTTCTTGGGATTCTCTTTCTCTCTGTCTTTCTCTGCCCTTGCTTCGTCTGTGCGCACTCTCTCCCTCTCTAAATAAATAAATAAATAAATAAATAAATAAATAAATAAATAAATAAATGTAATCTGCTTTACTCAAAGTCTACTGATTTAAATGTTAATCTCATCTAAAAAATACCTTCCGGGTGCTGAGTGGCTCAGTTGGTTAAACGTCTGACTTGTGCTCAGGTCATGATCTCATGGTTTGTGAGTTTGAGCCCCCACACTGGGCCCGGCGCTGACAGCTCAGAGGCTGAAGCCTGCTTTGGATTCTGTGTCTCCTTCTCTCTCTCTGCTTCTCTCCCACTCTCACTCTGTCTTTCTCTCTCAAAAACAAATAAAGCATTAAAAAAAAATTTTTTTAATACCATCAAAGCAACATCTAGACTGGTAGTTGACCCAACACGTAGCCTAGCCAAGTTGACACATAAAATTAACCATCATAGGTTTCCAGTACATTATGTTCCACAGACCCAAAGAGGGCAATTCCCAGTCTCCCCTCCACCCTAATCACCTCACCCCCAAACCCTCATATCACCTCCCCCCATCACACACACACACACACACACTGTTTTCTATCACTGAAAAAAGTGAAGGATGTTTTTAAAAATAATGTGTTCCCTGTGAATCCCTCCCTGTAATTCTTCACAACCAGGCACAATGAACCAGGAAGTTTACAGAGAAGAGAGGCAAATGTAAATTTTTGAAGGCTTTGAGATTTCTTCAGAAAACTTATGCCAGAAGGTATCCCTGCTTACAGCCATTAATGGCTCCTTGGTTAGAAAGGGAAGGAAAGAAGGGAAATTTACTAACCACCTCTGCCTCCAAATTCCCCTCCCTTTACTCTTCCCAGTTTTTGCCAGAAGGAAGCTCCTATTCTCACCACAGAGCAAGTGAAAAAGCACTGGGGTGCAAGACATGCCTCCTTCCTTGGAAATAGGGAGAAGTCGAGGACGAGAAGCTGGTTGTCATGGTCCCTTCAGCCAGACCCCCACCCTGCTCATCCAAATCCCCTCTCCCATAGCCTAAGGCCTGCATGCTCTGTGGAGCCTTCCAAGCACTTCTGCCTCAGTGTCCTTTCTGGCCTCAGCCCCTTGGAACTCTGCTTCTCCTACTGTTTAAACTACTCATTCAGGGTGCCTGGGTGACTCAGTCTGTTAGGCGTCCAACTTCAGCTCAGGTCATGAGTTCATGAGTTTGAGCCCTGCATCAGGCTCTGTGCTAACAGCTCAGAGCCTGGAGCCTGCTTCAGATTCTGTCTCCCTCTCTCTTTGCCCCTCCACGGCTCATTCTCTCTCTCTCTCTCTCTCTCTCTCTCTCTCCCTTTCAAGAATAAACATTCTTGAATAAAAAAATAATAATAATAAAATAAGCCACTCATTCCATGCACACTGCTCTACAAAGTTCTCCTTTAAAGTCTCTATTTCATGTCCCTGGAAGGTTGAACTATTTATTTTTGTAAAGACAAATAAAAATTTTAAACAGCAACAATAATAATACAAGAAGCTTAATTCTCCCTTCTACTAATAAGGGAAGAGATTCTCCTCCCCTCCTTAGAAAAATTAAAATTGTAGGTACTTTCTCCTCTCTTTAAAATGTATATAAATCCTTTTGAAAGCTAGATAGGACTTTTGTCAGCTTTTTGATTCAAGAATATTTCTTAGGAAGCTGGAAGCCATCTCTCAAATGTAAACACCAAGGGAGATAGTTCCCAGATCTCCCAGTGTCTGTTGGAGATAGGAGCCTAACTTTGATGGGTGCTCCATGTTGCGAAACTATCATCTCCCGTCATAAAGACCCAAGAAGTTTGGTTTTGCTTTGTATAAACTTGATTAGCCAACCTAGACAGTCACCTCCATTACTAGAGAAATTTAGGTACCTAAATTACCACTAGGTAAATGAACTATGTGTGACAAAAGGTGCTGTCAAGACCTCTGATTTGAGGACTACTTATTGTTTATTTTGAGAAATGTATATAACAGGTTGTGTCTGTTTGGTTATAAAAGGAGGTAAGATTCTTTTTCATCTGCAGTCTCCTAAGGGATTGCCTAGGATGTGCATCGTATTCTGGTTAAATGCTTACTCAATAATATAAGTGTTTTCTTTCTCTGTTACCTCTATGGAGGGCATTTCTGCATTGAGAGATTTTGTTTCTAGTTATATCTCCCCAACATCTCATTCTTACACATCCACAGTCCTTAGCACATTGTTTTCTCACATATAAAAGATTCCCTTGATTGTAACCATTTCTTTTCCCATTTTTACACATCTGAGACCAAGACAATTTTTTTAGTTGATGGGGAAAAGAGTAACACTGATTCAAGGAATGAAAACACAAAGAGGTTGATAAAGTTTGCAAAATAGATTTTATTGTGAATGTTAAAGCACAGAAAAAGGATAATGTTTCTTGTGGATCCCAAGTGTAAAAGGAGAAAGGGAAGGAGCAGAGCCAAGTAGGAATTCCAGAAGGCAGAGCCCATGTAACCATAAGGAAAACACCACATCTCAAAAACATCACATGAGGCCACTCTAACTTTAAATAGTTTCCTAGCAAGTTAAGTAAAGATCCAGAAGTGGAAGTACATAGCTAATTTGCATACTTCAGATGAGTCATGACAGACATTTCAGCTGTCAGGAATTTTTCTCTCATTGAAACATAACAATCATGAGTTTTGCCTGTTAGTTGTCACCTTGTTGATTCCCAGAGCTGTGTTTTGTTGGGTAGTAAACTTGGAGGCTACAGACTTCACCCACATTACTGACAGACAAGGCTGATGTGTTTGGGATATAAAATTTAAAATTCAGGAATATTGAGGGGCGCCTGGGTGGCTCAGTCAGTTGAGCGTCCGACTTCAGCTCGGGTCACGATCTCGTGGTCCGTGAGTTCGAGCCCTGCGTCGGGCTCTGGGCTGATGGCTCAGAGCCTGGAGCCTGATTCTGATTCTGTGTCTCCCTCTCTCTCTGCCCCTCCCCCGTTCATGCTCTGTCTCTCTTTGTCTCAAAAATAAATAAATGTTAAAAAAAATTTTTTTTAATCCAGGAGTATCTGATTGTATTGTGATGTAAATAGCATCATGTTTTTCATAGAAAAAAAAACCCAAAATGTTAACAAAATAAAGGTAATTTTTGGGGAAAAAATAAGAACTTAGTCAATGCATCTAAGTAGAGAATATGGTAGCTTATGCACCGTGGGCATTAAGGAGGTAGATGAGTTCCTGGGGCACGGATAGCATGGAGTCTACTTTTAGACAAACAGGCTTAAGCAATGGGATGAAGAAAGGGCCACAGTGATCACCTGGCTGAATACAGACAGGCCCATTAGTGGACCCACTCTGAAATACCCATAGGCCCTAAGTGACCAGTGGACTACTTACACTAGACACAGTTACCAAAAAAGGGAAAATTCCAAAAGTCATCACACCTCCTCACCTTCCCTCCTTAAAAGTAGCCCCCTGCCACTGCCTCATAGCAGACAGCCTCTCCTCTGCTGTCCTGCCCACTGCTCCCTTGTGGTATATTTAATAAACTCTACCTCCCTTGTTTTTCTTCAGGTGAATTCTTTTACCTTCTGTGCCACCGGCTTCCACCCAATTGTTGCATCACCTTTGGGGGCTCCCATCCAATCAAGAGACCCCCCCATTTAGGCACAACAGACAGCATCTGATTTTTCCATGGTCTCTGTAAGATAGCTCTCCACCCATTTCTCTGCTACTAACCAAGTGAGCATTGCTAACCCACCTACTCAGGTACCTTGATACAGAAAAAGGCCTAAATAGCAGGCTCCTATAGACACCAGAAATCACACAACTCTGATCAATGTAAGTTAATAAATCGGAATTCTGATGGACTCCTCATTGTCATATAATGTGGGATAGTGAGAGTCACTCCCCATGACTCTAGTCAACTTTGGGTACACTGATAATATCAAGACTTACAAAACTGATAACCGGTCCTGTGAATGTGGTCATCTACCGAGGTGAGTCTACAGGTGGTGTCTCCATGGCACGCAGCCTCAGCAATCACCTGGAACTGTTCATGTCCCTGTATAACCAATCTGTCCCCCTGCTCTTTCTCTTTCCTTTCATTTCATGAGGTAAGTTTTAGAACTCTATCAACCTCGAAGAAAACATGCGGATGGAGGAGAAATATTTTGCTGACGCAAAATATCCTGCTTAATGGTCTATGTTTAACTAACAATGTCAGTCAAAGACACATTAAAAAAGAAAAAAATATATGACAAGCAGATGATGACAATTCTTGGGGAAATATCATCCTACCTGAGAAACCAAGCCAAATAACATACGGCACACCAATTGTCCCACTCTGAAGACTAAGTAACCACACAGGCCCCACAAGGCCCCAACACCTGAGATCCACAGCTGACTGAACCAGCAGTGAAGACTGATCTAAAGAGAGCAATCTAGAGTCCACTAGTTGCCTAGTGATATTTTGATCAAAAGTTCCTCCAACGTGAGATGACAGTGAGTAAATCTGAAGTTCTCTCTGCAGGTCTGTGGCTTAAAAATATTTTTTAAACTTCAAAATTCTAATACAGAACTATGGCTGACCATGTTAGCCCTCCTATTTTTGTACCCTGACTGGTACCTCTCACCTTAGCTGAGTTTAAGAGCTCTCTTAATATCTGATCAGGGAAACCCCATGGTCTCCAAGCCAAGGGGTTCTCAGATGGAGGGAATGAGGGAACAGAGGAGGATCCACCACAGACAGAGAGACTCTGCATTCAAGAGTCCTATTCCAACACCTGTGACCAGTCTACTCATGTGGAATTTGTCCCAAGTAAATATGAAGAAAATCAACAGCATGAAACAGGCACCAGATGAAGAAGCACTGGGAATGATCCCAGAAGAAACAAACAAAAAAAAGTTATTTAATTTTTGAAGTAATTTTCTCAGAGATTAAGTTACAATATTCATAAAACAAGGAAAAACTGGTAACAAGGAAAAACAAGGAAAAATTTGGTAGTGGAATTCTCAGACAGAGGGATGGGACACCGAGGCCTTTCTTTCCAGGATGCAGCTTTATTTGTGCTAGCCCAGGCTCAGTGGGCCAGGACCCCAAAAGGCTGAGCCCCAAGCACAGCGGGGTGTAGCCTTTTATATAATTTCTACTTCTTTGTCTCCCATACATGGTAACATACAGACATATTGTCTGATTGGGCAGTCTATGTTACAGAATCATGAGGAATGTCATGTACAAACATACAGTCTGATTGGACACAATCCAAATTATAGACCCTAGTCAGAGCTATGCATATGTGTATAGGAGTTGATTGGGCTACCTTGCCTTTCTTTGTTCTGAGAAGGCCTCTACCACATTCCTTAGGGAGGGGCTCTATCTCTACCACAACTTAAGATGTTAATTGGAAAATAAATTCTTATAAAATAAAATTTAAAAAACCTATTGCCAAAAGAAGAAACTCATTAAAATAGCTGAATAGTAGAATGGACACAACTAAAGACCAAATTAGTAACTGGAAGACTAAGTCATGCAATCCTATTGATGAAGTTTGGGGATGGTGGGGGTTCTGGAGCCGACGACCAAGAAAAATTCTTGAAGACGTCTTTGGTGCAAAAAGTACGGGGACAGGACCAGTAGGCAGGAAGAGCTGCACTGGGGTTGTGAAGAGTGGCTCATTACATACTAAGAAGTTGGGGGAGGTAAAGTCAAAAGGGAGGCCTCCTGAGGGACTCTGATGTGCTGAAGAGGACTCCTAAATTACCTGAGGCCTTGCTATTGTCAAGCGAAGACTGTTTTCCCTCTAGTAAGGAATTAACATTAGGACAGTAGTTCCTGGAGAAATGCTGTACTCTGTATTTGTCTCAAGTTTTGTCAATGGGCTGCAGGTTATAAGGAAATTTAATTTCACCTGCCATTTCCTGCTTGCCTTTGTTCCCCATATCACTATGGAGGGGATGTGATGTAGGGGCTCCAGGAAACTGAGTCTACAATTTACTGGAGATTAGGCTATTGATAAGATTATCTTTTTCTTGTAATTTACCAAAACATCTATAAACTGATAGAGACCCATGTCCTGTATGACTGATCTCTATCAGCTGGCCATTTGTTTTCTTCCCTTTCCCTTGTCCTTGGGCAGCCAGGAGTGCCTGAGGAATATCACACATATCTCACCTGGGGGGCTGGGGGGGGGGGGAGGAAGGGATGCTAGCTTGTATGTTGCCCTCAGCTTGCCTTATGCTCCCTCATCACTGTCAGAGCATTGAGCAGAAATGCAAAAAATATGAAAATTACAAGAATCAAGTGGAGCCATTGAGGATAAATGCAAGAGACATGATATCTGATGTGGGAAACAAAGGCAGAAGGAAATGGTAGAATTAAATTCCCTTATAACCTGCAGCCCATTGATAAATACTTGAGGCAAATACAGAGTAAAACATTTCTCTAGGAACACCCTACCATCCTAATGTTAATGCTCTGCTAGAGGGAATAACAGCCTTAGCTTGACAGTAGCTAGGCCTTCAGTATCCTGTGAGTCTTCATTAGCATATGAAAATCTCAAGAGAAACTTTCTCTGGACTTTACCTCCCCCAACGCCTAAATGTATAAGTAGTCTCTTCAGAGGGTCGGGAACAGCTCTTCCTGCCCACGGGTCCTGTCTCCCTGCCTTAATAAAATCACCTTTTTGCACCAAAGACGTCTCAAGAATTCTTTCATGGCTCTCAGCTCCGGACTCCACGAACTCCACAATCACCCCCAAAACCTCATCAATATCTACCTAATATACGTTCAGAAGGAGAAAAGACAGGAAACTGAATGAAGAAAATAATAGAAAATTTCTTTGAGTTGAAGAAAGAGTTGATCATCCAAAAAAAAAAAGCCTCTCATATGAAATGGGAATTATCAAAAGGAGATAGCTAGATGTTTGTTGCTGAAATGCTTAGGCACATTCTTTCTGAGGACCACAACAATTCCATAAATATAGCTTCTAAAGAACAAAACTATCTAGGTCTATTCTGTCTGAAAAGGTGCATAGACAATGTCTGCATGGAATATGTTTTAAATGTCTGCTAGATTCATTCAAAGAAGGCATCCACCCATTTTATTCTTTTAGCCAGCATCTGCTGCAGAACAATAGAGGCATGGATAATCACTCCGTGCCTGCCAGTTAACTAAGAAACACTAACGGGCTATTTTATGAGGAAAGCTACAAACAATACTTTTCTTTGAGGTAGAGTGATTTAAAGGATAAATTATAACCACCTTAAGCTTTCCACAAATGGAAAGAAAGATTTCTTCACAATAAAGTATGTTGAGTCAATTGCATTAAGCAGTGATTTTATAGCCACACGTTCGTTCAATTGTTCACATTCTTCACTTCACGAATTAGTCCTTGGAACCTAATCCCTTCCTGTGCACTTGCAAAATTCCATTCAAACTTTAATAAGTTGGTAAAGTTTACACACACACACTCGTATACACACACACACTCATACACACACACACACACACACACAACACAGAGGGAACATATAGAGAATATATACACACAATACAGCCTTTCATTCTGTGAGGCATTCTCTTCAATCTTGTTTTAAAATTCTCTTTCTTGATATCTTACTGAAGTTTTCATCTTCCCTGTTAAATTAGGTTTTATCTTCTTGCCTGGCGTCTGGAGAAAATGGGGCCAGAACAATGGCAGACAGATAATGGCCTAAGTCATGGAGAAGACGTTGATGGCCCTTATTACCACGGTTGCTGTTGTTGTTTTAAGGAAATTAAATATACTTTGCCCAAAGTTTCCTGTTTTACAGAACCAATGTCATGGTACGTGTGTTTAAATATCCCAAATGAATTAACAAAGAACTGATCAGGGAGACAAACCCTGGCTGCTTGCCAGTGTGACGGATTTCTGATAAAACATAAGCTTTCAAGAAAATGAAATTTAATCATCACAGTTTGGAGACAGACTCAGATTTTGCTCAATAGCAGCACAGGAAGGGCAAGGCAGGAAAAAGAGAAACTGAAATTCAAGTGCACCGAAGTAGCTAATCTGGGCAAAATTGATCAACTTATGGGGTTTTTCTTTTTTAGAAATAGTCTGAATTCTCACATTCTGATCTGCCATTTCAAATATTCCTGATTTCCTCTGACAGCTCATAGTCACAAGCAATCCCTTACAGCTAGCACTGCTCTTGTCAAGATAAAGATCTGTCCATTGTACTCTACTTGCTACTAGAATAAAAGCCACAGCCATTAAAAAAAAAATCTTCCTAGCCACTTCCATTGGGAATGAAGAGGGCTTAAATTTCATTCATGTAATAGTATGATTGACTTGTTGAAAGCATCGGGTTTGCATTAACGTATTCAACAAAATTTTATAATATGTAAGTATGTTTGTATGTAACATGTATGGAGTCCTGTGTGGATTCCTAGGTTGTGGTCATCCACAGGGTAAGTCAGTTTCCTGCCAAACAGAACTTTCCCATCTAATAAGGGATATCAGGAGGCCCTTGTGCCCCAAGGGGACATGCAGGTAGGGCATGTTGAGCTAAACTTAGAATGTTGCACAGGGCTCCTAGATGTGGCCTCTGCACTTAGATAGGGGTTTCCCACCTGGGATATTATTAACATTTTGGAGCAGTTAACTTATTGTAGGGAGCTGTCCTGTACATGGCAGCATGTTTGGCAGCATCCCTGGCCCCTACCCACTAGATGCCACAAATCTGGTAAATGTCCCCAGACACTGCCAAAAGTCCCTTGGAGGACAAACTCATCTGACTTAGAATCTCTGACTTAGGTGGAAGATAAGAGAGTTGTGCGGTGACAGGGAATCTCTGGTACTGACAGGGACAAATCCGTTATAAGACGGCCGACAGGGCCGAGAGGGGAATTCCAGTCCCTGCCCGAAGACTCCCCTTCCAGGTTTTTCTTCCCACTCACTTGTGGCAGGCGCGAACAGAATACAAATTGTCCCCTCTGCTTATGCTCAGGACTCAGATCTCTGGAGAGGGATCTCCTCTGAGTCCACAGGTGTAAAATAAGACTCCGATCCACCAAGATCTCCAAGTGCCACTTGGTGTTTCCACCAGCGATCCAGCCTGGTTCCGTAATAGTACAAAGGTCCCTAGGATGATGAATACCTTGGTCCCTTGGGTGTGGGGAGATGCTAAGCCCAATATGAGAAAGAGATAACTAGGTTCAGATCCAAAGGGCCTGGGTAAGGCTGGTTGACAGCTTGGAGTTTATAAATTATCTATTGCTGTGTAACAACCCTCAAGACATTTCCACTTAAAACAACAAACAACTATTGCCTAAACAGTTTCTGAGGGTCAGGAATCCTGGAGCAGCTTAGCTGGGCAGCTCTAGCTTAGGGTCTCTCACAAGGTCACGGTCAAGCTGGTAGCCAGGACCAGTCTTTGAAGACTGGACTTGCTATGGAAAGAGGAGGGTCCAGGCTGGCTGTGAGCAGGTGTGTTCAGTTCCTTCCTGTGTGGGCCTTCCACGGGGCTGGCCCTACATTGCTTTTCCCCAGGGAGAGGGATGGAAGAGAACATTTGCATTGAAAAACAATCACCCTGGCTTGTACTTAGAGCGAAGAGCCAAAGACAAAAGGAATTCAACAATCCTTTTTGATTGGAGAGGTGCCATCATAGTACAAGTTATCATTTAAGCCCCTGAATACTTAGAAAGTGACTCTAATTACAGAAGGCCTTAGTCTTTAAATTGGTCACAGTTCCACAAAAGTACAAAGTAATTAAACTAGCAAATAACTGAACCAGCTCTTCTTCTGAATTCAATGGTGGCAAAACCTGGAATGTAAATCGGGGTAGCCACTGTGGAAAATGGTATGGAGATTACTCAAAAAATAAAAAAATAGAAATGCCACACAACCCAGTAGTTCCACTAGTAGTATTCAGCCAAGGAAAATGAAAACACTAATTCAAAAAGATACATGTACCTCTATGTTTATTGCAGTGTTATTTACAATAGCCAAAATGTGGAAGCAGCCCAAGTATCTATGAATAGATGAATGTATAAAGAAGATATGGTGTGTGTGCATATAATATGTATTCTATATAATGGAATATTACTCAGCCATAAAAAAGAATGAGATTTTGCCATTTGCAATAATGTGGATCAAACTAGAGAGTATAATACTAAGTGAAATAAGTTAGAGAAAGACAAATACCATATGATTTCACTTACATGTGGAATCTTTAAAACAAAACAAAGCAGAAACACACCCCTAAATACAGAGAACAAACTGGTGGGGAGAATGGGCAAAATGGGAGAAGGGGAGTGGAAGATAACGGACATCCAGTTATGGAATGAATAAGTCACGGGGGCGAAAGGTATAGCATAGGGAAGATACTCAAGGGTCCCATAACAGATGGTAGCTACACTTGTGGTGAGCACAGCATAACATATAGAGATGTCAAATCACTATGTTACCCGAAACTAACGTAACATTGTGCGTCAACTATCCTTCAGTTAAAAAAAAAATACTGGCAAAATCTGAGCCCAGAGAAACTAAATGATGGCACTTCTGCAAAAGCTCATCAGATATGATAAAACTCATCATTCCTTTATAAAGCTTTTCCACGGTGAGATGGTTGAAGTCATCAGAGCCCGTTTTTCATTTCATGTAAAAATGGTCTTAGGAATTTCTCAGATTTTAACTAACCTGTCTTCTGTACCACTATGAGCATAAACCAATTGTCCAAGACTAGACAGCCCAAGGGAAATAACAATTACCCAGAGAAGCAGAGCGAGGTCCAGCCTAGCCAAGCCACAGTGATTGATTAGAAGCAAAGAGGTCTGAACAAGCTGTCAGGCCAGCGTCTTTGGGCAATAATAGCAGGGAAGCAGGCGGTGTATCCTAAGCCAGGAGCCAGGCAGAGGACCAGGAATTGGAGACCTATATATGCAAAAATGCAGTGCAGGAGCAAACAAGTGAACAAGCTGGGGAAAAGTGTGATTAACTCCCAACGCCCTTCTAGGCTCTTAATCTCAAGCTGTCAGGAACTCAGGCTGGCACATCTATCCCTAGACCATGGTGTCCGATGGGGGTGAAATGGAAGGGGAAGATGAGTGACCTTAAACACTGTACATGCCATTTTCTTTTGTTCTTAATTTTTTAAATGTTTATTTATTTTTGAGAGAGAGACAGAGACAGAGTGTGAGCAGAGAAGGGGCAGGGAGAGAGGGAGACAGAATTTGAAGCAGGCTCCAGGCTCTGAGCTGTCAGCACAAAGCCTGATGCAGGGCTTGAACCCATGAACCGTGAGCCATGACCTGAGCCGAAGTCGGTCTCTCGACCAACTGAGCCACTCAGGTGCCCCCATGCACGCCATATTCTACTTAACCAATCCACAGGGGACATTTGATTGTTTCTGATTTTTAATCTTATAAGCAAATCTGTGAATTATTTGTTGCTAAGTTTTTTTCTATACATCCATGCCTATTTCCTTAGGATAAATTTTTAGAAGTGAGAATACCTGGATAAAAGAGTGCAAATTTTTCTACTTTTGATGTATGACATCTAAGCACAAGATGCATTCAGTTCCCTGATATCTATGAGAAATCATTTGACCATTGTACATTACTTCCCAGCCTTGTCTAATTCTTCATCTCCAGTTGGGTTAAACAACTCATTGAGAGGAAGTGGAAGTAATCGTACTTGGGAGGTGTTGAAATCATGGAAACTTTAGCGTCAGAATGAAGTGAAAGAGAATGTGCTGGAAAGAATGAAGGGTATAAAGGGAGTCACCTAGCAAGTGAATTACTCCTCCAGTTCACTCCTGAGATAAGCTTCCTCTTTCAACACGATGCTCAAGGTATTGTTATATTTTATGTGCTTATTTAAATCGGTTTTCTAGCTTACCTCTCCTTTTCTCAATTTCCTTACAGCTTCCTGCTTCTTCTTCAAAAAATGGCATTTTAACATTTCTCATGCCTCTGAGCTATTTAATTAACTGCATCTTGTTTTTCATCAGTGTTTTACCAGTAAGAGACATGATTCTGTTGCATACAATTAGGAAGAAAACAAATCATTGCAAGTTCATTGAATTGTAACCTCCCAGTCTTGTCTATGTCCATTATGGCATGGCCAGATTGCCTTTGTAATGATCTGTTTACTGTCCTTAGTTGCCTGGAGAAGATAATCCTATTGTGGCAGGAATCGTAACATCTTGGTTTAGTATTCTAGAGAGCTTAGCACAGTGCCAGACACAGAGTAAGACGTCATGAAATATTTATAAAAGGGTTGCAGGTTTTGTCTTAATATATACATTAATCATAGCATATTATTGAAAAGAAATGTAAATGTCATGAGAAAATCAGGAAGACCAAAAGAAGTATTTTAGAAATAGATGGACTACGGACAGTGGGGCAGTTGCATGTTTATTTTCTCATGCTCCCTTCCTCAGGAGCCATTTCTTTGGCACACAGGGTGTTATTCAGAACTTGTCAGGGAATCCCCATGGGGCCCTACCCGCATAGGTCACCAGCACCATGGGAACATGCAAATGGATGCCACAGTCACCTTCCAGGTGCCATGTTGGAGCCCCAACAACAAATCCTCCCTAGGCATACAGCTTTCCCCATAAGGCACTCCCAGGTCAGATCTAACCCTGAAGAGGTAAACAACCAATCACCAAATGCCCTTAACTGTGGGAGCTGTGGGAGTGGAAAGAGACATAGAAAAAAAAGGTCATTTTGCTTAGAACAGGGGTCCAACCAGTTCTCAAAACTCCAAGTTTTCCTTGGTGGATCATCAAGCCAGGGCTTTTTCCTCCTTGCCTCCCTCTGCCCCTAAATATGTTTACCCAAATTTCTAGCAGCATGACAAAGTTATTGTTATTCTCCATCCTAATTAGAAACACCTGTGCCAGCACCCTCTCTCTCCCATTCATGTTCTCTCCTGCTCTCTCCCACCCCAGACTCCCTCACCTTTCTACCAGAGCTTCAGAGACATACAATGTAGTCCATCCTTTTGAAAAAGGCAGGGTTTCCTTGACTCGAGCATCTGAAGACTGAAAATATAGGACTAGCTGGTGGCCAGATTGAGGACTTGTAGCTGGGCACTGGATCCATCTCTGCACCTCCGTGCAGGCACTGTTCTTAGACACCCTGGATCTTCCAATTCAGAAACTCCTTACCCTATAGCTAATGTTTTAAAATGAGGTATCTGGGAGCACCTGGGTGGCTCAGTCTGTTGAGTGTCTGACTCTTGGTTTCAGCAGGTCGTGATCTCAGGGTTTGTGAGTTCGAGGCCTGTATCAGGCTCTGCGCTGACAGTGCAGAGCTTGCTTGGGATTCTCCCTCTCCCTCTGCTCCTTCCCCACTCGCTTGCTCTGTCTCTCTCTCAATATAAATAAATAAACTTTTAAATAAATAAATAAATAAATAAATAAACAAACTGACATATCTAATGCTCAGAGAGACCAAGGAGGTTGTACAATGATACAATACTCAGAGCAGAAAAGGGAAACCACCTGGCATTTACTAGGCAGTACTAAGCGCTAGGCATGTAGTGAAACACAATTGAAGAGTGGATGCTTTTAGCTATACGTAATAGATGTTCTCTTATGCAGATGTGTAGAAAACAAAATAATTGCCTACACATTGAAGAGCTTGGTATTTAAAGGAATTGCAAAGTACTCTGCTGCTTATGAAATGCAAATAACCCTGCGGGTTTTTATTATCTGGTTTGTGGGTGGAAGCAGAATGGTCTTCTCCGCTAGGACCACAGGCACTTCATATTCAGCAAGTTCACAGTGAGCCCATTATCATTGTTCAGCTGCTCCTCTTCCTGTGCTCCCTCTCTTGGCAAATGGCACTGCCATATCCCCATCCCGAACCCGGGCTATTGCAGCAGTCTCTTACCTGCCCTTGTCTACCCCTTGACCCATTCTCTACATGACAGACTACATGAGAGAGCTTTGCAAAACACAGTTCTGATCACATCTACCTTTTTAAAGACAGCACTATGGCGCACCTTTGACGGGAAGTCTTCAGCATAGTGGAACCTCCCCAGCTTGGTCCAAGTCTGCGAATCCCTCTCACCTCCGCCCCTGCATGAAGCTCTGAAGCTGGGGTTGGCCCAAATCACTGCATCCTCTTATGCCTCCAAGCCCTGCCCATGCTGCACCTCTGCCTTTAACCTCCACCCTTGTCCCAGGCCCCTTCACCTGCTGACTCCCTTAAGTGTTCATAGCCAGCCCAGGTATCCATGCCTTCGGGTAATCTCCATCAACAAGAATGAATGGGAAGTCGTTCTCAAGTGTAATTTTAAATATCTTAGTGATCATATTTTTAAAAAGTAAAAAGAAGCTGATAAAATTACTTATAAAAATATATTTCAGGGGTGCCTGGGTGGCTCAGTCGGTTGAACGTCCGACTTCAGCTCAGGTCATGATCTCACCGTCTGTGAGTTTGGGCCCCATGTCGGGCTCTGTGCTGACAGCTCAGAGCCTGGAACCTGCTTCGGATTCTGTGTCTCCCTCTCTCTCTGCCCCTCCCCCACTCACGCTCTGTCTCTCTGTCTCTGAAAAATGAATAAACCTTAAAAAATTTTTAATAAAAAAATATATTTCATTTACCAATATATCTTAAATATTATCATCTTAGCATGTAATGTTTTAAAATTATTAATGAGATGCTTTATATTCCTTTTTTCCTACTAAGTCTTCAAAATCCAGTGTTTATTTTACTCTCATGACACATCCCAGTTTGGACTAGCCACATTTCAAATGCTCAATAGCCAATGTGGAGAGTAGCTACCACGTTGGACATAATAGCACTAGAACATTTAAGAATCACCTAAAGATTTTAATGAAAACACAGAATCCTGTGCTATGCCTGCAAAGCTTCTGGTTCATCTGGGGGTAAGGGGTAGGATAATTCTGGAGGTCTGGAGTAGGGACTAGAATGTTCATTTTTAACAAGAACCCCAGGTGCTTCGAGGTTTGTTTTCCTCTTTAGGAAATGTGGCTTAATAATTACGTGCTCAGTTTTGGAGTTAGACCCAGAGAAATTTGTGTCCAAACTCCACCACGTAAGAGCTGTGGAACTTAGTGATGTCACCTTTCCACATCTGGGTCTCTACACCTGCAAAGCGAGTGGCGCTCATAATACCTACACAGAAACTCGTGGCATTCAATGGATACTGTATTTACAACAGGCAGGACGATGCCTGGCATGTATCTAATAATGGCAGCTCCTAGCTGAATGCACTGCCCCCCACTCAGGCATGCCCACTTTATGGATGAGATGTCCCTCCCATCCTCTCCTAACTCTGTGCTTCCCTCCTCCATACCCTACCCACTCTGTGATCATCATCTGCATGTTAGTCTGTGTTCTCAGCTGGACTGAGGACGGAAACTGGATATTGTGCACTCCCACATCTCTTTGCCTCACACACCCAGTACAGGGGCTCAGTACTCATCATTCTTCAGGAACGGAACTTAAGTTGATCACCTGAGTTTCTCCTTATGGAGCGAAACTCTTCACATAATAGTACCTCAGGCTCTTGTATAGCAAGGAATGGGCAAATGCAAAGTGAGTACAGCACTGTTCTAACACTCTTCCCTTTAAAGTCTGTCACAGAAAGCTTTGCCAGAGTGATCCATGGCTTGACAGTGGAACACCTGACAGACCACGTCATTCAGAGAAGCAAGAGAATGATTCTGGATACTCTGGGTGTCGGCTTCCTGGGAACCAATACAGAAGTGTTTCACAAAGCCAGTGAATATAGTAAGGTAAGAAGCACAGTGTCTACTTGAGAGATAAAACCAAGTGTACACATATGCCTGCTCGTGAGTCATGCCCACCAATGTGCCCAGAGATGTGTGCTCATGTGCTACTACTACTCTACTCTTCATTTTAGAGATATTACTTGGTGTGTATAGCATTGTTGTATATGGCTTTATGCTTTTCTATGCTCTATTTATCTGAGTTTTAATATTCATCCATATTTTTTACTAAGTTACTATCTAAAGACCAATCTTAAGACTAGTTTTAACACTAGCAATATCACATAATTTATTGTTATTATGACATAAAGCACTTTTTACCTGAGAGTCCTAGAAGCAATAACATCTACCCCAATAGTACCTACCATTCATTCGTGCAAAGACTTTAAGAGTCTCTTGGGAAAAAAGCTGGTTCGGCACGCTGAGCAGAGAGTGGGTGCTTATGCAGTAGACGTAATACCCACTCTCCACAATTAGTCCACCTTCGCCAGTATTTACCCTCAAGGAATAAATAAGAGTAAATTCAGACTCCATCCGCTAGAGCACCTGTGGATCACAGTCTGGGATAGAGCAACAGCATCTCCTCTCCCTTCCATGGACAAAGTTGTGTATTCTTCTACAAGGAAGAGAGGAATCCAATGGTGAAGGCTGCCATCTAGCACGAAGTTTTCAAATAAGGACTCTTAAAGTCATGCCTCCACGATGAGGAATGGCTCTTAAAATGGTGACTTGGCATGCCGTGTTTCCACTCTGTCTTACTGATTGATATTCCTTTCTTTCAGATCTACAGTTCCAATGTGGCCAGCACTGTTTGGGGTCAGCCAGACTTAAGGCTCCCGCCGACATATGCTGCTTTTGTGAACGGTGTGGCTGTAAGGAGGTTTACATCTTTTCTAATTTTAGGCAATCATAATAATTTCAGAGCCAGGAAATATCTCAGAAATTGCTCAGTTTCCATATTTCACTGATAAGTCATTGAGGTTCAGAGAGATAAAGTGGTCGGCCCTCTCTTCTATGTAGTTATTGATGCTTTACACTGAACTGACGCTTTTCAAACACATTGTGAAATAGAGGAAATCAGTTGGAGGATTTAGATAAAAATACCCTTATGGTATCTAACTTTGAACATCTATAGCAAAAAATATAAAACCCGCTATCCAGACTCAATTCCTTTTGTTGTGGCCACTACCAGTTCTTATTCAGTAACCAGCTTTTCATCCATCCTTTCATTCAACAGATATTTACTGAGAAAGAAACAGTGGCCATATGGTGTCTATATTTTCTGAAGCAAAAATCAGCACTTTTCATCTGACAATGTTTATGCTTTGTCTGTGTGTCAGCAGCAGTCTGTATCTATATACAAGATATAATTTAGACACGAATGTGTTGGGATGTCTGAGATAGTTTTATGTTTTGTGGGACAGTAGTTTAGAATACTGAAAGGCAAACACAATAGTGTATCTCAGAGTAAATGTCCAGCAAGCAGTGTCCAGATCAGCCACATCCAAGAGACATGGAAATCGATTTTTAAGTGAACTTCTGGCTATTACTATTTCATATCAGGGATAAGCAAATGGCTAGGATGAAGAGGAATAAAACCTCATAGCAGAAAATAATGATTTTAAAATATAACTTAGTAGTTAATCTGGGTTTGAGAGTTCTTGCAACTTCCTTGTAACTTTGAAATTATTTCATAACAAAAAGGTACAAAAATATATGGCCTGATATGGAATAAATGGCATTAAACTTTCAGTGCAACTTGTCTGGAGGGTGGGGAAGGAAGAGAGGAACAGCCGCCTAACTTCACAGCTTTGTTTTTAAGCACTCTTTCCAGGTGCTGTGGCAGAGAGCTCTGGCTACCTGGGTAAGAGCCAAGCTCACTGGGGCTCTCTAGCTGCTCCCTAAAGTCCTGCCTGCTCTAAGCAGAGGACAGCACATCCAGTACCCCGCCATATGATTAAGAATTACAGCCGGTCTACAGGTTTTATTTTCAGATAATCAGAGCTAAAAATCTCATATCAAATAGAGTTATTACTAAATTAAACCCTTACTGGTCCAAAAGCCATTGCATTCAGGTAAATCTAATTTGGTTTTTGGTTGTTGTTTGTGTGTGTATGTTTACATAGATTCACTCAATGGATTTTGATGATACATGGCATCCTGCCACCCACCCTTCTGGAGCGGTCCTTCCTGTCCTGCTGGCTTTATCAGAAGCTCTGCCTCCAAGTCCAAAGTGTTCTGGCCTTGATCTGCTCTTAGCTTTCAATGTTGGGATTGAAGTGCAAGGCCAATTACTGCGTTTCTCCAAGGAAGCCAATGACATACCAAAGAGGTAGGGAGAGAATCTGCCCCATCCAGAGGTAGATGCATTCCCCCTTGACTTGTCCACTGTTCTCTCTGTAGAGCTTTCTCACATAGAGGTGAGTTAGATCAGCTGAAGATATTAACATTAGTGCTGAGAGCTAAGTCAATTCTCCAGCCACACAGCAAACCATATATCCACATACTAAGGTATGACCCCAGAAGAAATAATGAAAAATCCCATTTGGGTTTAGAGAATCAACTAACCACAGCCATAAATAAATTGGGGCCTCTCGTCCTAGGGCGATTCACGTCATTTTGGCACCCAAGGTGCTCTGAATATTCCTAATCTCATCTCAGAGCAGAATCTACTTTGATATTGGCTGAGGTCCTTCAGATTGAGAATATTCAGAAGATCCTGAACCTGACTGTTCAACCCATAGAGCAAAAATAGTCACATGCTGGCTATGTCATGTGATTCAATCTTATATTTATTTTTCCACTTGATCCAGCCTGCTAGCAGAGGAGTAGATTGGAATACTGGGCAAATTTTCAATTTCTGCAAGGCCCTGCATTTTTATAGCTACTTACATGGGATTTCAGCAAGCAACAACTTTTGCCTTTCTGGAAATAACTATAAAGAATTTATTGTGTCAGGCACTGATGGAAGCGTGTGAATTCATTCAAAACTCACAAAACCCTATGAGACAGATATTATTGTCACCATGTTATGTAAGAGGAGACAGGTACAGACAAGTTGAATAACTTTCCCAAGATCACACAGCCAGTACGTGGTAGAGCGGAGATTTGAACCCAGGCAGCAGGGCTCCATTGTCTACATTCCCGACTATCATACCATACTGCCTCCTACTGACTGAGGTCTGTAAATCTCCAACTCTTTGCTTTTTTGCTTTCCAGATTCCATCCACCCTCAGTGGTAGGAACCTTGGGTAGTGCTGCTGCTACATCCAAGTTTTTGGGGCTCAGCATGACAAAGTGCCGAGAGGCCCTGGCTATTGCTGTTTCTCATGCCGGGGCACCCATAGCAAACGCTGCCACTCAGACCAAGCCTCTTCATATCGGCAATGCTGCCAGGCATGGGATGGAAGCCGCTTTTCTGGCAATGCTGGGTCTCCAAGGAAACAGACAAATCTTGGACATGCAGACAGGGTTTGGGGCCTTCTATGCCAACTATTCCCCAAAAGTTCTTCCAAACCTAGATTCCCACGCTTGGCTGCTGGACCAGCAGGATGTGGCCTTCAAGCGGTTCCCTGCACATTTGGCCACCCACTGGGTGGCAGATGCAGCTGCATCTGTGAGAAAGCACCTTGTAACAGACAGAGCCCTGCTTCCCATTGACCGCATTGCAAGAATTGTGCTCAGAATTCCAGATGTGCAGTATGTAAACAGGCCCTTCCCAGACTCGGAGCATGAGGCTCGTCATTCCTTCCAGTTTGTGGCCTGTGCCACACTGCTTGATGGCGGCATCACTGTCCCATCATTCCACAAATGCCAGATCAGCAGGCCACAGGTGAGGGAGTTGCTCAGTAAGGTGGAGCTGGAGCACCCTCAAGACAACCTGCCAAGCTTCAACACACTATATTGTGAGATAAGTGTCACTCTCAATGATGGAGCCACCTTCACAGAGCGCTCTGATACCTTCTATGGCCATTGGAGGAAGCCATTGAGCCAGGAGGACCTACGGGAGAAGTTCAGAGCCAATGCTTCCAACGTGCTGTCCTGTGATACAGTAGAAAGACTTACAGAGATAGTAGAGAATCTAGAAGACCTAGAAGACTGTTCTGTCCTAACCACTCTTCTGAAAGGACCGTCTTCACCGGAGATGGTTTCAAAATCCATCTAGCATCTAATAATTTCATCAGACAGTTTCTCCTGAGGCTTACCAACATCTAAGTGACTTTATATTGGGGAAAAATCAGTGATTTGCTTTATAGAGCAAGGGTTTACTATCGCTCTGCCCAGGAACAAATGAAGCAAGGTGGAGAGAGTCCAGAAACAGAATTGGATGTTTATGGAAGGAGTCTTTTCCTATAAATTCTGCAAGACAGTTCCAATTACCTGAAGAAAAATAATAAATATGCAAGAAACACAGAGAAATTGATTTTATAAGTATTCATAAGGCTGAAATTCAAGTCACCTCTGATTTGCTTGTAAGGTTAATCTTTACAGAGGAGTTCTTTATGAACTTCATGAACCTTAAGATGTGGGAGGAATTTGAACCTACATGTAAGTTTGCTGACAGTCGACAAGGGCTCTGGCCTATTGTGCCACCAACATGTTTCTTGGACCATGGTTTTTTACAAGCCCCCCACAGAAGAGGGGGTGCTACTGGGTTTAAATATAAGGAATTAGTGGGTACAAATCCTGCCCCTACAACTTACTAGATATGACCCTAAGCGTGTTACTGGGTAGCCCTCTGCCTCGGTTTAAAGCAGAAATAAAAAGCGGTATAAAAAGTAAAACAGTTTGGCTCTGGAAGCCATGCTGCTAACCACTACAATATACTGCGTTTTGTTACAAAAAAATTTTTGAGAAAAATATGGACGAAGCGTTTGACATGTAATAAAGAACGACAGCAAAAAATATGTGGGTAATTAAATAACTATTGACTTTGTAAAATAATAAAAATGTCTTATGGGGTTAAAAATTGCAACTTTAGCAATACATATAAGCAGGGAGTTACTATAATTAATGTGCTCTAAATTCTTTATGTCATTCAAGAGAAGGGCAAAGCTATTAACTGTAGACTTTGATTTGTAAGTATGCATGTTGACATTTCCAGGGTAACCATTATAAGACAACAGTAGAATATACCACTTCCAGGTTAACAGAGAGAGAAATATGGAATTAGGAAAAAGAAAATAAACCAAAGGAAGGCAAGAAAGGAGGAGGAAAAGAAATATAAGAAAGGTAGAACATATAGAATATAAAATGATAGGAAAAAATCCAAATATATCTGTAATTACAAGAAGAATAAATGGACTAAATAGTTCAGTTAAAGAATACAGAGACTATGTATACGTAAAAAACAATCTTTAACAAGTTTATTAGCATCTAATTTACAAACCATTAACTCATCTATCTTTTGTCCAATTCAATGAGTTTTAGTAAATTTATAGAGTTGTACAAACATCATCACCATCCAGTTTTGGAGAACTTCTCTTCATTTTTTTAAAAGATTTTATTTTTATGTTTTAAAAATTTATTTTTAAGTAATCTTAGGTAATCAAACCCATAACTCTGAGATCAAGAGTCACGTGCTCTACCGACTAAGTGAGGCAGGAGCCCCAGGAGTACTTCTATCATGCCAAAAACAGAGAAACAAATAAAACCCTCATGCTGGTCTGCAATCAATGCCTATTCCCACCTCCAGCCTTAGCAACCAATGATCCATTTTCTATCTCTATGGTTGTGTCTCCTTCAGACATTTCATATAAATGGAATCATACAATATGTGGTCTTATGTGTCCAGTGTCTTTCACTTAGCATAATGGTTTTAGATTTTGCCATATATGTATCGATACTTTATTCTCTTTCACTGCTGAGTAGCATTCTGTTGTATGGATATACTACATTTATTTACCCATCCAGGAGTTGATGGACAGCATATTGTTTCCATTTTGGGTCTACTACGAATAACGTTTCTATGAATGTTCACATGCATGTCTTGGTGTGGACATATCTTTCCGTTCCTGTTAGGTAGATACTTGCGAGTGGGGAATGCTGGGTCATTTAGGAAGTACATGTTTAACTTTAGAAAAAACTGTTCTTCAAAGCAGCTCTATCACATTACATTTCCATCAGTAATGTGTGTGGGTTCCAGTTTCTCCAAATCCTCACCAACTCTTGGAATTGTCAGTCTTTTTTATTTTATCCTGTGTAGTGAGTACATAATGGTATGTTGTGGCCTTAGTCTGCATTTTCCAAATGACTAACTCTTGCCTATTTTTGACGATTATTTTAATTAAGTTGTCTTCTTATCATTCAATTGTAGGAATTCTTTATATATCCTGAGTATAAGTTCTTTAGAGATATACGTTTTACAGATATTTTCTCCCAGTCTGTGGTTTGTCTTTTCATGTTTTTAATGGTCTCTTTTAAAGAGAAAAAGTTTTAAATTTTGGTCAACTCCATTTTATCATTTTAAAAAATTTTACTAAAAAAATATAGAAAATAAAAAAAAATTGTTATTGTTCCTGCTTTTGGTGTCATCAGGAGTCGTTTCTTAAAAAATCCAGGGGCGCCTGGCTGGCTCAATCGGTTAGCAGCTGACTTCAGCTCAGGTCATGAACTCGTGGTTCGTGAGTTCAAGCCCCGCGTTGGACTCCGACTGCTGAGCTGGGCTGCTGACAGCTCAGAAGCCTGGAGTCTGATTCAGATTCTGTGTCTCCCTCTCTCTCTGCCCCTCCCCCACTCACACTCTGTCTCTGTCTCTGTCTAAAAATAAATAAACATTAAAAAATAATAACAAAATTAAAAAACCAGTTATATAAGTTATTTAAGACTCGTCAGGATGCAGAAAAGTTCAAAGTAAAAAAGTCGGGGAAATATCGATGGAACACTAACAAAAGCAAGCTGGAATAAATAAATGTTAATATTAAACAAAATAGAACTCAAGAAAAAAGCAGTCAGTTAAGCATCCAACTCTTGGTTTTGGTTCAGGTCATGATCTCGTGGTTTCATGAGTTTGAGCCCCACATCAGGCTCTGCACAGGCAGCACAGAACCTGCTTGGGATTCTCTCTCTCTCCCTCTCTCTCTGCCCCTTCTCCACTGGTGCTGTCTCTCTCTCTCAAAATAAATAAACTTAAAACGATAAATAAAGAAAAGAAAATATAATATAAAATAAATTAAATTAAATTAAATTAAATTAAATTAAATTAAATTAAAATCTCACAAGAACATTTATGGGGCGCCTGGGTGGCTCAGTCAGTTAAGCGACCGACTTTGGCTCAGGTAATGATCTCACAGTTTGTGGGTTCGAGCCCTGCATTGTGCTCACTGCTGTCAGTTCAGAGCTTGCTTTGGATCCTCTGTTCCCCCCTCTCTCTGCATACCCCCACTCTCACATGCTCTATCTCTCTCTCTCAAAAATAAACATTTAAGAAAATTAAAAATAAAAATCTCACAGAACATTTACAAAAAAGGACCATATACTGAGCCATAAAGCAAGTCTTAACAACTTTTTAAAGGACTGGAAGATATAGATCATTTTCTCTAATCACAATGAAATTTAAGTTCCATATTAAAAAAAAAAAGATTAGACAAGACTGAAATGTTTAGAAATAAAAATTCCTTGAAATAACTTGGGTCACAGAAGAAATGATCACAAAAATTATAAAACATCTAGAACCTACCAATAACAAAACCGCATATATCAAAATTTGTAGGCTATACCTAAAACAGTACTTATAAGTGTGTAAATTTTCTATGGCTGTCTCTGTATCATTTGGATTATGCTGTTCCATAGGACATATCCTGTAACTGTAATTAATTTGTCTGAACATGGTAAATAAAACAGGAGATCAAAGTCGTGGTTTCTACTGTGGTCTTCAGATAAAATTTAATTATCCTGTCTTTATACACCAGAAATTTCTAGGGGCAAGATCTAAGGGCTAGTAATAATATCCTCAGATAATCCCTGTTAAAAACAAGACAATAGGCCCCAAGTGGAGTCCTTATGCTAAGTCCCACATCAGTAAAATGAGATATACTTACAGTTTCAGCATTCCCAGAAATGGAATCATATCAAACAGGTCATTCAGAAATTGCCAGATCAGCACCAGTTAGCCAATATGCCTAACAGACCCCCGCCATCCCCCAAAGAAAAGTAACCTTGCAATAACCTATTTTGTCTCTTATAACTTCCTTGTTCCTGCTCCCTTCTACCTATAAAAGTCTCTCATCTTATACAGCTCCTTGGAGCTCCTTTCTGTCTGCTAGGCTCCATGCTGTAGGATTCAAATCAATTTTTGCTCAAATAAATTCTTAAAAAAATTAATAGGCTTCAGTTTATCTTTACACACCCTTGATGGATGTTTCAGACAAAAAGCAGGGGTTGGGGAAGAAGATCTCTCCTGAGGGGACCACAGCACTCAAGGTGACCTTGATATTGGTTATTATGCACACCGAGTTAACTGAAGGCAGGAGAAAATATGAGGGAATGTGGGTCTGTAGAGAGAGCATAAGGGTCCTCTTCACTGGCAGCCCTGTGCACCATCCGCCCCCACCATACCACATACAAAAAAATAGACGGTTCCTTTCTAGGAGAGTCAAAAGCTAGGGTATTTTTTTAGCCAGAGTGCTGGTAGAGAGCTTTTGAGGGAATGGGAGAGTAAAGCTGAGCCTCTTGTCTCTTCTGTCCATGAGGCTGGAGAACAAGGACAGCCTGTGAGTCTCCTCACCCTGAGAAAGGCCAAGGTGGGGGCCTGGACTGCTCTGATCTGCTATCTAGGCAGTGTGGCAAATGCTGGCTTTTCCCCTTCCATTCCCTTGGGGGTGGCAGCAAAGCATCCTGCTTAGTCTTTTGTGTTATAGGCTCTGTATCCAGGCAAATAAGTCCTCTACGTGGATCAGGCCAGACAACATGGGAGGAAGCCCACTCAAGACTGGGACAAAGGCCCCAGCTCAGAAAGGGGTTCATTCCAGCACCCTGTGTTTCTGCATCCTCAGCACACATTCGAGGCCTTGAGTCAAACTTCCTGTCACCAGACACACCTGAGGAGCCCTGGTGCTGGCTAGTATATATGTTTTGGGGATCCCAAGACCACACACACACTCAGGGATCACCAGAGGAACTTCGGGAACTCAGCAAAGAGTTGCACTCTGGTTAAGGGTTATACAGTGCAAGATTACGTGACAGGGTCAACTGGAGAAAAAGACACTCGCAGAGTCTGGAGGTTTGTGATGCCCCCTCCCACCAGCGAGGAGACACGTGAGTGTGTTCCTCTCTCCAGGAGTGAAAAATTCACTGAAGTCTGTACACTGTGTCTGCCCTGGGAAGAGACTCTGCACCCAAGGCTTTTAATAGTGTCTGGTCACGTAGGTCCCCTCCACCCAGCAACGATCATAATCGCAAACTCCAAGAAGGCGAGAACAGCGATGTCTGCACAGCCTAGGCCAAGCAAACCAGTTTTATGAGTCAGAGAGTGTGTATGTGCCAAGCTCCCAGACGCCAGCTGAGACGAACCTCCTGAATAAGGCTTGATAAAGGCAGCAGCTTGTGGCCTCTTATGGTCTCCTTTCTGCACAACTTTTCCCAGACTAAAATGCCTTTCTTTCCTATTTGTGTGGCTTTGTGGGGGACAGACACATGACACCGACCAACTGGACTTTGCCTCCACTCCAGGAATTGTCTCTGTGCTGTAGCACTTGAGCTGTGTGTTCCATCACAGTATTAACTAAAACCGGTATCCCTGGGGCTTAAAGCTGTCACAGACCAAAGACCCGTCATGATTTTAACCCAGGCACCGAAAATGAAAATGTGACTTTAAAGAGAAATTTTATATATTATGTTTTATAACAACTTTACTTGCAACCCTTTATCTAAAAAAGTTATCAGATAAGTCTCTTCCGACCCCACCTTAAGGTCTGTAATGGCTCATGGAGGGAATCTCTTTGGAGAAGCTGAGTAGCTGGTGGGCATTCATTACCAACAAATTCATATCAAGGGCCTAATATAACAGAGGATGTTCTCGGTGCAGGTGATAAAGCAGTCAACAGAATATTCAAGAACCTTTTACAATCATGAGCTTATAATCCAGTATGAGTAGAGAGACCAGCAAAACAAGTACCTAGGACAAGGAAAGTGCTCCATACCTATTCCGGCCTGGCTGTGCTTCCTTCATGCTTCCCTGGAGCGAATGTGAACCTTCCTTCAGTGGACTTCATAGTTTCCAGCTCTTCTGGGCCGGAGCATGACCTGTGACATTAAAAGATTTGTGGCACTGTAGAAATGCAGCTTCCTTGTCAATTCTGGAAGGACTTCCCTGAAGAGAGCAAAGCTACAGGGAACCGAAGACGGGGGGTGGGGGGCGGTGTGCAAAGCCACAATAAGATACCCCACTTTCCCTACAGCAGAGGTGTGCCCCTGTACACACACACATGTTGTGTCTTCCCATCATACGAAATCTACCGGCAGTGTTGCAGATTTTTATCACTCGGTGAAATTGTTTCATTTTCCCTCTCTTCTCCTATCCCATATTAAAAAACAACAAAAAAAACCCACACAAAACAGTATAGTGGTAGTTCACAGCAAGTGATCGTTGAAAAGATCCAAAACAGAGGAGTGTTGCACAGGCTACTCTGGTTCCTGCTAAAGCCTGGGTGCCCAGCGACTGACAGCTGAACACTGAACATGTCAAAAGAATGTATGATACACAGTAACTTTAAGAAGGGTCCTGGCTTTATCTGAATCGTAAAGAACAGAATACCTTCACAGAAATCATGAAGATTAGTCATCTGGTTCAGTTGTAAATGCAGAAATCAACATTCAGAGGTGAGCATCTCACTTAAATTCTCCCTGCTTTCTGTTGCAGTTATTATTAAAAATAATCCAACCCACCCCAGCTACAGCTGGTGTCCGTACAGGAACCAAACTGGAGGTTCAGGAAAAAGCCTTTGGAACAGCCCAACGCCCATCTGTTTGAAACACGGCATGAGAGTGTTGTTTCCAACTTTAAAAAACGAAAGACAGAAATGAAAGCGTGCTTGTTTAGAAACCATGTATCTCTGAATGATTCAGTGATGGTTATTTAATCTTTGAGCCAAGATCACATTGAAAGTTCCTATCAGTAAGTGACAAAGTGTGTACTTCATTTGGCTGGAGCTGAATATTTTCACTTGAACAATTTCTTCTAATTATTATAAGTAAAACATCACTTTTCAAATCCATTATAAAACATTATAAAATAGCCATTCTTCCTATTCCTTCAAAAAGCTCGTGCAGAGGGGCCGCACTTGTGCGGCTCGGACACCCCCGCCCCCCACAGCCGTGTTTGCATCTAGGCTTCTGTGTGGCCGTGGCTCCAGCAGCATCACCGAACCTATCAGAAGAGGGGACAAGGGAGTGGAAGAAAATGCTTCTTTGGCAACAGACAGCAGGACTGTGAAGAGAGTTACAATGATTAGCTTGCACTGGCCTCTCAAATGCTGCAGTATGTGGAACAAAAGCCCACGGGCACTCTGCACATAAAGTATCTGTTCTGACACGTGGCTTCATTTAAATATTCCCTTCGTAAGAGAAATGAAGGCTGTATGTACTAGGATCAATAGGAAATAATAAAGCAAGTATAATTTGATCCATACAGCTGAATGATATCACACAAGAGAATTGCTGCATTGAAATTTGCTTCTTACAGAGAAAGCCAATATATGTTGAAAGAACAGTTTCCCTATGATTCAAAGCCATCTGGTGTCATCACCTTAAATCACTGTCCCTTACCATGTCCGCCCCCCCACACACCCTAATGCCAATCACCAAATATGGCAACCCCACAATGAAAGATGATTTGTTAAGTAGTCACATTTATATTCATCTGGAGGAAGGAAAATAGGAAAGCACTGTAGAGCCTGCTTACCCGGCAGTAAGCTTTTCATCCTTTTCTCCCTTCCATCCACACTGAATAGCGTGACCCACTGCGACTTCACAAGCAGGAAGGTTGTAGCTGCCAGCACACTGGAAATGAAGCACCCGCTGATAGGCATCTTGGCACAGCGGAGGGCTGAAAGAGTCCTTTACAGAACTGTTGACAGGGCAGTTCTGGGCCACCCCAAAACCACCTACAAAGACAAGGAACCCAGGATGATTTGAAGCAGCTGACAAGAAGAACCTATGAACAATTAATTCTTTTTTTTTTATAATTTTTATTCATTTATTTTTAATATTATTTTTAATTTTTTAAATTTATATCCAAATTAGTTAGCATATAGTGCAACAATGATTTCAGGACTAGATTCCTTACTGCCCCTTACCCAGTTAGCCCATCCCCCTCCCACAACCCTCCAGTAACCCTCAGTTTGTTCTCCATATTTATGAGTCTCTTCTGTTTTGTCCCCCTCCCTGTTTTTATATTATTTTTGTTTTCCTTCCCTTGTGTTCATCTGTTTTGTCTCTTAAAGTCCTCATATAAGTGAAGTCATGTGATTTCTCTCTTTCTCTGACCGACTAATTTCACTTAGCATAATACCCTCCAGTTCCATCCACATAGTTGAAAATGGCAAGATTTCATTCTTTTTGATTGCCGAGTAATACTCCATTGCATATATATATACCACTTCTTCTTTATTCATTCATCCATCGAGGGACAGTTGGGGTCTTTCCATACTTTGGCTATTGTTGATAGTGCTGCTATAAATGGGGGTGCATGTGTCCCTTCGAAACAGCACACCTGTATCCCGTGGATAAATGCCTAGTAGTGCAATTGCTGGGTTGTACGGTAGTTCTATGAACAATTAATTCTTAAGCAAAGAATTAAGGTATATGAGAGCAATAACACGTTATTAGAAAGGAAAAATAGCATTTCTTTAAGACTCTGGGGTTGACAATGACTCTAGTTAATTCATTAACTTCATTTTACAAAGTCAGAGCAGCAACCTCTATTTGTCAAAGTTGTTCAGAGATCATTTTGACTTTTATTTTTTTAAGTTTACTTATTTATTCTGAGAGTGAGAGAAAAAAGAGAGAGCATGCATGTGCATAAGCAGGGGAGAGAGAGAATACCAAGCAGGCTCCAAGATCAGCACAGAGCCTGATCCCACGAACCGTGAGATCATGACCAGAGCCAAAATCAGAGTCAGATGCTCAACCAAGCGAGCCACTCAGGCGCCCCTCAGAGATCCTTTTGTAAAGAGCTGGTGCCAAATGCTAAAACACCAACCCAATTATTAGGGAGTTTACATGGCTTCAATGTAGCCCTGTAGCAAATGGATTTTATAGATATAGAGGGTTTATATTAACCAAATAATAAGCACCATTTTGCATCAACAGTAAAATTCTGAAGACACAAGCTGGGTACCCATGTTGATAATAATTTTTGCTAAATACTTCAAGTGTGGTACAAATAGAACTATGTATTTTTAAAAAGCATTGGGGTAATTTCATTTCTCCTAAAAACAAAATGCATCTTCACGTGTTAGAATAAAATACTTTTTTTTCAAATCACAGTAATTTTTAAAAATTGATTTACAAGTAACACCATTTTAGATGTGAAAATACTAATTTTAACATCAGAATTCAAGGGCAATAATCTTTACAAACTGTCTCAGGGCATGCCTATTGGCAGTGAAAGAAAAAAGAATACAACTAAAAGACACCAGCAACTCAAATAAAATTATCTCCTTTACTGCCCTCACCCTGCATTTGGTAAATAGATATTTTAATTTATGTTATATATATAGTATATAGAAAGTCTTCAAAGATAGTGCCCTAATATGCACGCCTCCTGGTACTCGTGCCTTTTGGTACTCTCCTTTCTTTGAACCTAGTCTCCCTTTTGATCAACAGAATGTGGCATAAGTGATTCTGAGGGACATCTGTGGCTAGAGCAGAAGAGGAAAGCCTGGGTCTCTTGGAATGCTTTCTCTGGGGGATGCCAGTTTGCATGTGAGAAGCTCAGACACCCCAAGGTCTGTAAGTTACAAAGAAGCCCAACATTGCCACATGGAATGGCCAGATGGCTGCACAGCCAACCAATCCCGACTCAGGTATCAGACTGGAGCCTGATTGAATCTTCAGATGTCTGCAGCTCCAGCCACCATGCAGCTGCAGGAGAGGCCTCAAGCAAAGCTCAAGCTAAGCCTAGTCAACCAACAGAACCAGGAAAGATAATAAATTATTAAGACACTAAATTTTAGTGGTAATTGTCATATAGCAACAGATATCTGGAATACTTTATATGTAAAATAACAGTAAGCAACCTGCTCAGATAAATATGTATGAGCATCCACAAGTGGCACACTTTTGTTTTTTTACATTTATCTATTTTTGAGAGACAGAGAGAGACAGAGCACAAGTGGGGGAGGGGCAGAGAGAAAATGAGACGCAGAATCCCAAGCAGGCTCCAGGCTTTGAGCTGTCAGCACAGAGCCTGACGCGGGGCTCAAACTCACAAACTACAAGATCATGACCTGAGCCAAAGTCGGATGCTTAACCAAATGAGCCACCCAGGTGCCCCCCCACTTTTTTTTAATGTTATTTATGTTTGAGAGAGAGAGAGAATGAGCAGAGGAGGCACAGAGAGAGGGAGACACAGAATCTGAAGCAGGCTCTAGGCGCTGTGCTGTCAGCACAGAGCACAGTGCAGGGCTTGAACTCACGAACTGTGAGGTCATGACCTGAGCTGAAATGGGACACTTAACTGAATGAGCCACCCAGGTTTCCCAGCACACTTCTTACCTAAAACGATGATTTCCGATTCTCACTGTGGGACATCTCCTAACTGCCTCCATAGATTTCAACAATATTGTGAATGTTTAAAATACTCTTAAAATAGGGTCACCTGGGTGGCTGAGTCAGTGAAGTGTCTGACTCTTGACTTCGGCTCAGGTCATGATCTCACGGTTTGGGTGATGGAGCCCTGCATCAGGCTCTGCAATGGCAGTGTGGAGCTTGCTTGGGATTCTCTCTCTCCCTCTCTCTCTGCCCCACTCCCATGTGTGCATGTGTGCATGCTCTCTCTCAAAATAAATAAATAAACATTAAAAAAACCCAAAATAATCTTAAAATAAAACTGATTGTTAGTGTTTAAACAAACTAAACCAACTTGGGACGCCTGGGTGGCTCAGTTGGTTGAACATCAGACTCTTGATTTCCTGGCTCAGGTCATGATCTCACGGTTCGTGAGTTTGAGCCCCACGTCGCTCTCTGCGCCAACAGTGAGGAGCCTGCTTGGGATTCTCTCTTTCCCTCTCTCTCTCTGCCCCTCCCCTGCTCTCTCCCTCTTTCAAAATAAATAAATAAATTTTATATATATATATATATATATATATATATATATATACACAAAATTATATATATATATATACACACACACATGTACATGTATACATGTATATATATGTGTACGTACATATATACATATATGTATATATGTATATATGTATACATATATATATATATAATTAAACTAAAACTGGTTAGTTTGAAAAATAAATATATAACATTCAATTCCTTATGAGGGGATTAAATAAAGGGAAATAAAAAATACTTAAGACAATTATACTTGTAAGTCAATCATTTATTTTAAAAGGTAGGTATACATCCATATGTACAGGCATGTAGATAGGCAGGTCACCTATCTATAAAGTGATCACTGTGCTGAAAAGGTCTAGAAACAGGCAACCCTCCACTGTGATTTCCAGAGTCTTGAGGCCTCAATATGTGGGCTGCATGCCACATGCCACCTGTCACCTGAGAGCTGAATAAGAATCTGCACTGTAACAAGATCTCCAGGTGAATCACCTACCAATTAAACTTAGAGATATGCCGTTTTAGTGCAGTGGATCCCAAATTTGTCTGCATATGAGAATCATCTAGGAACCTTAAAACTTCCAAAATTTTGGGGGGACACAGGCATTGGTGGTTTTAAAGCCTACCAGGTGACTCCAGGTACAGCCAAGTCTGGGAACCACTGGTCAGTCTTGATAGAGCACTGGTTCTCAATCTTTGCTATACAGTGGAAGAACCTGTAAAGCATCAAAAAGCACTGACATCTGTTTCCACCCCCAGAAAGTCTGATGTAACTGGTCTGAGATGTGACCCAGGCACTGAGACTGTTTAAAGGCTTTCCAAGTGACTTTCATGTGCAGCAAAGTTTGAGAACCATGACCTACCTCCTGGCATAGAGGCTTCAAAATGGCAGCTGAATCTGTGCAGCTTTTGCTGGAAGAGGGTTTAAAGTCAGTGAACATTAATTAAAATGAACAGTTGGCCTCAACAGCTTTCAGCTAACTCACCGGTGTAATGGCAGCTTCAAGCTTGCTGGAGTTCAGGTCTGCCAAATCTTGTAGGCCCCCATGGGCTCTTCTGGCACTTTCCTTTGGTACATTTCTCTTCTCTTCTGTTGGGCTCCCTTTCAAGTGATTAACAATGTACATCTGCTCAGCATTAGGAGCAAATAGCTTCACCTTCAAAAATAGAAATAAAAACAAATGATGTCATTGCCTCTTTGAAAACAATCAAGCAAATCAATCTTAGAGCTAAATAAACCAGGAAGGAAAGTCAGAAAACCACTAAGTAATTCCGTATGCCTTCAGGGCCAACACCAACTACAAATATCAGCCACAAGAAAGAAACTGCAGGGGACTTCTAGAGGGGAAAAAAAGAGCTATAAATTAGCTTCTAGAAAGTAGAACAGAAACAGGTTGCTTTCCAAATACATCTATCTATCTATCTACACACATACAGAAATGTGTGTGTGTGTGTGTGTGTGTGTGTGTGTGTGTGTGTGTGTATACAGTTTACCCTTGAACAATACAGGGGTTAGGGACACTGACCTCCTATGCAGTCAAAAATTCATCTATTGGGGCACTTGGATGGTTCATGCAGTTAAGCATCCGACTCCTGATTTCAGCTCAGGTCATGATTTCACAGTTCGTGGGACTGAGTTCCGCACCCAGCTCCGTACTGATGGCACAGAGCCTGCTTGGGATTCTCTTTCTCCCTCCCTGCACATCCCCTGCTTACATATGTGCACTCTCTCTTAAAATAAATAAATAAACATTCTTAAAAATTTTGTGTATAGGGGCACCTGGGTGGCTCAGTCAATTGGGCTTCTGACTTCGGCTTGGGTCATGATCTCACAGTTTGTGAGTTCAAACCCCGCATCGGGCTCTGTGCTGACAGCTCAGAGCCTGGAGCCTGCTTTGGATTCTGTGTCTCCCTCTCTCTCTGCACCCCCCCCCCCCACTTGCACTCTGTCTCTCTGTCTCTCAAAAATAAATAAACATTAAAAAAATTTTGTGTATAACTTCTGACTCCCCAAAAACTTAACTACTAATAGACTACTGTTGACCAAAAACCTTACTGATAACATAAACTGTCAATTAATACATATTTTGTATGTTATATATATTATATACTGCACTCTAACAATACAGTAAACTAGGAGAAAAGAAAATGTTAAGAACATCATAAGAGAAAATACATTGACAGTACTGTATTGTATTTATTTGAAAAAATTCTGCATATAAGTGGTCCCATGCAGTTCAAACCCATGTTGTTCAAGAGTACACAATTTTTAAAGAGATATAAGAGAGGTTCCAATTTTATAGATGGGAACATATAGGGCTCAAAACCATAGGAGGGTTGATTAAATTTAGCTTTAAAATCTGTCTAAACCAGGGATTCTCAACCCTGGCTGCGTATTAGAATCACTTGGGCAACTTGAGGCCCAAACAGAACAGTTACATGGGAATTTCTGGGAATGAAGCACCGTCTTGGATGGTGGTATGTCTTAAAATCTCCTTAAAATCTTCCATCATTTGCAGGGTTAGCAATGACTGATCTAAAGCAAACGGAAAATAAAACTCACAAACTCAGGGCTCTGAGTTAAAATCTCAAGGGTTTAAATGCCAATAGCCCAAAGTAGACCATTTGGAAGCCCTTACTTGACCCACCTTCACACATCCAGCCCAACCAAGCTCTGGATTGACACCCCCAATCTGCCATCAGAAACCGTTCCTCTTTCCCCAACTGTTGGATCCTGCATGGGCACTGATCTGGGGAGCCATGAGGATTTGGAAGCAAGGAAGGAAGCTCAGGGTGGGCACCTGTATACTAGGGGGCCTTGGTGTCCTACCTTCTTCACTGACTTCTACCCCACCTCAAAACTTGCAAGTGTACTTCTCCAGGAACTGGACAAGACTGGTCTGAGTCAAATGTCCCTTGGCTTTCTGAGAAGGCATCATTAAGACCTGAAAGCATATGGGTGCCTGGGTGGCTCAGTCAGTTGAGCATCCAACTCTTGATTTTGGCTCCGGTCATGATCCCAGAGTCGAGGGATTGAGCAGTGCATGAGCGTGGAGTCTGCTTAAGATTCTCTCTCTCTCCTTCTGCCCCTTCCTGTGCTTACACACTCTCACACTCTCTCTCAAATAAAAAAAAAAAAAAAGAGAGAAACTTTATTTAAAAAAAAGACTAGAAAGTGTATGACTATGTCTTAGCTTCCTGTTATTAAACTTTGTATTTGATTAAAATATATATTAATATTCTAAACATTCTCTCTTCCCTGTAGTTTTGGTTTTACAAAATTGAGCAATATCTCCTGTCTGTGGGACAGATCTCTCTATGGGAGAGATTCTAAGCACAGATACAACCCATTATTAGTAAAAAGAGAAGAAGAAAAAAAACCCTTAAAACATTCTGAAGGTCAAGAAAGATGCAAAAAAAAATGTGGATGGCTTTTTAAACCAATAATTCTGGAAAACAGACTGGCTTGCAGTTGCTTTGTGAAATTAATCAGATCCACCTGCCTAAGGTGGAAGTGAAGATGAAAACTTAAATTTCACCTAACTCTACCCTGCCCCAGAATTCTGTAACTCTATTTTTTCCTTTAAGAAGATGCCATACAGTTCCGCTGGTGTGCAACAGTTCAATGGTTGATAAACATGATTTTATCAGACTACAGTAATGTTCTGAGTGTTCTTAAGCTAACTGAGCAAGGACCCAGAGGAAAAAATTGGATTAAAATTCAACCTATTTTTTGATGAAATCTTCAAAGTTTAAAAATCATGAACTGCACAATGAGGGATCAGGCAACAATAGTCTACAAGCATCTTTAGCCTGGGGTGCTGGGGTCATAGCCAAAAGGAACAGAAGGCAGAACCACACCACAGCAGATGGGAGCTAGTGAGAGGCTGATTTAGGGCTAATTTGAGGAACTGCTTTCTTGCCATTAGAGCTCCCTGGTCACGGAATGAAGAGACTGCAGTCCCAAGAGAGGAGATCCCCACCACTGACCATGGTCAACTTGAAGCTTGTTTATGCAGCTCTGGGAAGTCTTGAGTAGGATGGGAAGCTCCACTGTGGCCCTCTAGTGTGTGTTCCATTATTTGTAAATTGTTACTCTGGAGAGATGTCTCAGTTTTAAGCCATGTTCAAGTACATGCCCAGTGGGAATGCCCTGGTGCCCTTCAAATTGGAATTTCAGCTGTTATAGCTAGGATGTGTCCCCATGCCCTCACTTTTTGTGGGTCTTTGGAGAGGCTTAGTTTAGGCTAGGTGATTTTGAACTGGGCCATGGTATATGGAGGAGAGCTAGGATTGGAGCCACCTAAACACTTAGATAAATGGGTGTTAAAATGGTGCCCTGCTTGAATTTCCACAGAATTCCTCAACCCAGTGCAGCAAGTGGTCAAAGGTGGGGGGGGGGGGATGGGGTACGAGGGTGCGGGGAGGGTTAGGGGAGAACTAATTCCCATCAGCCCTCAGAAAACCTTGTATGCTTAGGGAAGCACCCCATGCTCCTGCCATCCCCAGCAAGGGTCATTGGTGGTCACCTATGGCCACTGCAGCCACCTCACTTATTCCATTATGCTTACAAATACCATGAGGGTTCACTCATATTGTGGGTGAAGTGAAGGCATGCTGCTCTCTTGTAAAAAAAAAAAAGAAAAACGTGACTATAAGTTATTACACTTTTAATGCACTACTTATAGACATAAGTCAGTATCTTTGTATAAAAGTATGACAGGCCACAAATATCTCACCAGAAACAAGGCAGTTGATCCCATTGTCTTCAAGTGGATGAAAGGTCAAAGAAAGGGTAATGCAGAATCTTCTCCTCTGTTCACGTGGTAGAGCCCAACAAGGAAGACCATCTGGGGATAAGGGGCCGAGGGCATTACCGAGCATTTAGGGGTACCTGGGTGGCTCAGTTGGTTAAGCATCTGACTCTTGATTTCGGCTCAGGTCATGATTTCCCGGTTTGTGAGAGGAAGTCCTGCACTGGGCTCTGTGCTGACAGCGTGGAGCCTGCTTGGAATTCTCTTACCTCTCTTTGCCCCTCTCCTGCTTGCACATGCTCGCTCTCTCAAAATAAATAAATTAAAGCATTTAGAGTAGTATTATGGGCTGTATATAGTAAGTGCTGGCCATTGTTCTCACTGGCTTAAGACGGGGGGGGGGGGGGGGGGGGGGGGGGGGGGGGGACCAGTCATTCCTCCATTATTGTCTTCCTCACTGCACCACCACCTCCAAATAATGATTCTTATACTCAAATGTTTGTTGTCACCTAGTCTGGGCCCTGTGTGGCAGCGTAAGAGTTCCGTGCTAGAGAAGCCAAAGGAAGAGCCCAAAGTTGGATGGGTTTCTTGGTTTGGTTTGGTTTGGCTGGTAGTTACTGGGCAGAGGTCAGAAAACAGCTCCAAACACGCGGTGATCTCTACACAGACGCGAGGCCAGAAGAACAAGGCATTATGAGTCAGTTTCAGAAAAAGGAGGCCCCACGGCGCGGATGGAGTGCGCCAGGGTGCCGGGCCCCAGCGCCGCGGCACGGTCTGCCGAAGGCAGGGGAAATGGCTGCACTGCGGCGCTCCAGTGTCTCACCCCCAGGCAGGCGCCCCGCGCCGCAGTCTCCGGTCAGGGAGAGGGCGGGACCCGGCCGACCAAAGTGGCCCAGTCCAGGGGTCACACGGCTCGCGGGGGGCGGGGTTCCGCGCGCATGCTCAGCTCGCGGGCCCTTCGCGTCGCCGGGCTCGGGAGGCGCCGGAAGCACCGGGAGCCGCCACATGGCGCAGGCGGGGAGCGCTGGCCGGGGGGCCGCGGGGCAGAAGCCCGCGGGCGCGGCCCCGGGGTGCGCGCTTTGGCGCTGGGCCCTGGGGCTGCTGTGGCTGGCGTTGGCCGCGGCGGGCTCCTCCCGGCGCCAGTGGCCCGTGCCCTACAAGTGAGTGCGCGCGGCGCGCGGGCGTGGCGGGGCGGACGCGCGCACTGGCGGGGCGGGGTGCCGGGGTCGGGAGGCGGAGGCGGCGCTCGCGGCGCGGTGGAGGACCCAGTTGAGAGCGCTGGGCTCTCAGCTGTTCGCTGCGCGTCGCCCACGCCCTTTCTTCCTCTTGGGACACTTGAACTGCTTTCTAGGTGGCTTAGGCTCAGGGCAGGCCGGAGTCATGGAAGAAACGGGAGTAATGTAATTTTATTTGAGTGACTTCTAGATGCAAGTAATCAACTCTTTGAATGGTTTGAGGAGACTTTGAATATCGTGCTTATTACTTGACGTCATGCATGTCATTAGTTATCACGAGTACGTACCCATTGGCACAATATACAACATGACCTACTGGTCTTGGTTCTCTGGGAATTTCCATTTTTAGCCGTAAAAGTCACGCGTCCTGGGAATTCCCCGCTCCCTTTGTCCGGGGCTCACGGGAAGGGTTGGTGACCTCGTGTGTCCCCCGTTTTCAGTCTGGGTGTAGGATGTGGTCTTAAGACGAGGACAGACACTGCACATCTGTGGAGCTGATTGGAGCCTTTGACCTAGAAGAGTATCTACGCGGCCTTAGATGTTCAGGTGGCTAAACAGAAAGAAAACACGCTGCTAACATCAAGCAGGCGAAAGGCCAACAGATTTTGAAAACACGGCTATTTCGGATAACAAAATAGTGAGCGGGGAGGCAGGATAACGTAGTGGTCAGGAATGAGTACTGGGTTCCAGTCAAATCAGGCACCACCAGCACTAGCTTTTGAAATTGGCAACGTGATTCAGTGTCTCTGTGCCCATGTGACCTGCCCTAGAAAGTAGGAATGGATGGGGCGCCTTGATGGCTCAGTCCTCAGGCGTCCGATTTTGATTCAGGCCATGATCTCAGGGTCTGTGAGTTCAAGGCCTGCGCGTGGGGACTCTGTGCTGACAGCCTGGAGCCTGCTTCAGATTCTGTGTCTCCCTCTCTCTCTGCCCCTCCCTGGCTCACACTCTTGTCTCTCTCTCCTTAAAAAATAAATAAACATTAAAAAAAATATATATTTTTTTTTAAAGAAAGTAGGAATGGTAACAGCATTTCCCCCAGGCTTGTTAGAGGATTAAATCTAATAAATGTCAGCTATTGTCAAGCATGGATAGGAGTGTATTCTGTTCACTGGAATGGTTTGCACCACTTCCTTGTTTTGCTTGATATATATGAAAAGAGAAGTTTGGGTTTTCTTGAAAAGAAAAAGTTAATAAAACGTTCATAAGAAGTAAAATTGAATGTTCAGTAAAATAAGGAAGAGATTGTAAATGCAAAACTACTTGATTTATAGTTAGGGCAAGGTATTGACGATACCTTAGGGTTTCTATAAAAGTTTCAAGTATTAAGTACCTGTCCCCATTTAGTCTTCTCAACTGAATATAATAAAATTTAACTTTATTAAGTTATGCTTTTGAAATTACCTTTGACCTAAAAGATTTTGCTTCAAGCAAGTGAAAACTAAATAGTTACGTGTTTAAACAACCCGTTGAGCATCTATAAAAACAAGGAAGTATGTGTAAGTTTCATAAACATTGGGGGGTTGTTAATACTCTTGGCTAACATCAAGATACTAACTTCTTAAAATAGAATTTTTTGTTGATGTGTTAAGATTGTAAAAAAATGATCTGCCTAAAATTTTAGAGATCCATGGTGCCTAGAAGATAGATAGAAGCAGTGTCTTTCTTTCTTCCGTCTTTCTCTTGCCAAATATGGAAGGTGACCAGTAAGTGTCTGTTGAGCCGACTTCAGCAGTAGTCCCTCCTCTCCTCTTACTGCCATGGCTCTCTCTGGGGGCCTTCTCTTCTTGTTACATTATTGCTATAACCTCCTAATTGACCTCTGCCTTAATTTCGCTTCTCTCACAGCTCTCCTGTAACTCATACAAATAAGGTTTGTTTCATAGCAAATTCAGTCATATCAGGTCTGCTACTTAAAATCCTTTAAGCTCACTCTTGGGCTCAGCCCTCACCGGCTGTAGGAGTCCCGTGGTGCGGTTCACACTGCATCAGTGCAAAATGACAGTCCCTGCCTGTCTCTCCTACCTTGAAGCCTGAATTCCAGCATTATTTACCTACTGTCTTATAAGCCTTAATATTGTCCCTTTTATGTCCTAACCATCGAAAGTATTTTAAAAGCCTAAGCCAGATCTTCATCCCTTTCTTTGCTCTTCTCACCCCCACCCATTCCACATCAGGTAAAAGTGGTTTCTCTCTTTTTTGTGCCCATAGGACTTTGTATATTTCTTTAGCACTCACCACACTGCGCCATACTACTTATTTAATGTCTTCCCAGTCCCCACCTAAATGTCCTTGAGGAAGGGAACATCATTTTAATTTTGTTTCCCTCCTTCCTAGTATAGTGTCCTACATATAGTAGATCCTTAGTAAATATCTATTGATCGCTGGCTATTTTTTTTTTAATTTTAATTTTTTTTTAACGTTCATTCATTTTTGAGAGACAGAGAGAGCAGGGGAGGGGCAGAGAAAGAGAGGGAGACACAGAATCTGAATCAGGCTCCAGGCTTCAAGCTGTCAACACAGACACAGGGCTCAAACCCACAAACCGCAAGATCATGACCTGAGCCAAAGTTGGACACTTAACCAACTGAGCCACCCAGGTGCCCCAATTTTTTTTTTTTTATTTTAAACTCTCATTGGCTTTATTAAATGATTCACGAATTGGGCAGCATTCCATCTAGCAAATAGAGGGACACTCCTGTCGGTTAATTTTTTTTGTGTTTATTTATTTTGAGGGAAAGAGAGAATCCCAAGAAGGCTCTGCACTCTCAATGCAGAGTCAGACATGGGGCTTAAACCCAGGAACTATGAGATCATACCTGAGCTGAAATCAAGAATCAGACACTTGGGGCGCCTGGGTGGCTCAGTCAGCTAAGCATTCGACTTCAGCTCAGGTCATGATCTCATGGTTTGTGAGTTCGAACCCCACTTCAGGCTCTGTGCTCATAGCACTGTGCTGATAGCATTGAGCCTGGAACCCACATCAAGTTCTGTGTCTCCCTCTCTCTGCCCCTCCCCTGTTCGTTCTCTCTCTCTCTCTCAAATATAAATAAACATTTAAAAAAAAAAAAAGAATCAGACACTTAACTGAGCCACCCAGGCACCCCCTGTTGGTTAATTCTTAAGAAAATAGAAAATATAGTGGGCCGCCTGGGTGGTGGCTCAATCGCTTAAGCATCTGACTTCAGCTCAAGTCATGATCTCACAGGTGATGAGTTCGAGCCCCATGTTGGGCTCTGTGCTGACAGCTCAGAACCTGGAGCTTGCTTCAGATTCTGTGTCTCCCTGTCTCTCTGCCCCTCCCCTGCTTGTGCTTCTGTCTCTCTCTGTCTTAAAAATAAATAAACATTAATAAACATTAAAAAAAAATAGAAAATATATTCTATTTAATCATAATTATTTTGAAATAATCTTAACATTTGGATTGTTTACGAAATTAAGTGTCATTTGAAAAATATTCCTTTATTCAGTGAATATTTGTTTGTCTATAAATAATTGTGGACCTATAGACATTCTAAGATATGGCCCCTGTGTTCAAAATTCTCACAATGAGAGCAGATAACAGGGAAGCATGCCTTTATCAAAGTGCTTGTAATATATCATTTGCTATTAAAGACTTCGTCGGAGTTGTTGACAGAATAACAAAATGTTTAAACACTATAACCTTTGAATGTTTTCTCTGAAAGTGTTATTGATGGTGATACTAAAATCTGGATTCTAAAATGTGCAAGAAGAACCAAATTCCTGTTGGAATCTAAGTTTGTGGTTTCTTTTTTCTTTATTAGACGCTTTTCCTTCCGCCCAGAACCAGATCCTTATTGTCAAGCTAAATACACTTTCTGTCCAACCGGCTCACCTATCCCAATTATGAAAGATGATGATGTCATTGAAGTCTTTCGGTTACAAGCCCCAGTATGGGAATTTAAATATGGGAATCTCCTGGGACACCTGGTAAGGCTGCATCTTGATCTTGTAACTTTGGTTAATTAAATTATTTATTAAGTGGATTTGAGGGAATAATCGCTGTTCAAAGGGCTGATTTTAGATCATGTATAATTGCTGTTCCTCTTGGCGTATTTAAAATGAGTAGTCAAAAAATATTATCATGTTTTGTGATTCTGACAGTAACAAATGCAGTTGCTTTAATCTCTTTTTAATAATCGGAATCCATACCCAACTCCTGTACCTAGCTCCTGGAAAGTAAGAAAGGAGGAGGCGCCCAGCGGAACGGGCAAGGCAGGCAGGAGACGCTTCATTTCCAGTCCCTGCTATACACATTTTCCTGGCTTAGCTCACCAGTTGAGCCTCTGTCACCCTGTGAAGCGTGTAGACTTCCTGAGCCTGTGGCTCAGGAAATGGAGCTTCTCCAACCCATTTTAAAGTGGAAAGAAATTAAGAGTGTGTCCATATAGCATATCTGAGATAAGCAGCAATGGTCAAAACCAGAGTGGAAGAGGGCCTGGAATTGGAGGAGCCACAGAGTGGACACAAGAATAGCAACATGGAAGAGGAACAGCTGAGTCGTTCTACTTGATACACAGTTGTGACATATTACGTTTTCTCCCATCTGGCTCCTGGACCAGTGGTTACTTCACAGATGCTTTCATACACGTATGGTCTTTACACAGAAAATTATGCATGATGCCATTGGATTCAAGAGTACTTTAACTGGCCAGAACTACACAATGGAATGGTACGAACTTTTCCAACTTGGAAATTGCACATTTCCCCATCTCCGACCTGAAATGAATGCCCCTTTCTGGTGTAATCAAGGAGCTGCATGCTTTTTTGAAGGAATTGATGATATTCACTGGAAGGAAAATGGGACATTAGTTCAAGTAGCAACTATACCAGGTAAGTTTCAAAAATATGGCATTTGTTTGATGATTACATCGATATCCAAATGAAAAAAATTGCTTTCTTTGAGGCATTTCAGTCATGTTCTACTCTTTAGAGGTCAGTTTACAAAATGTACTTCTGGAGGCAGTAAGGTTTGATCCAAACTATTACTCATGCAAAACGTTACCTTTAGTTTTCTTTTTTTAATGTTTATTTATTTTTGAGAGAGAGAGAGAGAGAGCGTGAGAAGGGGAGGGGCAGAGAGAGAGGGAGATACAGAATCTGAAGCAGGCTCCAGGCTCTGAACTGTCAACAGAGCCCGATGTGGGGCTTGAACTCACAGACTGCAAGATCATGATCTGAGCCGAAGTCAGATGCTCAACTGACTGGCCACCCAGGCTCCCTGCAAAACGTCACCTTTAGGTGATGAGTAGTGTATCTCCTCTATTCCATAGTGAAAAATGAAATGGTAAAATGTTTTCTGCAATTGAATTGGACTTTCTAAATAAACATGTGGAAGAAAATCCACAAAATGCCTGTGAAAATATTTGATCAAAGGACCTGTTAAATGTATCTGGAAAAAGACTTTGAGTGATGACAAAATGTTTTTATGTCAAGAAATAATAACAGCTACCACTCATGGGGACTTACTCTGGGTCCAGCAGTGTTCCGAGTGCTTTACCTATATCATGTCATTTATCATCACAACAACCCCCTGAGATAGTTACTGTTATTTTCCTCATTTTACAGATGGCTAAAGTGAGGCACAAAGTGGTTAAAATCACACAACCAAGAAGTAGGTGGGACCCTAACTCTGGCAGTGAAGCTTTATTGGCCATTTTCTTAACTACTTCTCTACATTGCTTCCCAAAACACATACAATCTTAGCATTTGAGGCTCCTTGAGCAATCAAAATACTTTATCTTTGAGATTTTCTGTTCTTTTGGATGTATTGGAAAGTTGCTGAAACACTTAGAATTTTGCTGCATGTGTTGCATTGTTGGTTAATGCTGAAGAAAGGAGTTCAGAACTTTTATCAGAAACTGGTATGTGACCTTGGGTCATATTTTTACTTTGACTCATTACGTCATGTGTAGAACGGGGATGAGACTGCCATTGCATTCTGGAGGTAGGGAGCTTGCCCATATGATTTAGAGAGCTCTGCATTATAATTGTTGTTCTCCAAGAAAGTGGAAATATCTGAAATGAAAGCACTGTTTGTGATAAGAATTATTCAGTGAGCCAAAGACCTTGAGGAAGTTATCAAGCTTTCCACTTGGATAGCCCTTTACAAAGCATTTTGGAGCATGTTATCTCACAGCTCAGTGGGGAGGAGAAAACACTCTTCTTCCTTTTAAAAATAAGGATTTGAGGGTCAGCCAGGTAGCATGACTTGCCAGTCACAGATCTGGATGTAGAACCAGGAATAGCATTGTGTCTTAAATGTAATCTGGGGATCTTTTAACTCTACACCATGCTGTTTTCTAATCTTCCTTCCTTCTTTCTAATTAATATGCCCCAAACCATCCCAAGCAGTATCAAAGCCCGTTTCTCTTTTAACAGTGCTCAGTGTGATACTTTTTTTTTTCATCCCAGGCCAGTTCACATTGCTCTTTTCTCCTTGTCCACCTATTTCATTATCTGAAAACTCTTCCTTCTGACATCAGTATATGATATGAACAAGTGATCACTATTTCATGTAAAATAGTACTAATATGCTAGTACTTAAATCTTTCAAGTTTTCCGTCTGCTTTGTGATTAATCCTGTTCATTGACATTTTCTCATGTTACAGAATAGTGTTTTGAAGTATTCTCTCTTAATTACAGCAGTAACTTTTTAAGGTTGAAGAACACTAAGAACAGTATCCCCAGTTCTAAGAAAACAAGCTTTAAGGGCGCCTGGGTGGCTCCATCTGTTAAGCGACTGACTTCAGCTCAGGTCACGATCTTGTGGTTCGAGCCCCACATCGGGCTCTGTGCTGACAGCTCAGATCCTGGAGCCTGCTTTGGGTTCTGGTCTCCCTCTCTCCCTCTTTCTCTGCCCCTCAACTGCTCATGCTGTCTCTTTTTCTCAAAAATAAATAAACAACAACAACAACAAAAAGAAAACAAGCTTTATATTATTCCACAGTTTTAATTCTAAAAAATTGATAAAGGCAGCCGCTGTATTCATTTTATAGGACATGAAATATTGATTTCATGGACTCAAGTTGGAGCACTTAAGAAAGGTTCACATATATGGTGACAAATTGAAATGCTGTAGTGAAGCTCTATTAGGCACTGTAAATGCCCAGATGAGGTTGTAACCATGCAAAGTATGGTGTTTTGTTAACATTTGGAGAGATTCCTTTGGTCGGGTACAAGGTCGTAGGAGAGTGTGAGCTGTCCCGGAGTAATAGGCCACGAACGTGGCCAAAAACATTTCCAGTTTAGTTGATTCATTGGGAGAATTTGTATGGTTAGTGGGAAGGTTGTGAGCAGAATCCGAACAGTTACAAGTACAAAAAGAAAAAGGAAATACCAGATATTCAGGGTGGACAGGGTGTGGTACTTTTTCTTGTAACATTAGTAGGCCAGCCTTCTAAACTAGCTGTTCCTCCGGCTGCCGTTCGTACTGTACACACGCAACGCTTTGTGACAGAAAAGCTCTGCATTTCACCCTCCTCCATTCTTACACTACCTTTGCCCCACTCACTTTTCCCTCTATCCACAATTTTTCCTTGTTTTCTTTCTTTACCTTTGAATCCAAGATTTGTTGGGTGGGGTAAAGAGGGCTTCTGCATGTGTATGATTTTGCTTTTATTTATAGCTTAAATGATTACAGAATTGGTATGTAAGAGTTGATACCCCTATTATATCTAAGGTTTACAATTCAGAAATACCTTGTGCTTTGAAAAATGGAATGAAAATTGGCTAAGCTTGGATTCCTATTGTGAGTACAGGTTTGGAACTGATATTACAAATAATTTAATAATTTAATATTATTTATTCATGACCTTAATCAGGTTAGAACATTTGACATAAGACTAACGATTGGCTTTGATGTTCACATAGGACATTTTTTTTTTTTTTAACTAGGAAACACATTTAACAAGATGGCAAAGTGGGTAAAATGGGACAATGAAACAGGGATTTATTATGAGACATGGACCGTCCAGGCCAGCCCAGAAAAGGGGGCGGAGACATGGTTTGAATCCTACGACTGTTCCAAATTTGTGTTAAGGACGTATAACAAGTTGGCTGAACTTGGAGCAGAGTTCAAGAAGATAGAAACCAACTACACAAGAATATTTCTTTACAGTGGAGAGCCTACTTATTTGGGAAATGAAACGTCTATTTTTGGGCCAACAGGAAATCAGACTCTTGCTTTAGCCGTAAAAAGGTTTTATTACCCCTTCAAACCACATTCAGCAACTAAAGAATTTCTGTTCAGTCTCTTGCAAATTTTTGATGCAGTGATTATACACAGACAGTTCTATTTGTTTTATAATTTTGAATATTGGTTTTTACCTATGAAATTCCCTTTTATTAAAATAACATATGAAGAAATCCCTTTACCTAACAGAAACAACACACTCTCTGGTTTATAAAATTTTAATTCTTCTGCTTTTTTTTTTCTCCTGTCACCAGCATATATGTTTTTCAGGTAGTGGTTTTACATTCATGGGTTTTCTTAGGCCCTTCTTCCTTGGAGCAGAAAGATAGAATGTACTTGGGCAGAACTGCAGCGTATCATCTCAGGACCTTTTTTGGACAGGAGCTGAAACTCATTGCATTAGCCTAAGTGAGCCCATTAGGTGATCTTGATTTCAAACTCCAAGCCTTTGTTAAAATGAATTACAGTTCATATCAGATACATAGGATCTTTGAACCCCATATTTTTTAATTGTGGATATGGTGTGCCCAGATTTAAAAATACCCTCAGTGACATTTTCATGGTGGGGGCTACTTTTCTCCGGTACAGTGACACTTTTTCATTTAAGTACTTTTTGATGGTTTAGACTGACTTTGCAACTTTTGTAACTTTGGGGACCAGGTCTAGTAGTTTGATTTTGTTCTTTTACTTAAAGACTAATTTGGATACCATGGCTGGAGTGGTTTTGCTTCCAGATGTGGTAAAAAGTGTTAAAGAGCACAAGTTCCTAGCTAGCATTTTAGAACTAGCCAGTAACTGGCATTTTGTGATGTAGGCAGCTTAGCATTTCTGAACCTTAGTATCCTTATCTCTAAGAGGAGTCATCCGTCAGGATTGTTGTAAAAATTGAAGCCATGTATGTTTGGCATAGGAAAGTTACAGAAAATGGTAGCTACAATGATGAATCCAAGAACAAACTGCCGTCCTTGATCTGGCTTAATGTAGTTTACATGCCAACCTTTCCTGGGTTTTATAGTAATAATCTAAACTTTGAGCTGACAGCTTTAATGCTTCTGCAGTTGTTTAAGCACATTGGGACATGGAAGTATCTGACCACAGACACATCTGGGTGAATAGGCACCATATGACTCCTTTACTGCTTCATGTAGTCCTTCCACCCTAGTAGAGGTGCCAGCTCAGTAGGAGGGTACACTTCTCAGGGGACAGGTCTTTGTCAAGGGTCTCCAAGTAGCTGTGCTTCCATTTAGGGCCATCAAACAAGGTATCAGGGTCCTTTAAATGCCTAATGACCAACTGAACACGGTCTATTCATGGAAAAAAGGCGAGTCAGTAAGATGATGAAGCAGAGACCATCTGTTTAATATGTAAACTATGTTGTTCAGTTTCTACCAACATTTGAGTGTCTCCTGAGGGGTTAGTACATTGAGTTCTCCTACAAAGCCTAAACACAGGTATTATTTACCTGATCAAATGAGTAAATTGGGGCTTAGAAAGTCTAAATGACCTTTCCAGGGCTACCCTGCTATTGGTAATGGAGCCACATCTTGAACCAGTTCTGACTGGATGGGATACACGATCAAGCAAGGTTTCATTGTCAGAGTGTAGTCCTCAGACCCATGCCTGTACCATAAGTTACTAACACCACAGGTTACTGGTCAAGCACAGATACTGGTGGGAAACTTCTTTTAAAGTAATTTTGTTTTTGTTGAATCTAATAAAAAAATGGGGCTTGTATTTTTGTATGTGTTTTTATTTCATTTGTCAAGGACTTCACTTTTATTGTCTTTTTCAAAACTATAGGCACTGCAACAGTCTGAAAATAAAAACCCAGCCCTTTACCACAGATAGCTTGAGAAGCACTGGATTATCCTGCCTACTGCACAGAGGCAAAGCCAGGCTGAAATACATAAGGAGAACTTTACTTCACTGCCTCCCATTTAGCCTTTGTATTCCTGTCAATAGTGTAAACACTAATTATTTTGCCTCTTTAACTTGCTGGTTGTCTTCAGAATGTCACAAACTTGGATCTTTGCGTTATCACCACCTAGTGGCTAAAATCAGGCAATGCCAACTTCTCCTGGATTCTTAAAATTGATCTGGGAAAACAGAATTTTGGGTTTTCTAGAACTGCATTGGGGTAACATGCAAGAACTCTTGTGCCACATCTGTGTTAACTGTAAAGCACAGAATCTGGTTCTGTAGCAAAGACAAATGAGGACACCTGGATGTGGAGCCTGAATTTTAAAGCAAGATTCTGAACAGTTAACATTTAAAAAGTAGTAAAGATTTTTCAGTTCCTATGAATATTAACAAATGAAGAAATTTTGTGAAAGTAATAGACTCAGGTGACTATAAAATAGAACAAAATTCATATTGAGTACTTAAGAGTTTATCAAACTTGTCAACTGTACTTAAAAGGTGAAGTAGGGCTTTTGGAATAGAGATGATTCAAGAACATGCTTTCAAAATGGTAATTGAGAAGCCAAAATATGGCCAGGCAGGAATTTGCCAATTCTACCATATAACTTAAATGTGATTTATATTTTTCTGTTATAAATGTATAAAATTTACTCTCTAAGAAACCATTGTGTTGGAAGTTTGAATTAGGGCTTTATTTTTTTTTTCAAAATTTTTTAACATTTATTTATTTTTGAGATAGAGACAGAGCATGAACAGGGGAGGGTCAGAGAGAGAGGGAGACCCAGATCTGAAACAGGCTCCAGGCTCTGAGCTGTCGGCACAGAGCCCAACACGGGGCTCGAACCCACGGACCACGAGATCACGAACTGAGCTGAAGTCAGAGGCTTAACCAACTGAGCCACCCAGGTGCCCCTTGAATCAGGGCTTTAAATATGTCCTCACTTACTAATTCTGGCTAGTATTAAGTAGACCCATAAAGTGTCATCAAATATATTTTAATATCCACATACAGGAAAATGGTCCAAACGTTAAAACTACTAAACATTAAGTATTTGTAACTTTCAATATTGGCTCCTTTGAAATCAGAAAAAAAAAAAAAGTTAGTAAACTTCAGTTTTATAATCTGAGACTTCAGTTCCTTTAAGATGACTATTTTTTTTAAATAACTTGTTGGTATGTTATACAAAGAACAGTGTTCCAAAACTACCACACATCTTTTCCCCTGTTCAGAGTCAAAGGCAAATGGGCTGGCCAGTTTGTTTCCAGCATCTGCCTATATACCTTCCATTGTCCAAATAGTTTCCTGTGCTCTCAAACTTTCCTAGCTACATTTTCTTTCCCCTACTTAAAACAAGATAGGCTATTACCCTTATATTCTTTTACTTGACTGATTATTCTAAGGATAAGCTTTTAGTTCACTTTTGGAGTAAAGGGCTTTGTGTCCATTTTATATGCCCTAAGATATGTCCTTATGTTTAAAGTAAGGTTGGGTGTCAGGAAGCAGGTAAGGTTTTTCTGGCTGCTTGATAACTTTAAAACCACAGATAAACTGAAGCTGGAGTCTGCAAAGATTGTTCCCAGCTACGTATGGGGTAGGGGTGACTTACAGCTTCTTACAAGACCTAGGTCACAGGGCACCTGGGTGGCTCAGTTGGTTGGATGTCCGACTTCCGCTCAGGTCATGATCTCACCCTTCATGGGTTCGAGCCCCACTCCGGGCTCTGTGCTGACAGCTCAGAGCCTGGAACCTGCCTCAGATTCTGTGTCTCCCTCTCTTTCTGCCCCTCCCCGCTCGTACTCTGTGCCTCTCCCTCTCTCAAAAATAAATAAAAACGTTAACAAAAAAAAAAAAAAAAGACCTAGTTCAGGCCTAAGCCTTGTTCACATCAACCCCTCCCATCTATCCTAAGCTTTTCCATAAATATAAAAAGTTATTTTTGAATGCAATAAATTGATTAATCTTTAGTCATGCCTTTTTTTTTCCTGATAGTATTGTTAAAATAGCCCAGATTACCAAGAGAAATTGAAGTTAGCTTCTGGAAGCTGTTAATACAGGAAATGAAAATAATTTCAATAGTTTAAGAACTAGTCTGATTGTAGGAATTTATATAAAACATTTCTCTACGAAAAGGATACCTGGGTTCAAAGGACTTTGACTAAGAATTCTATTTCAAAATAATCTGTTTTATAAATTCTTATTCTAAAAACAAAGAGCCTATTCTTTTTAATTTAACCATTTTCTGTATAAAATGTGAAAAATAAATTTACATTTCATGGCCAATTTTTATTTCCTATCACTTTAGTCATCAGAACTTATTTCTAAGAATAGATTTCATTTACCTTATCTTACATCTTTATAACAGTCATCCTACCATAAACTTATTCAAAATTAAACATTGTATTCATCAAATATAAATTTGAAACTAAACCCATAAATCTGTAAGTTTAACTTGTTGGAAAACCAAATATGTATGTTAGTGTCATTTTTAAAAACTATTAATAATACAACAGCATTAGTAACTATCTTTATTCTCAAATTGATAAAAGCATTTAACATATATACTTTACAGTATAAACAAAGTAAGTGCTATGCATTTTGCTTATAAAGTGACTTAAAGTATTTCAAGCATTATATAATTCAATTTGTACAAAAAAGTAAATTTCCGAATAAAGCTTTGGTTAGTAGAACTGATTATGCACTGTCAAATCCATTTTCCAAAGTTGTTCAAGGGAAAAAAGGCTTCATCCACTATCACATGTATTTCTTGTACAAAGCTTTTTAACTATTTAGTAATGGGAAAATATTACAATAATTGCTTTTAATTTCCCAGTTTGGATCAGCCTTTTTTCTTCTCATTTACATGTGGCCGGAACACCATGACTTTTGAAAAGTATAAATTAGGTACAAAATCACCTTTTACTTTTTTCTTAGGAAGGTGATCTATTTAAAAAATAGATTAGATCTGTAAGACTGTTAGCTTCCATTATTACCAAGATGCTTTCTAAAAGTTTCAAGCATTACTGTATTATTCCATTGGGGATAAATCACTTCTAATTTCCCTTAGGAAGGTAATATCTACTAGCACTAGTGCTCAGAATCAAAGCTTATATAATATCTAAAAACAAAAACAACAACAAAAAAAACTAAATGTAGCCCCAAACTTAATATTCTTATAGCAATGTATGTTTTACCATTATTCATATGAAAGTAATAAAAATGCTACCTAACTTAAATAATATAAAATAGCATTGTAACCAAATTAACAATCACAAAACTGCAGACATTTTTCTATTAAAATTTTCCAGTCCACTGAGCAATATTTACTCAAAAATATGATTATGAACTTAAATATATCCTCTTTTAAGTTCACTTGTTTATACTGAACAAGTAGTGCTCCTTTTATGATTTTTGAAAATTCTACTTACGTAACTATTTAATTCCAAAACGGGAAAATGAACCATCACTAAAATTCACTGGAGAATATTCTTTCATGGAAATAATTTATAAACATTTTAAAGTTCTACCTTTAATTATTTCAATTTGGCTTTTTTAAATAGATAAGCTTTTCATTTCAATTACTGTGTAATACTTCAAACCTAGCTTAAACAAAGATAAACAAAACCAAGGAGAACTGGCAAAGCATTCCTTGCTTTACATAGGATGCCTCAAAGTGTCACATACATAGTAACATATCACAGAAGAGAATTTATATGGTTTAGCAGATTATAGAGCAAACCTGAAAGTTTATACAAAACTAAACACTGCCTCACTTCTGTTCTGTTTATTTTCTTTTAATTTGATCTTGGCTCTGTTTATTATCTGTCTATAATAACCATTGTGTGACACATACCAGTTTTCTAAGAAATCCAATTACTTATACATACCTCTTCAAAGAGCTCTGTAACATATTTGAGAACATTCAACCAATCTCTTTCATTCAATATGATACAGCCTCCATTTTTCTCACAAAATGCTCACTGTCCTGAGCTATATTAAACACCTTATAACAGGTGTATGTATAACTAAAGACCCTAAAATGTCAAGTTTACATTTAAAAAAAAATGCATAGAGAACATAACATTTGGAAAACTTCTTAGTACTTACTTCTCGGATATTATAATATACAGGTGTTGTTTTTTTCAGACTGTAAAATGTTTCATCTTTATAATTGACTTACTTTCAGATCTGAACCACAGTTTAATAAATTTTTCTGAGATTTGACTGCTGTTAGGCTAAAGAAACAGAAGAAGTTTTCTGACCAAAACTGGTCCATGGGTCTTCCGATAAACAATCCTTATATATTCAATGCAGGTATCAAATTTCCATGCCACAAAATAGCAGAATTACATCAGAACTACAGGAAATAAACTCTTATTATAATACAGTATTCTTAACGTAAAGGTGCTATTCATCATGCCCTACATCATTCAGTCTTTACCAAGTGGGCATCATGTCTGGAAACCACACCCTACCAAGATGCTTGGACACCTCCCAATGGATTTGCTCCAGGCTATATTTTTGGTCAGGAATTAATACTTCTTCCATAATGGATAATTGAGACAGGCGGCCACCACACATCTTCACAAACTCAACAAAGGCACTACATGAGACTTCACATTCCCCTAGTCCAATAGCTGACAAATTTTTACAACGTTCTGCAATCCGAATTAACTCTTCATCAAGTGGCCGTAAGCCATTAGCACATACTACTAGTTCAACTAGTCTAGGGCATGTCATTCCCACACGGCCAAGCACATCTTTGCTTACTGATCTCCCAAAGTAAAGATGGGTGGCAGGTATTTCATACCGAAAGAATGGATCAAATTCCTCTTCGTATAAAAAAAAATACATCACTAAGTTCACTTTTGGTGAATGTCTGATGAAAGCATCCCAGCTGCTTTTCTGAATAGTATGGAAGTGTGTCTGTCCAGGATTCTCACTGACTACATCAATACGCAAATGTTCTAATCGAACGTGTTTTTCAGAAGATAAAGCCAGCAGCAATTCATCACTTAACAAGTGGTAATTCAGGGCCAGTTCACGTAAGCCGTGACATTGATCAGCCACACAAAGGATACCTAGGAAGAAATAGTGTCTAATTATTTACAAATTTTTGTACGAGTTCATCACCTGTTCAAAAAATTTAATCAAATGCATGTCTCAAAATTTTACCGTATTTCCCTATCATAAAGCTATACAATTTAAAATTTAGTTATACGGTTGAACTAGCAGAAAGTCACATTTAAAAACCTACTACTAAATCTGTCTATAAGAAAATGAGACTAATTCTAAACCTGATACCATAAAAAGAAATAAAGCTCACTTATAAACTTACAACAATTATAAATTTGTTTTACAGTTTATTTACTGAGAGAGAGAGAGAGAGTGCGAGTAGGGGAGGGGCAGAGAGAGAGGGCGAAAGAGAATTCCAAGGAGGCTCCAGATGCCAGTGCTGAGCCCAATGCGGGGCTCGAATCATGAAATCGTATGACCATGACCTGAGCCGAAACCCAGAGTCAGACGCTTAACCAACTGAGCCACCCAGGTGTTCCAACAATTATAAATTATTAATAAATACAGATGACCCTTAAACAACACAGGGGTTAGGGGCACTGACTCCTGTATAGTTGAAAATCTATGTATAACTTTTGACTCCTCACTTAATTACTAATAGCCTAGTGTTAGCCAGATGCCTTACTGATAACATAAACAGTCAATATATATTTACTACATTCTTACAATAAGAATACTACATTCTTACAACAAAGTTAGAGAAAAGAAAATCATAAAAGGAAATATATTTACAGTATAATATTGTATTTACTGAAAAAAATCCACAGGTATATGGACCCACAGTTCAAACCCATGTTGTTCAAGGATTAGCTACATGTACCATAACTAACGTTTACCCCAGTAATGCATGGACAGTGTTATATTTTTTTTAAAAACTGATTACAAACACCAAACCTATAGGTTAAGCAAGAAAAATTACATGATCATCACTACAGAGGCCAAAAGACATTTTTGGAAATTAAAAATTTAATTCTAATTAAAAAGGAAAAAAAGGTAAAGCCACATAAAAGAATCTATGTAACTAAATAAAACATTTGAAAGGTTGTTAAAAAAGATTTCTATCGGGGCGCCTGGGTGGCTCGGTCGGTTAAGCGTCCGATTTCAGCTCAGGTCATGATCTCGCGGTTCGTGAGTTCAAGCCCCGCATCGGGCTCTGTGCTAACAGCTCAGAGCCTGGAGCCTGTTTCAGATTCTGTGCCTCCTGCTCTCTCTCTGACCCTCCCCTGTTCATGCTCTGTCTCTCTCTGTCTCAAAAATAAATAAACGTTAAAAAAAAACAAAAGATTTCTATCAAGTGAGCAAAATTTTTTTAACAGCTTAATAGTGTCTAATAAACTTAACAAATTTCTCAGAAAAAAATACCAAGATACCACTAGATAAATGAGTCAAAGGTAACCAATTCACATTAATGGAAATAGTAATTATAACTAACAAATTCTTAACATATCCAGAAAGCAGTTCCATAAATGGTCCCTATACTTAGCCATGCTATGCTTCAGAACTGCCCAAACCCCTATCAAGCAGATCTTACCAAAGGTCAGCATCTGATTTCTGAAATGGCCTAATACTAAAATTCTACCCCAGACAGCCTATAGTACTTGATAAATGACCCATTCAAACCATTTCTTTCTGGTGTTTAGAAACAAGGGTAGGAACAAAACACACATCATATTATCTATTATTTATTGTACAGTATGATATGTCAGGTACTAAATATACTCAAAAATCTAGAAAAATAAATTATTTCTATTTTGAAGTTGATGCAACTAAAGACAAACACAAACTGAGTGACTCTTAAGTTCATGTGCTTAACTACTGCTTGAGAAGTGACAAGACAGAGGCACCAATAAGCCAAAGCTTAAAAGCAGTGGGAGGAGAATATAGGCAACAGAATCAGTAAAGAGGTAAACTGAATCACCAGTGTAAGAGTCACCAAAAGACATCTGTGCTTTACTATTCAGCCACTACAAAGTTTCTGTTCTCTACAAGGTTTCTGTGTACTTTGAAATAAACCTTCATAACCTGAGCACTTCTGTTCTTTGCAATCTTATAAAACTTGATATAAAAAGAAAATAAATACACAGGGAATGGAAACCAAAGATGCAAATAAAAGAAACTGAGATATCATTTAGTAACTATTAAAGCAGTTGTGGCAGGCATAATTCTAAAAGTCCAAGTCCCCCAGATTCTACAACCTAATCCCCAGCACCTGTAATGTGAGGAGATACCACTCCCATGATTATATTATATAGCACAGTTGGCTTTAAAACAAGATTGTCCAGGCAGTTCTAATCTAATCACATGAACCCTTTAAAAGCTGAGTTTGCTTTGGCCAGTTTCAGAAAAGAAGTCAGACTCACAGCTTCCCTGGCTAAGCAGAGAAGCTAGCTAAGCAATGGCTGTATCTGTGACCTACAGAGCTGTGACACTACCAAATGAGTGCTGGTTTAACGTGCTAAATTTGTAGTTGTTGGTTATGCAGCAATAGGAAACTTAATTAAACAGTTACTATATAATTCAGCAATTCCACTCCTAGGTATATACCCAAAAGAAATTAAACCATTTATCTACACAAAATCTTACACAGGAATTTTCATAGCAGCATCATTCATAACAGTCAAAAGGTGGACACAATGCAAATATCCATCAAATGATCAATAGATAAATGTGGTACAATCCATACAATGGAATATTATTTGGCAATAAAAAGAAATAAAACACTGATACATGCTAAAAAGTATATAGAAATTCATTGTCGGTACTATTGTAAATTCACACAACTCATTTAGAAGAAAATACAGCAAAAAGCTGTATATAAAAAAGATCTGGATCCTCTGATCTACTTCTTCCACTTTACCATCTGTCCTATGGAAGAAATTGATAGAAGCAAACTGCTTCGTGCCAAAATGGTTCATTTTTTAAATCACAGCAAAAATGTAGATACTTACATACCAACCTTAAAAGAATTATAAGACAAATGTTGGCTTACCAACAACATAGAACACTAAGTAACTAAATGTTCATTAGTTCAACTAATAATGAGTGTCAAGCACTGGTGCTAAGATGGTAAAGATGCAACATGAACAAGACATCCTTATCATAATAGCAGGCAGCAGAGAATTAAACAAGAATGCTCTGGGTGTCCTAGCAAGGGGATCAGGGAAGATTTCCCAGAACTAACACAGTGAGACATAAAGAATTAGAAGGATCAAGCTAGGGCAAAAGATAGGGGAGAAGGAAAGTGAACTTTATTTCCTGTGTGAACACCCACACATGGAAGAAACACAAGCATTCCAAGAACTGAAGCATTCCAAGCCTTCAGGTCAACATACAGTATGCAAGTAAGGTAACATCTTAAAGGATGAAGCCCCATAGAGAGGCAAGGGCTAGATCATATGGGACCTTGTCAGCCTCAGTAAGGAGTTTGGATCTTATCTAAAGCATAGTGAGAACATTTGAAGAAAACTGGAGAAAAATACCTGATTTATATTTTAGAAAGATTACTCTGTAGCATAGAAATCACATTACAGAAGAATAAGCTGCCAGTTAGGAAATCAGTGTAAGAGGGTACTGCACAAAGATTATAGAGACCTGTACTACAGGAGTAAGAGTGGAGATGAAGAAGGCAGAGTGTCTTAGTTCAAGTTGCTTAACAGAATACCACAAACAGGGTGGCTTAAGCAATAAACATTTACTCTTCACAGTTCTGGAGCCTGGAAGTCCAATCTGAATGGTCAGGTTCTGATGAGGACCACAACTCTTCCTGGCTTGCGGATAGCCACCTTCTTGCTATAACTTCACATGGTGAAAAAGAGATCATCTCTCTCCTGCCTCTTCTTATAAGGGCACTAATGCCATTTATGAGACCTCCACCCTCATGACCTAACTATCTCCCAACCGAACTCCAAATACTACCACACTGCAGCTTAGAGCTTTAGCAATATGAATAGAAGGGGATCAGAATAAATCATCAGTCCACAGTGTAGACTCAAGGCCTATTTCAATGATGGAATGACCAGACCTTGGAGACTGAAAGGATGTAGAAAGGAAGGGTAGGAAGAATCAAGGATGTCTGTCAGGTCCCTGACAACCAGATGGATGGAGCCATTTACTGAGATAGCACAAAGGAAAAAGCAAGAGATTTAGACAGGGGGAGAAGAAAGTTCATTCATCTGAAGCACCAGTGAGACATTCTAGAGGAACTGGGCCACTGGCAGCTCAACACATAGCTCTGGAGTTCCAGAGACACTGTAAGTGGGAAGTATTAACATACAGAATGTAACTGACACAACAGATGATGACGACAGCCCAGAGTTTACATAGTAAAACAAAAAAGGACTCAGCACAGAACACAGTGAAACACCAAAATTTAAGGAATGAAAAGAGAAATCACCAAAAGAAATGGTAGGAACAATCACAGAAGAAGGAAAACGACATAATATGGTATCAGAGTCAACAGTCACTAGCGTTGAATGGTGCCTAAACATCAAGCAGTAGACAATTATAAGGACTATATAAAATAGGAGAAAAGTTTGATAAAATATTCAGTGACTAAAGAAAAGAAAAAAAACCCTTGATTTCAACTTAGAAAAAGAAATAGTTTTGCATAGTCCCAATATGCAAAATATGGATAGAAAGTAAATATGCAAATATATTAAATTTTAAATTATAATCGTCTAAGGTTATACTCTTAAATTTAAAAGTATTTCAGGTGCTCTCTTTCATTTCCCTTCCCTTCCTGAACAACTTGCCCAAAAGCGATGAGGGAAGACCAAGCAAGTTTATACTACCCTATCAGAATTGATGTGTATATTTAATAAAAGTAAATGAACATGAGATGTACCAGGATAAAAAGAATAATGAACTCATAGTCTCACTGAGAACCCAGAGACCCAAAAGCTCTCATATAGTGTGGGAAGTGCTGAAGTTACATTCAGAGTGCTATGGAAACAACACATGGTGGTTCCAAACCAGAGAGGAGAAAATAAGAACAAAACCAGATCATCTGAGTTGAATTCTGAAGGCTGGCCTGGACTTGGCTAGATGAAGAAGTGGGAAGAAAAAACATATTCCACAAGGTACAGTGTACTAACCACACACACACAGGTACAAAGAACCTTAGTTATTATAGGACTCAAGTAAAAGCTACACATGAATGAGTAGCAAACAAGATTAAAGAGACAGGTGGAGGTGAGGATACGAAGGACCCTGTACAGTATGAAGCTACAAGGTATGGACCTCACTTCCATAGCAACCCGTACAGTAGATAGAAAATGTGACCAAGGTCATGTAAGAAGTAACTGCCAAAAGTCCATTCTTCTTAAGTTCCAGACTGTTTAGATTATCACCTTCAGTAAAAATCTCGAAGTGGCAGAAGCAGCTAGGGAAATACTGCAATAGACCAGCCATTCCTGTCACCAAGACCCTCCCTGTAGGAGACAGAGAACACTAAGAAATCTCCATCCAAGAAGAAATCACTTTCTTGGGGGAAGGCCGGGCTTTAGTCATGGCAAGAAGGTAGGAAGTATTTTGTAAAGATATCAAGGATTTAACACTGTCTTTTAAAAACAGGTTTCCCAAGTAACACAGCCAAAAGACTGGGAGGGATGTCAACAGTGGGAGGATGTGTCAGAAGTGAAGCATCAGAAAGTAATAATACCAAGTGTGAGTTTATACTTATTTTATTTTTTTATTATTTTTTTTTTAATTTTTTTTTTTAACGTTTATTTATTTTTGAGACAGAGACAGAGCATGAACGGGGGAGGGGCAGAGAGAGAGGGAGACACAGAATCGGAAGCAGGCTCCAGGCTCTGAGCTGTCAGCTCAGAGCCCGGCGCAGGGCTCGAACTCACGGACCGTGAGATCGTGACCTGAGCTGAAGTCGGACGCTTAACCGACTGAGCCACCCAGGCGCCCCAATATACTTATTTTATAATACAAACTATTTGGAATTTAAATAATCTGAAACTGAATAATGCAGTAATGCTTAGAAAATTCTATATAAGAAAAGTTGGAAAGAGATTTCACAATGCTATTCCCCATTTGATGGGTTCTTGGCTCCAAGATTCAAGTTAGGAAAAGGGTTATCTTGCAAAATGTTAAGGTGGCAACTTCAGCACAACTCTCCTCCCTCTACATAGTGAGAAGAAAAGCAATTATGAGATTGCTCTGATTCAAAACCTACCCTGCTGGCTCAACTACAATTAAACAAAGTTCTATATTATCTAAAGGGCACCTCAGGCAAATCTAATACTGTCCTTTTTTTTTTTTTAATCCATATTCTAACACAGTTTGGACACAAGCTGACAAGTAAGAGTAAAAAATAAGTTGAAAATAAGTGTCTAGGCTAGGAATGCTACAGAAATTTATGTTACTGTATCATGACATTAAAAATGTTTATGCAAAAGGGATGAAATAATCATATTAACCCACCCTCAAGGTTAATGATCAGTTTTTAATTCGATAAATACATCAGTCCATTTTAGTAAAATGTTACCTGGCAAAAAACACAACATACCTGCTGGAGAGACATGAGGACAGCTGCTCATTTTCAGCAGCTTGAGTGTATCGCTGTTGTTGGCCACTAGTACTTTGAGGGATGGATCATCTACTGGGGTATCATCTATCTTAAGCGATGACAAGGATTTGGAATTTACAAACACTACTGTCAGTGCAGAAATAAAGTGAGACTAAAAAGCAAAAAAATGGAAACAGTTTCAACTTTCAGACATGAGAATTGAGGGGGTGTTCACATAAGACATATAGTTCACATATAGTTCATCTGAATCCTAATGATGTATCCCATAACTGTTTTAGGGGTAGCATCCTTTCACTCTGTTGTTGGGGGTATGGTAAAAAAGGGAGGTGACTATTTGCTATCTTTGAGAAAAGTCTTTTTACCTGTAGCAAAATGAGATTTCAAGCCTCTAAATCACAATAATCACTGGTAAGTAAAAAGTAAAAAGATGAATTACAGAATCGGGGATGAGAATACCTCCAGTGTTTTGTAACACTGAACTGCATTCTTTTTTGGTCTGATAGTTAACCATTAAAATAGTAATAAAATTACTAGCATAATCATTAGAAATTAGAATATCAACTCAGGCTCACTTGAAACAAAAAAGCTCACAGAAAATTTGATTCTAAAATAAGCAAAATCATACCTAATAAAATTCCAAGTTTAAAACTCCTTTAAATATGTTAAATTATCTACAATATTTTCAAGCCATTCATTTTAATGTATTTTTCCACAAATATACCAATTATTATTCCATTTATTATATACATGTAATTATCTTTTGGACACAGAATCTGACCTCAAGGAACCACTGTAGGGCAACAGGAATTAAAGCATGGTCAGAGTATGTAACGTGGAATCAGCTAAAACCAATGGACGAAGGATCCAGGAGTAGGAAAGAGAGGTCAACATATGCTCTGACACCTTCCTCTACATAACCAATCTCACCCTCCACTTACCTTTATAAATTCACTACAGCAATGAAAAGGAATGAGGGCAAGCTAACAGCCAAGAAAGTACAAAGAAACACCATTTGCATGATCACATTCACTAACTTAATTTTCCTCTACAATTAAATAACTGGTTAACTACTTAAATTTTGATTAGGTAACTTTTTGCCTATTTAAATGTTAACTCTTTCTAATATTTTCACCTCAAACTCAGTTATACCTTGTACAGTCCCATTTCATTAGTATACTCATGACTGCATCCTCATGACTGCATCCCTGCCTTCTTTTTTCCATTTCCCTCAGATTTATCTGAGGTCAAATATACTTCTTTCATGTTTTCTACAGTTCTTCCAGGACTTCCAAGGTACAGTAACACCCTACTTCAATCTTCTACAAGAGCCAAAATGGGGGGGGGGGGGGGGGGGCGAGGTGAAGAACAACATAAACATCTTAGGCCCATTTAATAAGGAAGGAAGCCATCCCAGATGCATCATAGTTCCCAAAGACAAAACTACTTCATGTAACTACAGTACTAGTACTAGATCTGTATAATGGTAATCTTGAGTAACAAGAAAAAAAGGAAATTAAATTTGTTCAGCATACCTTTTCATGTGGTATGTTTTACATATACCATATCTATTTGTTTTTTTAACTATGGTATGTACACAGAAAATCAATTCAAAATATATCATTTCCCATATGAAGCTTGAACAAGGTGCTACTATACCATGTAAGTCAGTGCTCTGACTTAGTAAGAATCTCCTGGATGTCTCATAGGAAGGGGAAATTTGAAACAGGGAATGTAACCCAAAATTTCCAAGTTTCTTAGATGATTTTTATGCACATTAAGTTCAAGAACCTCAGTGCTGACTCATGTACTTAGAATCTTAAAATGCTGAACAGAATCTCTTACCTATTTCCCTTATTTTATAGGAGGAAAACATTTTAACTCAAATGTATGTATTTAAAGAACCTTTTTAAACACCAATTAAGACTTTGAAATCAACTGGTGATACATTTGTTACAAATATTCCATTCCATAACTACCTGAGTTATAATACACACTCAATTTAGTACTATTTCTTCCTGAATCATTCTAGTAAATTAAACTGTTAGATATGTAAAGGGGTATCTATATCTTAGTTTGCAGTGTACTCTGAAAAAAACCTTTCAAATTACTGTTGCATGCTAACCTACCCAATATTAGTTAACATACTCAGGAGGCCTTTATCAGCTGCCTTCTAAAAATGCACTTATTTTTTTTCTATTTTAAGAGTCTAGTTATTAGAGACACTATCTTACTATACGCAGGATCATGTTAGAACATATATATGAACATAAATAGTTCACTGTTCACCAAAAAAAAAAGCTTTCTTTAAATAAAATCTGTAAAGGGGTGCCTGGGTGGCTGAGTCGGTTAAGTGGCCGACTTCGGCTCAGGTCATGATTTCACGGTCCGTGAGTTTGAGCCCCGCATTGGGCTCTGTGCTGACAGCTCAGAGCCTGGAGCCTGTTTCAGATTCTGTGTCTCCCTCTCTCTGACCCTCCCCCGTTCATGCTCTGTCTCTCTCTGTCTCAAAAATATATTAAAAAAAAAAAAAAAAGTTAAAATAAATAAATAAATAAATCTGTAAAGTAATCCAAGTACACTAAATTTGCTCAGGAATAAATCTATACACAATTACCAGAAGATTTTATAAATAAGCTATACCTGTTCTCACTACTGGCACTGTCTACTTTTCTTTGATTGTAATTTCACAAATCTGCTCTGAAAGTCCAAAAAGGAGCTGCTATATGTCTTTTTCCTAATTTGCTTCTCAGTTTTAGTCACTTTTAGTACATCTCTTTGCTGAATCCTCTGCAAATTCACTCACTCTTTAACTTTTCCCATCAAGAAGCACAAGGTGATCAGAAAAAGGAAAAGCTTTATTAAAACACCCATTGCCTGACATTCTAAATAAATAGTAACTAGTTTTCCATTATGTATACTATTTTTCTTACACTCCCATGGTCACTACAAGAAATGACCACTACAAGGGCAGGGCTTCTATCGGATTTCTCAGTAACTGCCAACAACATAAAACCAGCAAATACCTTTGGTAAATCCATAAAGCTTGGCCGAGCCGTTGAAATAAGTCCAAGTGTTTTTAATGAGCAATTTACCAGTTGTGATAATATATCACAAGCTGCTTCAGCTGATTCTTTGCTGCTGTCCACCTTAGAAAAGAACACACCATTTACCTATGCATATATTTACATTTCTCTGTGTAACCTTAATTTTACAGAAGAAACAGTTATTAGTTTATTACATTACAAATAATCTCCATCTAAGAAGGAATGATATGAGAGCAGACAAGACTAGTTTTGGCAAAGAACTTGAATTAAGAACCACTGCTTTATCTAGGTTTAATGTGACCTGTTAAATAAATGCTAGCTATGGGTAATCAGGTATTCATGTGTTACTTTTCAAAAATTATCAGGTAGGTTAAAGATTTAGTAAACATGCCTACATTCCATTATTCATCCCCAAAACAAAATACTATAAGCCTCTGTACTCCTATAAACCACTGTGATTCCTTAAACTACTCTAGACATCTCAAAAAGCCACCCCACTTCAGTTATCTCATCACTGCATGAATTCCAGTATGTCCCTTCTGGCAATGAAAAGAAACAAACGGTTCTCTTTGGCATTCTTCCACGTCCTTTTTTCTATTTCTCTCTAAAATATATTCATCTAAACCTTTTACATAAAATTTCTTAGGGATGCCTGGGTGGCTCAGTCGATTAAGCATCCGACTTCAGCTCAGGTCATGGGGTTTGTGAGTTCGAGCCCATGCTGGGCTCTGTGCTGACAGCTTGGAGCCTGGAGCCTGCTTCAGATTCTGTGTCTCCCTCTCTCTCTGCCCCTCCCCCGCTCATGCTCACTCACTCTCTCTCAATAACAAACATTAAAAACATTTTTTTATCTCCTTTTTCTTTGAAAACCCCATATCATAAAGCCATCAATAAGCAGAATTCAGTCTCTATTAAACAGTAATAGCAATTAAGTTTTAGTCAATCATAATCTCCATTTTTTTTTTTTTTTTAAAGAGAGTGAGCATGAGCAGGGGAGATGGGCAGAGGGAGAGAGAGAATCTTAAGCAGGCTCCACACTGAGCATGGAGCCCAATGCGGACTTGATCCCACAACCCTGGGATTATGACCTGAACAAAATCAAGAGTCAGATGCTCAAATGACCGAGCCACCCAGGCACCCCTTCACGTTTTTTATTTATTTTACTGTATATTTTTTCTTCAAACTTATTCAAAATAATTCAATGTGACTGACAGCTTTAGTAAATGATTTATGCTTATTTAGTAGCTGCTTCTGTTCTTTTAATAAATTATGAATAATTATGATAAAAATAAAAAAATAACTTTAAAATTATGATAAAAGTAACAGCTGGAATTAGTTCTGCAGCTTCTAAATGATTTAAAAAGTATTTTTTTTAATGTTTATTTATTTTTGAGAGACAGAGACAGACTGGGAGCAGGAGAGGGGCAGAGAGAGAAGGAGACACAGAATCCGAAGCAGGCTCCAGGCTCTGAGCTGTCAGCACAGAGCCCAACGCGAGGCTCGAACTCAAAAACAGCGAGATCATGACCTGAGCCGAAGTCGGATGCTTAACCGAATGAGCCACCCAGGTGCCCCTCTGCAGCCTCTAATGTATATAATAATTCTAAATCATTAAGAACTTTCTCTAAAAAGGCAATATTTTAAAAACATGAGAACATATTTTCGCTTAGGATAAAAAAGGCCACTGAATATACTTTATTTTTTAAAAGAAGGATTTAAAGTATTACCTTGAAGCTGACATATTGCAGATGGTTTGAATGTCTTTTAATAATCTGTTTGATCAGCTCTGGGTGTGTAGCTTTCAAGTAAGATGTAGCTGGCTGATTCAGTTCAAATTCAAAACATCTCCACAAATCAGGCATGTGAAATACCTGGTTCCAGTTGCGGCAAACTTGTGAAGCATGAGCCCGGTCAAGAAGAGGCAAATACTTAAATACTTGGAGAATAATGTCCTGAAGGAGATTACCCCAATCACAAGTCTGAGATTGCTCATTTGTAGTCCTCAGTTTCTTAGATTTCTCTGCAGTACCTTCTTCTAATAAATTATGGTCACTATCTCTTCCTCCTCGTTTCATCCTATTCAGAAAAATGCATCATTTTTTTCATACTTAACTTTTGAATAGCAATAAATCCAACATTCGTTTTGCCACTGAGATACATATATGTATGTTTATAAAAGCAAACACAAACATGAGGAACTGGACCAGTAATTCAAGAATATCAAAACAAAATATAATGAAAAGTGCCAGTGGAGACCAGCTGTTGTTTTACAAATTCTATACAGGTATTTTTAAACATTTGTGTTTATACTGTACTACTGGCAGGGGGAGGGAGAGATATCATGATTTTGAAACTAAACCAAAAATTATAGTCAACTAAAAGCAATATTAAAAAAAAAAAAAAACCCTACAGTGACACCTGCTAAAGCTGTCTTAAAAGTCATCTAAGGATACCTGCTATATTTGAGTTCTTGAATCCAAGGAACCACAGTCCCAGGAATCTCTAGAGAAGATACGAATTAAGTAGCCAATAGATCTCTCCACGTTGAATAGTCTGTAATATGTTACTGCCAGACACAATCTCTACTTAAGATAAGCAAACCCATCCCTACTATGCATGGTTTGGTCTGAAATGTGGTTTCTTCTTCCAACACATCTCTTAGTATGGCAATGTTTACCCTAAGTTGTATATCCGAATGATAGGTATATGTTTATTCTGTGTATTTGTATGATCTTCATTGCATTTGTTTCTCTGAAACAGTCTTATTGCAAAATAGTAGTATGGTTAAAAGAATGGGCTCTGGAATCAAGCTCCCTGAGTTTGAATTGTGGCTCTACCTCTCCCTGGTTATGTGGCCTTGAACAAATTATTTGGCCTTCCTGTGCTTCACTTTGTAAAGTGGGGATAATAACACACAGGATTCTTGTGAGGAATTAAACAGTAGTAGGGCTTAAAAAGAGACAGAGGATGTTGAACTCAAATACAGGAAAGTAGTCCAGTATTAAAGACTTTAAAGTGTATGACAAAGAAATGAAACGTGTGAGAAAATACAAGAACACATGGTTATATGTGAGAAACACACACTGGTACTGGATTCACCACACTAAGGTAGTAACTAACCATAATTAAGTGGGATTATACTGTACCATATTATATAAATACAGTAGTAGGATAATAGTGGTGGCATTACAGGTGAATTTTTTTTTTTTTTTTTTTTTTTTGCCAGAGAGAGCACAAGCAGGGGAAGGGCAGAGAGAGATGGAGAGAAAATCCCAAGCAGGTTCCACGCTGTCAGCACGGAGCCCAATGTAGGGCTCCAACTCACCAAACCGTTGAGATCGTGACCTGAGCTGAAATCAAGAGTTGGACACTTAACCACCAAGCCACCCAGGTGCCCCTATCTATCTCATACACATTCCTTTTAACGTCAATGAATTACACTGTAATCAGACAAACAGGTCTTGTTTTGATTTGTTATCTGGAAAAGTAAGTATTGCAAACTAAGGGGGGTAATTGCAGACTACTCACTAGTAGCCCTTTGGTTTAGAGCCTGCGACACTTACACCTACAGAGTAGTTCTGGCAGAGTGGTAGTTTGGATTTGGAGTCATAGCTTTTGAAAAGGATGGCTTGTGGCTCCAACTCCCTTCTTCTGGCATACCTGTGTATAAGAATTTGATTCCTGTGTGGGATGAAGGATGTGTATGTGTATGACTCTTAACCAAATAGATCTCTGTGGGATCTCTTTACCCAATAGCTAGTAAAACTTGTGAAAGGGGACTGGGGGCTGGAAGGAAACAAAACGGCAAAGCCTCCTGCCCTTCTTGCTGTTAAAATCTGCCCAGGAGATCTCAGCATGTATGCAATGAATTCCTCATTGATCCTACTTCCAAATCTGTGAGTTGGATGATGTAAATGAAGTGAAGTAAATGATGTATATTCTACTGAGCAAGGAGAGAAGAAAGGAGAAAACAGAATGACAAAGGTGATGGCAAGAGGGTAGTTTTATGGAACATTAAAACTTACTTGTGAATCTGAGAATACGTTTTGTAATGTGTTTAGTGAAAAGGTAGTATAATCCACAATATAACCTTTAATATAAAAAAAATCTCTTCTAGTAATAATGTCCCACTAGAGGTTGAGGTAACAGTGTCATTATGACCCATTTTTCTGCTTTACCTTATCCTGAAGGCTTAATTTTAGCATAGAAAATATGGGTCAAAGAACAAAGAACAAAATCATAATGTGGCTTATAATTTCTCTGACTACCTGAAACATAATTTTGAAATACAGAGATTCAAAAAAGAATGAAACTGTCTTTATAATTTCTTTTCCTTAGTAGAGCACCCAAACCAGACCTCTTCAAGGCTCCAGCAGTTCAATTTCAAATTGCAACTTTTCTAGGCCCCAAATAATTGATGCAACTTAGGTCACTACAGCATTTGGTGAGGGACTGATATTATGAAACACCAAAAGGAAAAACAAACAAACAAACCATTAATGAGGAAAAACTAGAGTAGTTGAGCAGCACAGGGAGTTACTGAACTAATCTTAATATTTCCATACCCTCGGAAAGTAGTAGTAAATTTGTTCATCAGAGAAAGAGTGGAGAATACTTCAGCTGTGTGTCCATCACTGTATTAAACACTTTTAGTAAACTGTACATTTAGTAAAATGTAGCACTTTTAAAAGCCCATTTGTACACAGCTCTAAAAAAGCTTGTTTTGGCATCACATTTCCTTTCCATTTGCCTAATATCAAAATTAACTTGCATTCTTCGGCTGGAATACAAGAAAAAAAAAAAAAAAAAACAGTGGGACGAGATTAACTCTCAGAACTAGATGGTACGAAGAGTGTGGTGGCGAAAATATGTCTAGGTGTCATTTGTAGATAACTCGGAGTTGATGGCATTTTTATAAATATTTCAAAAGAAGAGGGCAAAAAGACTCTTTAAAAGATCTGGCTCACTGAATGAATTGGACATCATCAGCAACAAAATAATAGTAATGGTAATCTAACCTCTTAGCTTGGAGACGCAGGTCAATCACTGAATAGGCTGCTTCCTGATCCCCGTGGCCAGCCCCACCTGAACCCGCTGCCCACGCCTAAGGCAGGCGCCAAGCGGCTCCTCCTCACAAGCGGCCAAGTTTTCCACTGGGCTCCGGGACCGGGACGTCCCCTCCTCCCGCGCCACCTCCACGGATTGGCTCTCCCTGACGTTTCTCACGCGCTCTACCCTGAGCAGTGTTTTGACATCTTTAACGCCCCTCGTTTTTTCAAGCTACACGCACGGGCACAGCCCACGCCGGGAAGAGCCTGGCAGAGCGCGAGCTCTAAGGTGCCTGTCGCCAACCCTGCCAAGGGTAATAAAACCGGGCGACAGCAGCCGCGAGCCCGCATTCACACCACGCCTTGTTGACATGTTTTGAAGCAGGCATCGCGGGGAAACGCCCCCAAGCAGGCTCTAAGGTCTGGGCGCCGCGCCCGGGACCCCGCGCCCCCGATCCGCCCTGCCGCCCACGAAGGTCGGCGGACCCACCCCAGCCCCGCAGTCACAGCGGGGCTCCGGCCCTGCCCCTCCGCCGTTACCTGCTTGCCGGGGGCGGCTTCCCCCAAGCACCACCCCGGGCTCCGAGGACGGCGGCGGCTGGTCCCGCGGCTCTCACATGAGGCCCCCAGGGAGCCCCGCTTCGCGCTCCCGCCGCCGCGACCCCCCACGCTCAGCCCGCATCCGAGGCGCTGGTCCCGCGGCGGACGCCAACGCGGCTCCACCTTTGCTGTTCTGGCTGCCCCAGGAGAAGCCTCCTTTCTCAGTCCCACGCAACCCGCGTTCTCCTCCCGGGACCCCTCGTAGCTGCGAAAGCCTCCTTCGGCGAGCCGCGGCCACCGCGAAGGGCCCCGCCGCCTCGGCCCACACAGCGACTCCAAAATGGCGCCTGGAGCTCGCGGCCGCGCGCTTTCCCCGGCGCGTCTCCGCCCGTGAGGGCGAGCGCGTGTCCGCCGGGGCGGGCCCGCGGAGGGAGGGGGAGGGCGGGGGTGGGTCGCGCCCGCCGAGAGCGCGCGCCGCCGGTGCAGATGGGGGCCTCCGCCTCTAGGTTCCAGGAGAGTGGGCAGCTTTCCTCCCTGCGACGCTACTGCTACCCTTAGGGGATTTTTTCCTTTTGAAGCCAGTGTGGGAGGGCTGGAGCTAGCTAGATGGCCAAGAGACTATCTGCTGTTGGAACTGGAAAGTTTAGGGAGGTGGAGCAGGAAAGGAAAAAGGAGGGAGTGTCTCTGAGCCTGCTGCATCCAGCAGCTGGTTCTCCGAGGCAGAAAGACAAACTGTAGCTGCTGACCGCTGACATACCTCTGCACCGCGAGGCTCGACCTGGAATGGCCACGACAGCACCACGGAACTCAAAGGGTTAAAATACAGGCTCTAAAAATTTATACACAGCATATGTACATAAGGTGTTCTTAAAAACTGCGAGGAATTATCGCAGAATGGTGGCAGTGTTAACACCGGGATTGCAAATGATTTTTATATTTAAAATATTTGTATTTTCTAATTTTTTAAAACAATTTTTATCATCGTTATTACTTTTTAAAAACCACTTATAAAGGAGATAGACTTCTGGGACGCCTGGGTGGCTCAGTTGGTTAAGTGTCCATCTTGACTTTGCACAGGTCATGATCTCGTTCATGAGTTTCAGCCCTATATGGGGCTCTTCCCTGACAGCATGGAGCCTGCTAGGGATTCTCTCTCTTCCTCTATCTTTCTTCCCCTTCCCTGCTCATGCTTGTTTGCTCGCTCGCTTGCTCTCTCTCTCTCTCAAAATAAATAAACTTAAAAAGAAAAAAAGTAGATAGACTCCTGAAGTTTGTAAAGCTTTCTGAAACATAATAAGGAAAGCATAAAGGACTAAATGGCTATTTAAAAAATAACCCACAAGTGAAGCCTTTTATCAATCCAGGCATTTTTGTGTGTAAGTGCTACCAACTTAGCTTGTTTTAACAGTTTGGATTTGGGATGCTGGGTTTTCTTAAAGTGAGAAATGTCCTTACATACAAAATCATAACTTGAATCATGTGTCATTCCTCCTTCCTCCCTCAAAAATAAAAAGAAAGTAATTTTTCACCCAGAGAGGTCTTGTCAATGATCTGACCCATATGTAAGAGACTGGAAAGCAGTGATGCCCAGAGACCGTTCTACTCTTCCATTGCAAAAATCGAGCTAGGAAGCCATGTGTAAAATTACATTAAGATTCAGTGTGGGAAAATACGGGTGTTTTTTGTTAAGGGCCTGGTATCTGATCAACAGATCAAGCTGAACAAAGTCTCTAGCTGGGGCGCCTGGGTGGCTCAGTCGGTTGGGCTTCCGACTTCAGCTCAGGTCACGATCTCACGTTCAGTGAGTTCGAGCCCCGCGTCGGGCTCTGGGCTGATGGCTCAGAGCCTGGAGCCTGCTTCCGATTCTGTGTCTCCCTCTCTCTCTGCCCCTCCCCAGTTCATGCTGTGTCTCTCTCTGTCTCAAAAATAAATAAAACGTTAAAAAAAATTTTTTTTTTTAAAAAGTCTCTAGCAACATAATAACGTGGATGTACCTGAACTGCAACATTTTTTAGGTCCCCCTCAGTGACTAAATGATGAAGAGTAGTAATAGGAAGTTATTAAAACTCTCACACTCCCAGTTGTAGTCCCTTTTAAAATCCTCTTCCTAGTCTATTCTCTCCCTAAAGAAGGGGAGGATCTTGACACATTTTATGTATTGAATGTTCCCTCTCCTTCCCTATTACTGTGTTTTAATGATTTTATTTGACCTTTTTGCAACTTGTGTTTTTTTTTAAATTTTTTTTAACGTTTATTTATTTTTGAGACAGAGAGAGACAGAGCATTAAAGGGGGAGGGTCAGAGAGAGAGAGGGGGAGACACAGAATCTGAAACAGGCTCCAGGCTCTGAGCTGTCAGCACAGAGCCCGATGCAGGGCTTGAACTCACGAACCTCGAGCTCATGACCTGAGCCGAAGTCAGACGCTTAACCGACTGAGCCACCCAGGCGCCCCACAAATTGTGTTTTAAAACTTGTGTTTATTTTTAAATCAGTCAATACTTATTTACATTTATTAGTTGTATTAGTCAAGATCAATGCCATTTTAGGGGAAGGAAGAAGAAGGCGTATGTGGGATAGTTTGGTCCAGCACAGAAGAATGTTTTATTGCTAATCCTGTTTAGCATTGCCAATATATGTGATAATAAAAGGCATACCAATATTTAGTCAGCATTATTATTGCTTTTAAATTCTCTACAGACAATGTATCCCCTCTACCCAGGGACGGGCTATTCCCACTACCTTCATGAGGAAATAGACATAATAAAATACTTTTGGAAGCAATATAAATTGGAAATATACAATTTTTGCATGAATAAATGAGATCATCATGGAAAAAATTGACATTTAAAATTTTTATTAGGTGCCTACAGTATTATTTTCATGTGTGAATGAGGATAATAGAGACCATTTTTATCAGCATTTGACCTTGTATTTTTTCTATTGCTAAAGATGCTATAATTCTGACATATCACAGTCATGTTACGTATGACAATTTACAGACTTTTGTTCACCTTGGCACTCCACTGATTAAGATAGGTTAGGTTATGTTGAGTAGCTCCTAAAACACTATTTTGGTTCCTTGTTTTAATGACTTTCACAGTTTTTAGGAATATTGCTTCAGTATTTTGTATAGTTTTCCTCAATCGGGGATTGTCTCTTGTTTTTCTCATGATTAGACCGGGAGGAAGATCACAGATGTATGAAGTACCATTTTCATCACATCATGTCAAGGCTACATGTTGTCTAAAGGACTTAATCCCTCTTAATGTTCATATTAATTAGGGTGAGGTCAAGTTGCTCCACTGTAAAGTTACTTTTTTCCCTCCATTTCCCTACTTCACCATTTGGAAGGAAATCACTAAGCACATCTCACACAAAAGGGTTGGGGAGTTACGCTCCATCTCCTTGAGTGGGGAGATGTCTGCATAAATTATTGGGACTTACTCTGCATGACAGGATTGCCTCCATATCTCTTCATTTCATATTGTTAATGTTTTTATTGCTCTGTACTGAAATCTTTGTAATTACCTCAGATATGTCTGCCAAGTCACTTTTTCTTCAGATCGGTATAGTTTCTATTAAGCCAATCTGTGCCTATATTTTTTATTTCTAAAAGTGACACTTGGATCTTTTTCACATCTGCTTGATTTTTTCTGATTTTTTTCTCTTGTTTTTAATTCTTTTTTTTTCTTTAATCATTTTAATCACATGAAATAATTGGGGGTCTAATCCTGATTTTTGTAAATGTTTGTTCATGGTGGGTTGTTATTCATGTATTTTATGGATTATGAGTTCATCTTCTGTGAAGCTTCAGGTGTAGGAATCCTGTGCAACCTGGTTAAGGGTGTGTCACTCTAGGGAGGTTTTTTGTGTTTGCTTCTGCTACATGCTGCAGGGTATTACTAGCCTGGAACAACTTTTTATAATAATTTCTTGACTCCTGGGTTCTTGGGTCATGACAGTATAAATTCAGGTGCCAACCTGTGTGAGGGCAGAGCCATGGTTATGAATTCTCAGAAAGACTTTTTTCCTAACCTAGAGCTCAAGCTAAAACAGGTTACTCAATTATTCATCTCCCTGTGAGCTCAGCCAGCTATTCTTTGAAGAGGATAAAGATCTTTAAAATTCCGTCTTTATGCACACATCTCAGTTACAACTTCTCTTGCAAACTCATCTCCGGTCTTCATATAAGTCACTGTCTCTTCAGATAGTTCTTTCCTATCAACCCCTCCATTTTGCTGTTACGGACTTCACGCTCACTCCTCTCAATTCATCCTCTATGTCTTTTAACTGCTCTTTCATATTTTTCTTTCTTTGTTTCTCTTTGTTACATTATGTATTATCTTCTAACTCACTGATTTTCTCTTTGCCACCAATCTAGAGTTCATACCAGCTATGAACTAAAATTGAAAATTCTTCTTTTTTTATTAAAAAAATTTTTTTAACGTTTATTTATTTTTTTGAGACAGAGAGAGACAGAGCATGAACAGGGGAGGGTCAGAGAGAGGGAGACACAGAATCCAAAACAGGCTCCAGGCTCTGAGCTATCGGCACAGAGCCCAGCGCAGGGCTAGAACTCACGGACTGTGAGATCATGACCTGAGCCAAAGTTGGACGCTCAACCAACTGAGTCACCCAGGCACCCCGAAATTGAAAATTCTATTCCCCAAATTTCTCATTTGTTTTTCATACTCATCTAGTCTTAAAATAATCATTCTTTATGAATTTCACAAACATGTATATGATTAATATAAATATATAATAACCATGTGGGAAGTATATATAGAATTGAAAATAAATGAATACATAGAAATCTGCAGGAATAATCCTAGTAGCTGATGAAATAGAAGTCAATCCAAATGATATAAGGGAAAAGATGCATTAATAAAAGTAACAGTACTAATAAAGGAAACAATAGAGCAAGAAGATGGCATCGTCATGAACGTATATGCACCTCACAGTGTACAAAATGCATGAAGCAACAACGGATAGGACTGCAGGAAGAGATTAATCTACAACTCTAGTTGAAGATTTTAACACACCCACCTCAGAAACTGATACATCAAGCAGGCAAAATATAAGCAGAATCATCATAGAGATGAAAAATAAAGACAGTCACTTTAAGCTCTTGGGTATATGGAATTTTATACTGCAGAGTCATTGTAGAGAAACAAAACATTTATGAAACAGACCATGTATTAAGCCACAAAAGAGGGTAAAATCCAGAGTTTCAGTATAATACAAACTACGGTTGTTAGCCATAATGCAATGAAGTTAGAAATGAATAATGAAAGAAGAGCTAAAAATGCCATCTGTTTAAAAACTAAATAAAATAAATTACTACACGAGTTAGAAAATAAATCATAACAGAGATTAAGAAATGTCTTTGTTTTAAGATAATTAAAATACCACATATATTAGTATTTAATCATACATCAGTAGAAAAACATCTATACCAACACTTAAAATGAAATTCAGAGTTTTAAATATAGCTATCCAGAAATAAGGACAATTCAACAAAAGCAAAGTATTTAAATAAATAAGTCGAAAGAAAAAGAAAAGCAGGAAAAAGCCAAAACATTCAGAACAAATGTATAATGATAGTCTACAAGGTGGCCACCCCGTATTCCTCCCTTCCCCACAGCATCATGCTGTGCCCCACATTAGGTATGAAGTCCAGTCACCTTGCCCTTGAACCCAGGCTTGCCCTGGTGATTTGCTTTACTGGTAGCACAAGACAGAAGTGATGTTTTAAAACTTCTGAGGCTAGATCATAAGAAACCTTACAGCCTTCATTTGGGTCTTTTGGAATGCTTACTCTTTGCATAGTGTGTCAGAACAATCAGTCACCATATTATAAAAAGACAAAGCCTCATGGAGCAGTGCACAGTGAGTCCACAGAAACTTGAGAGATAATAATACACTGTTTTAACCCATTAAGCGTTGAGTGGTTTGTCATATAGTAGTGGATAATTGGAAGAGATTTAATAATAAAGACAAGGGCAGGAATCCATAAAATAGGAAAAAAAAAATAGAGAAGATTATAATAAACAAAAGCTGTTTCAAATAAAAGTGAATAAGGTAGATGCAACTCCGGTCAGATTGATTAAGAAAAAAAAAGGTTGCAAATTGAAAAGAATAGAATTTTTAAAAGGAGAAACAAATACAGCCACCACAGATATTTAAAATTATAAAAGTATGATATATTAACTAATAAACTTGAAAGCCTAGATAAATTAATTCCTAGAAAAATATAAAATGCCTAAGTTGGCAGGAAGAAGTAGAGAAGTTGAATAAAACAATAGTCTTTGTAGTAATTATCAAAGCCCTCTCCCCCCAAATAGCCTTAGGCCCTGATGGAATTACAAGTGAGCCCTACCAGATTTCCAAGAAAGAGTTAACCCTTCTATCTGATACAAGTTACTGGAGAAAAAGATGAAGAGGAAAAGCTGCCCAGGTCATTTCATGATGCAAGTATAATCATGATTCCCAAACCAAATACAGAAAAGAAAACTATAGTCCCACTTGTCTTACAAAAACACGTGCAGAAGTTCTAAAAGAAATATTAGTTAATCAAATCCAATAATGTACTACTAAAACTAAAAAATAAATAAATATTTAAAATTTAAATAAATAAGACAAAAAGTAAACAAAAGTGACAATAACACTCCAGAGGCCCCTGTCCTTCTGCCTTTTTCACAACACATATTGCCAGCTGGCATATAATAGACATAATGTATATCTGTTTAATGTCTGTCTCCCTTACTAGAATATAAGCGCTAGGAAAATGTGAACCTGGGGTCTGTTTTGTTCATGGATCCTAGGCTCCTACGACAGTTCCTGGCTCAGTAAATGTTTCTTTGAATAAAGAAAGAATAGGACAGGACAGGGCTTATGTTGGTATTACACACTGCAGTGCCTGAACATGAGCCTTATTGTGATTCAAATCTGTCATGGGGAATAATTAGACAGGCAGTTTGATGTCACAAGGAGGGGAGAATCTCAAGAGGTAAACAGGATGGTGACAAGAAAATAGTTATAAGTGAGCTTGCTTATGGACCAGAGGACCCAAATTATACAGACTTCTGTGCTTTTCTGACTCACCAATTTCACATGTCCTCCTGGGAATGGGAAACCTCACGGCAAACAGGAAATCTGTTCATAGAACACAGGAGAAAGAAACTGTAGCTCCTGTGGTCCTCCTCCTCCTTCTTCCCCTCCTACCTCCTCCTTCCATTCTTCTTCCTCCTCCTCCTCTCTCTCTCATTCTCCTCCTCCCACTTCTCCTTGCTTCTTCTTCCTCCTCCTCCTTTCTTCTTCCTTCTTCTTCTCTTCCTCCTTTTTTTTCTTTACTGTCTGCAAGGAGCTTGGTGGTTGCAAAGGAGGGAAAAAAAACCAAGGTCTCCGTCCTTCTATAGCTGTCTAAACTATTGGGATAACACCCACTGGTGAGATTAGAAAATGTTATGTACAACTATGTATGAATAGGTTCCTAATAATAAGACTAACATTGTATACAAAGGTGCTGAGGGCATTCCTACAATAGGAATAGACAGGGAAAGCTCATTCATTTAAGAGGTCAGTTTTGAATCAAATCTTGAAGAAAGTAATGGGATTTGGCAGAAGAGGGGCAAGCAATCTATCCAAGTGGCAAGAAAAGCACAGAGTTAGTAAGTTCACAGAATCATGGGGAACCTGGGTGGCTCAGTTGGTTAAGTATCCAACTCTTGATTTTGGCTCAGGTCATGATCTCATGATTTGTGAGATCCAACCCTGAGTTGCACTCTGCGCTGACTGTGCAGAGCCTGCTTGGGATTCTCTGTCTGCCTCTCTCTCTGCCCTTCCCTTGTTTGCATACTCTCACTCTCTCAAAATAAGTAAACTTAAAAAAAAAAAGTAATTCTTAAAAAAAAACAAAAGACCACAGAATCATAATTAGAAGGTCATCATGTTCACTTCCTATCCAGGACTGAAGTCTGTAAGGGCATCTGTAGTGGACACCTATTCACATGTCTATCTAGCAGCTCCTTGGTGGGGAGCCCTTCCCCATCTATTTGGTTTTAGTCATAGCTTCCTGTAGCTCGTGAACCTGGCCCCTATGCATCCGGTCTAAGACAGTCTTGCACCAAGGAATTCAGAATTAATTCTGGAAGGAAGGAAGGAAGTAGTCCCTTCCTTGAATGCTTGGACTTGTAATATTTAGACCCAGAAGCAATAGGTGGTCATTTTCTACCACATGGTCTGGATGCTCTGCATTGAGATGCTCTGCAGTGAGAAAGAAGAACAAAATAGATGCACAGAGGGGCACCTGTGTGGCTCAGTCGGTTGAGCACCAAACTTCAGCTCAGGTCATGATCTAATGGTTCATGAGTTCGAGCCCTGCATCTGGCTTGCTTCTGTTAGCCCAGACTCTGCTTCAGATCCTCTATCCCCACCCTCCGCTCTCTCTGCCTTTCCCCTACTCATGCTGTTTCTCTCAAAAATGAATAAACATTGGGGCGCCTGGGTGGCTGAGTCGGTTGAGCGTCCGACTGCGGCTCAGGTCATGATCTCACAGTTTGTGAGTTTGAGGCCCGCATGGGGCTCTGTGCTGACAGCTGAGAGCCTGGAGCCTGCTTCAGATTCTGTGTCTCCCTCTCTCTGCCCCTCCCCCACTCATGCTCTGTCTCTCTCTCTGTAAAAAGTGAATAAACATTAAAAAAAAATAGATGCAGAGAGAGGACCTACAAGAGACACAGCCAGACAGAGCCCCCAGCCCTGGAGGTATCCCAGCGATTGCATTTGTTTTGTTTGTTTTTTGCTTACTGAAGTTATTTTGAATTTGCTTTCTTTTGCTTGCAATCAAAACTCCCAACCAGTATACACGTGACCTGGAAAGGCTCCTCCTTGGGTCTCACATGATGTTTCCTTTTACCTGAAAGGTGACTGTGGAATTTGGTCTCACTGTGTCCCATGTCTGGGCACGTGGGTGGGAAGTGGCATCTTCTCCGTAGCTGCCATTAACTAAGGGTGATTCTGCCTCGTTATACAGGGATGGTGGAAGGCTGGGATGGGCCTGGCTCGGCTGGAGTCCCGGGAAAGTGAGTGGGCATGATGACTGCCTCTTTTTCCTGCCATCCACGTGGACAGGTCCACCACAATCTTACTATAAGAAAGACACATGCAGTTCTTTCCCGAGGGGCAGGCGGCTCTCCCAAGATCCTGTTCTGCGTTCACAGGATGTGCAAGCTGGAACAAACTACTCGACATTTTTTGTGCTTCAGTGTCCTCACCTGTCAAGTGGGAATAATAATAATAAAAATAACAATATCTACCACGCAGAGTTGTCATTAGAACTGAGTTAATGCATGTAAAGCATGTGGGTCAGCGGCAGGCATACAGTAAATGCCCAGTAAATGTTAGTCAGCGCTGCTATCATTATTACTGGTTCTGATTCCTCTGGTGAGGACGCTCACTCCTCTAGGATGGCTTGCCTCAGCAACACCACTTCTCTGGGTTTTTCCAGAGAAAAATAGCCTAATGAAACTATTTCGTTTTAGGCCATCTCTATTTTAATTCTGTCTAGGGTTAGATTGTAAGCTTCTCAAAGGGAAGAAGTGACAGGAACCTTGTCTTTCAAGCCACTGTCTGACCCATTTTCTGCATTATCTTCCCAAAACACGTGTCTTTCCTCAAAAAAAATCTGAAGATCAGTGACAAAATTCAGACTGTCGAGAGTGGGATTCTAAGCCGGTATTGTTTATTAGAAATATATACAGGTCACAGATGCAATTTAAAATTTTCTAAATTAAAAAAAATTTAATTTTCTAAATTAAAAAAAAAGTAAAAAGGGACAGGTAAAATGAACTTTAATAATATGTGTTATTTAACCAAGTCAGTCCCAACTATTATATTTCAATATGTAAGCAATTTAAAAAATAACTTGATAGTTTCAATTCTTTGCCTTTTAGTACTAAATCTTTGCAAACCCTTGGGCTGGTTGTTTAACCTCTGTGAGTCTGAGTTGCCTCATCTGCCAAAGAAAAACAGTTGTTCACAGGTTTGTGGAAGGAGAAAGTGTGATAATGCCCATGAAGCCCATTGTATTTGTTCTTACTGCTGCTGTAACATATTACCACAGACTTAGTGGTTTCAAACAATACAGATTTATTAATGTATATAGTTCTGGAGACCAAAGTCCAAATGGGCTAAAATCAAGATGCTGGTAAAGCTGCATTCCATCTAGAGGCTCTAGTGGAAAATGTGTCTCGTTACCTTTTGCAGCTTCGACAGGCTGCTTGCATTCCTTGCGGGCTCACCCCTTCATCCATCTTCAAAGCCAAGCAGTGTAGGGTCTTCTAGGCTCTTTCTCTGGCTTTGTTCTTCTTGCCACATTTTTCCCATATTAGGACTCACATGTGATTACACTGGGCCTGCTGGATTAATCCAGGAAACTCTGCCCATGTCAAGGCCTATACCCTTAATCACATCTGCAAAGTTCCTTTTGCTGCTAGAGGCCACCTAGTCACATCTCCCGGGGATTAGGACATGGGCATCTTTGGGGGCTGTTATTCTGCCTCCCATGCTCATGCATTGGCACAGGGGTTGGCTACTGTAAGCCCTCAACAAATATTCTCTCGTTAGAAAACCTCGATTATAGTTCTTAACAACAGTGTATTATTTACACGCTTTTGTTATTTGTGTTCTGTGAAGGTCTTATCTCTAGCACTTGGCCCACCACGTTGCACATATTCATGTTCATCGAGTAACTTCTATGTGTAAATCACGGTTACTAAGCAGCTGGGAACACAGTTCCCACCCTCATGAGCATGCACTGTCAACTGTGGATACAGAACGGTGCTCAAATATTTATTAAATGGATTAATAAAGCAAAACAGCTTACGTCCACTTCAGGGGAAACATCATTGGTTTGGTTTTTACCATGCTCTCTCCCTGGGATGCTCTTTCCTACTTTTGCTTGTCAAAATTTATCAATTCTTGGAGCGCCTGTGTGGTGCAGTCAGTTGAGTGTCCAACTCTTGATATCTACTCGGGTCATGATCTCACAGTTCATGAGTTTGAGCCCTGCATCAGGCTCTGATCCCTACTTGGAATTCTGTCTCTCCTTCTCTCTGCCCCTCCCCCACTTGTTCTCTCTCTCTCTCTGTCTTAAAATAAATAAATAAACATTAAAAAAATAAAAAAAAAAAATGATCCATTCAAGACTAGGCTCATATACCTGCACTTTGCTTTTTTTGAGGAAATGGACATTGCCAGTTGTAACTGAACATGCTTCCTGTCTTGCCTTGTTAGCCAAGAAACTTGTTTCAAAATTTTTGGCCTGTTCTCTAGCAACTACCTAAGACTATGTGGTTACTTACTTGACACTCATCTCTAACCTTAGGTTTCCTTTCATAATTTTTTTCAGCGTAACTCCCTTCAGTATTTACCTATTACAGTCTGAATTTTTTCTAAGCTACCTTACGTCATTTGTGAAATGAAGACACCGTGAGTAAGTCATTTAAAATCTAGTACCCTCCTGTGTCAGTCAGGCCCTCTGGGAAAAGATGCCAAGATAGAGTTAGAAGTGCAGTAAGTCTGTTTGGGGTAGTGCCTATGAGAGATGAAAGGGCAAGGGTGCAGTGAGAATGGAGGGCCGTCAGACTGTGACTTGGGTGTGGCATCTATGAAATGGTAGAGAGAAGGAAGGTCGGGTAGGAAGAGCTTCCAATTGTAGCGCGGCTCTAAGAAAGTCTGGGCTGGCCCAGGTCCTGGTGGTTTGCCCAGAAGGGAGCGCTGCCTTGGGCAGAAATGGCCAGGTCCTAGCTCTCCACAGCCCTGCCACTGGCCAGGGCTTCCCCGGGGAGAGTGCAGCTTTGGACCAAATGCTGTGGCAGGTGTGGAGCTGGAGGCTGTCAGCTAACCACGCTCTGTGACGTAGGGGCCGCCCCACAAGGAGATCTCAGTTGTGCACCTCCACATCTAGATTGCACGCTTCTGGAGGCAAACACTGTCATGTTCCCTTTGTAACTTTGCCTGTGTTGCAAGTGTCCAGTTACTATTTCATAAATTACTTTTTGTCATTGAACCAGTTTGGTGATGTAATAGCAATAGCATGATGTGGGAGAAAGAGCTTGGGTTTTAGAGACAAAAAGAACTGGATTCACATCTCAGGGTTTTTTTTTTTTTTTCAGACAAATCTAGATTAGATTAGCTGGGATCTGATGCAAATCATTTAACTTCTCTAAGCCCTTAAAGTCATGAAATGAGATTAACCATGCTGTAGCCTACAGAATTGCTGGGAGGATTAAATGAAATGCCTACAATTTGGTATCTGCCATTTAGGAGGTGTTGAATAAATGTTCTTTTCTCCTTCCACTTTCAAGTAAGATTTTATTGTGGGAGAAAGTGCTTGTGTAAATACTTTCTCATTTGACTTAGATTAGGTATTATTTTTTTCTAGGAAATTGTGATTAAAAAAGGGTAAGTGGCTTACTCAAGTTCACAAGTTGGCAGAGGCAGACGCAGGACCCAAACCCAAGCCTTCTGGCTTCAATTTCAGCTCTTTAAGTACTGTTGGTGTTTTTCAGGAAAACGAGCTGCAATGTCCCATCTGGGAGCTACTGTCAGAACCACATGACCATGTGCAGGTGGAACTCAGTGACCAAGTGGGGAGAGACGTTGGGGCTGAAAAGTCTGAAAAAGAAGGGGAATCAACACCTGTTGTGAATGGAAAGTGAACAGAGAATACAGGTTTTTCAAGTAAGCTTATGGACTCTAAGAGTTTTTAGACCTAAGCAGTCTGGCCAGAAAACTGCTTAAAACATGGCTTTTCCTAGGCCTGCAAATATACCAGAAAAGGGTTTCTTTCCGGATTCCCTAACTCCTGCTATTGTGATTCTGTTGTTTCTTGTCTTTTTCTTGGTGCAGAGTACGCTTGAGCCAAAAAGCATGCCAAGGCATTTCCCTTCTGTGCTTTGTCATAACTTATTCCTAAAGTTATTCCTAAAGTTATGTTCTCTGGTTTTGAGATGCTTGAGATATGATTAAATATAGCATCCTCATAAACAAAGGTAAGTTTTATCCTTTTGATTTCTAGAATGCTGATTTGAGATGGTTCATTCTACTCAAGCATCTTGTTAGTTTCCTGTTTCCTTTCTTTTCCATGCCAATTCACACACTGGAACTGATCAATCTGCCAGCTAAGTTAATAGATACAAAATGGTATTCTTTTCAGTTCTCAAGCGTCCGTGATGTCTCCTCTCTGTGTGACATTCTGAAGGTTGGCTTCATTCCTGTGGCCTGTGATTTTAAATCCACTGTAATTACAATGGCCTCACCACATTCTCCCCTCCAGGTGTCCTGGATATTCCTAGGAACAGCTTCCATCTCTGCTCCTACTTTGTGTTTCTTGGAAACATTTAAAGTCAGTTCTGAGCCTGTACCTTCCTTCAGTCTTCTCCCACAGGACTTGGCATGGGATGAAGAGGACTGGGGAAGAAGGGAGACACAGCTTCCTAAGTAGATCCTGAGAGTTAGATTCTGGGGCTGAGGGGTTGTCTCGGGAGCAGGGTCATCCCTTTCTGATGCCTGTTGCCCAACATCCTCATGGCACAATGACTTGTTCTGAAGAAAAAGACTGTATTGCCCTGAAGGTTCTCAAATCTCTTTTGAACACAGGCAGCCAGTCCCAATTGGCCCTTTGAGGATATAAACATGCCTTCAGAACACTTTTCTTCTTAAAGCTCAAGATTTCTTCATGAAATATTAACCCAAGGTATTCTGCAGGTTCAGAGTGGATTAGTTCTGCCTGCAACCCTTTTAGCTTGGCTTGGAACCACCAAGAGTGCCCTTAATGACAACAGATTACTCCTGCTTTCAAACACATTGGGGCAATTAAAAACTGCTTGCAACTCTGAGGCAATATCACCCAATGCAAAGGGAGTTTGCATAATCCGCTTAAGAGATTTTAAAAGAAAGTGTTATTACTTTTTCAGTGATGGGTCAGATGTATCTTATTTAGATTAAGGGGGAACTTCTTCCTTGCTCAGCAAGCCCAAGAGCTTGCACATTCAGCAGATCCACAAACTGCATCATGAAGAGATCAATCTGTGATATTCCGATTTTATTTTTGCAGTAAAGTCTCCAACATCAGGAGTTAGACTACTCACACTGTTCTATTACATTTTAGAATGTTCTGCTTACATATTTTTTTTCTCATGCCTTTCTCTGCCCCTTGAAATGCTACTTATTCTTCAAGATGGAGCTCAAATGGCCTCTCAGCTATTCCTCTCCTAACAACAACAAAAACCATTAACAGCAATCTTTCCTAAAGCCTGAAGGGTAAGACTTGGGCATGTTTATGAAATTTATTAGAAGATTCTCTAAAGAGTTACCTGTGTTCAGATTTGATCTTTTCATTTTAAGTTTCTTCAAGGCAAACATTATATTGACGCATCAATTTATGTATTTCCAACAATGGGAATATAGAACAAAACTGAAAAAAAACTTTTGTCATTCTCATGAAATAAATAGAAACTGATTTATGATACTTATAAATAACAATTGTCAATTTTATGAGTTAACTATAAAAAAAGATCCACAGAAACACACTGTAGTCTGTGAAGAAGAGACAAGTGATTTTGTTGATGATAAAAGTCCAAAAAGGTTCTGGTTAGTAAGGTAGAGGTTGGTCAATTTCCTAGATGGTTTTTTTCCTGTCTTTGGCATGTGTCTGTTTATTAATACATATATTTATTTGTTCTTCCCAGTGTTTAATTAAGATTCCAAAATGTACTTCATTACTAGTCTTATTTTCCCTAAGAGTTATGAAAGTTATCATTGTGTTGTGTCAGTGAATTTTTTTACAAGGAAAATTGGATGGAATTTAGACCTTAGAGGTATTTAAATTTTGTTTCTGAAGAAACACCTCACACAGTTGTTAGACTTTATCACTGTATAAAAATGTACAGTGGTTTATTGACATGTACATTCCAATATGTTTACAGCTGCAAGATAATGAGGCACACTCAGTATTGCACTTCATTAAAATTTCAGGCTCAACTTAACCTAGAAGTTTAAATGAAACTGCATTTGTAATTTAGTAATTCTTATACAGAACAAACATTGATATCTTTATATACAGTGTGATACTTATTACATTTATATGCCAGTCCTAACACAATTTTTTTTTTTAAATAACAGTCTAGGAAATAAACCAGAATATTCTTCTTTTCATCCCCACCCGTGATGCAATTATACAGGATTACAAAAAAGGCAGTATACAATAAACAATGATTATTTTTCTTTTTTGCTTGAAAGCCAGCATCATTCTTAGTCCATGGGCATGGCGATTCTTTTATATCAATTATCTATAAATGTTCAATGCTTCACAGGCCAATGACGGTAATGGCCACATGCAAACACCTCACAAGTTTGATGTCTTGGTTCAAAAGAAAATAAACTGAAATAATGGGGAAACTTTCCATAGCAAGAATTATGTACATGGTATTTGGCATCCTTCTTGCACTGTGAATGGTTCATTTTCATGGATGTAAAAATGGTCCCGTCCTTATCCTGAGCAGAGTTTAAACTTTACCACATCCACTTGGGGGATGAAGGCAACTTCTTCTCTGTAGACAAAGGAATCTGAGTGTTCTAAAAAGTGTGAGCATTTCTGCACACTCCACAGCCCAGAGCAAATTCTTCCCCAGTGGGTGGATGAACAACATGGAGTGGACATTCAGTTCCTTCTAATTGTTTGCCTTTGGGACCTATATACATTTTGAAGGAGGCAAAAGCATGTAATTAAAAAAACACACACATATATACAAACCTAATGTAAATATAAATTACTGATAAGATATTCAAAGAAATAACAGGACTATGGTTACACAAATACAAATTTTAAAAATGACAGAATCTACCTACAACATCTTGCCTAGAAATCACCTCTATGAGCTATAGAGTTTATTCTATTAATGAATGAGATACCTCATCTTAAACATTTTTATTTTTTTTAATGGAAGTACAGTTGACACACATGCTACTTTAATTTCAGGTGTGCAACATAATGCTTCCACACAGCTATACATTATGCTATGCTTACCCCAAGTGAGCCATACCATCTGTCACCATACAAAGCTATTATATTACCACTGACTAGATTTCCTATGTTATACCTTTCACTTTGGTGACTTTTTCATCCCATAACTAGAAGCCTGTATCTCCCACTCCCCTTCACCCATTTTGTGCCTACTTCCCCCATTCAGAACCATCAGACCGTTCTCTGTATATGGATCTGTTTCTGCTTTTTTGTTTCGTTTAGTTTTTTAGATTCCACATTTAAGCGAAATCATATGGCATTTGTCTTTCTCTGTTTGACTTATTTCTTATTACTTAGCATAATACCCTCTATGTCTCCATCCATGTTATCACAAAAGGGAAGATCTCTTTCTTTTTATGGCTGTGTAATATTCTACTCTGTGTGTGTGTGTGTGTGTGTGTGTGTGTGTGTGTGTGTGTGTATACACATCTTCTTTATCCATTTATCTCTTGATGGGCACCTGGGTTGCTTCTATATCTTGGCCATTGTAAATAATGTTATAATAAACATAGGAGTACATCTATCTTTTTGAATTAGTGTTTTCATTTTCTTTGGGTAAATACCCAGTAGTGGAATTACTGGATCATATGGTATTTCTATTTTAAATTTTTTGAGAAACCTCCATATTGTTTTCCACAGTGGCTGCACCAGTTTGCATTCCTACCAATAGTGCACGAAGGTTCCTTCTAGTCCACATCCTTGCCAACACTGGTTATTTCTTGTCTTTCTGATTCTAACCATTCTAATTGGTGTAGAGTGATACCTCATTGTGATTTTGTTTGGCATTTCCCTGATTAGTGAGGTTGAACATTAGATATATCATTTTAAAGCAAAGAACAATGAACAAAAATCGTCATGAAAATCTGTCAGTTCAGTTGAATTGAACACTATTCTGGATGAGAAAATATGGAGACTTTTTAATAGAATGTTTTTCTGCAGGTAAAAACAAATTTAAATGTAAATAAGCCATGTTAGTTCTCTGAAGAAAACGCACACACTGATGAAATGGAAAGACTGATTATTAAAGACTGTTATTTTAAAAGTATCTGAAGGAAGATTAGTAGAAAAATGAAAATCAGCTTAAATATATGAATGGTAACATAATATAAAATATAACAATCTGGAAGAAGCGCTTAGGGAAAAGAGAAACTTAATGAGGCTTAAAAATGTACATAAAACTATACTTTTCTATTTTAAAAGACTTGCTATATTATTGTGCTTCATGTCATGTGTTTCTTATCATTTAAAAAGGACTTTTAGGGGCACCTGGGTGGCTCAGTTAAGCGTCCAACTTCAGCTCAGGTCATGATCTCATGGTTCATGGGTTCGAGCCCCATGTCAGGCTCTGTGCTGACAGCTCAGAGCTTGAAGCCTGCTTTGGATTCTGTGTCTCCCTCTCTCTCTGCCCCTGCTTGTGCTCTGTTTCGTTATTTCTCAAAAATAAGTAAACATTAAAAAAAAAAAAGTAAAGGACATTTAGCTCCTTTATAAGTGAGGAACTTGACTGTGTAGGGAATCCTGGCTGGGCTTATACCTGAATACAGAGTCTCTAACAGCAGAGGAAGAAACAGAAGTATGCATTTGTTTCCTACAGCTAGTAACCAAAACAATAAATGTAAATTTTGACTCTGAAAGAAAAGTATGAGATTGGATGGAATAAGCTTACCCAGATGAATGGGGAATGAGATCTGAACTGAATTTATCTCTTCTAGGTTTAAAAGAAGGAAAACAGGAGTGATAAAAGGCTAGTGTTTATGAAGCTCTTAGCCTGGCACAGTATGTTAGCTGTTATTACTACCACCAAACAAGTACAAACTGCCTCTATCCATATAAGAGTAAGACCAAGGCAAGAGGGTAAGTATCACACTGAAGACAGGTCATCTCAGAGGGAGAAGTCAACTGCTGGTTTCAGCTACCAGACATAAGAGCAGCGGTTAAAACCTACAAAGGTAATTATTCCGGTTATAAATTATAGTGTGTATCAGTACCTGCCACCCCAAATCACACTGCACACTGATATTCTGCCCACCCCACTGGTGGGTGGGGGAGACTTGTCAGGAAGAGGGACACTCAAGTACACACCATAAATGATGGCTCCTGCAAACTGCAGTCCTTGTTTTTTTCTGGGAGAAAATAAACGGTCACTTACTCAACAAGTATTTACTCAGTGCCTAATGTGTGAATGGTGTTACATTAGGTGCTTGAGATGTAAAAATGAATAGTACATGGCCCCTATCTTCAAGGAGTTAGTAATCTAATCATGAAGGTAAAAAATAGTAATATAATCATGATGCTAAAAAAAAATACAGTAAAAGTAAAAACAAAAGAAAAATCACCTGCAGACACTTGAGTGCTTGCTATTGAGGTACTGCTCTAGTATGTCAAGTCAATCTTCTACCAGTCATAGAGGCAGGAACTATTGTCCCCATTGTGCAGATAAGAAAAGTGAGGCAAAGTTAACTTAATCTTTCTTGATTCTTAGGTCCCTCATGTTTTATTTTAGTTTTTTTATTTGAAAAAAAAATTTTTAACATTTATTCATTTTTGAGAGACAGAGTGTGGGTGGGGGAGGGGTAGAGGGAGAGGGAGACACAGAATCTAAAGCAGGCTCGAGGCTCTGAGCTGTCAGCATGGAGCCTGACGTGGGGCTCAAACTCATGGACCGCGAGATCATGACCTGAACTGAAATTGGACGCTTAACCTACTGAGCCACCCAGGAACCCCTTAGGTCCCTCATCTTTTAAATAGGCACAGCAATATTTAACTCTAAGTATTCTGGCACTAAGAAGGTGGTTAATAATTATTTTAGAAAGTAACAGAGGAATGGTCTACTTTAACTTCTTAATCTGGACTCTTGTTCTTATCCATATATTAAAAATTGGAATTAATGGGTTGACAGTGGTTACAGAATCAATCCCTCCGTCCTTCTAAGTAAAATGTATGGCCATCTTCCCTGCTGATTTCACTGTGGGGTCTGCTTTAATTCTATTCCAGTTCTCTATAGGAATGGATGAGTTAATGAGTTAGATGAATGTGAAAGGCTGGGAGAGCATGCCTCAGTCTAAGTGTTATGATCTTAGGCCAGCTACTGAATTTCTCTGGGCCTTAACTTTCTATCTGTGAAGGTGACAATAACACCAGCTACCTTGTAGGTTGTAAAAACTAGGTAAGAAAATGTATGTGAAAATGCCCAGGATTGATGTCAGTTCCCTCCTGTCATCTCTGTAAATCCTCTCCTGCCTCATCCCTCTGGCTCATGGTTGTTTCCAGGGTGAAGTCCCTGTACTGGCAGAGCTCGGTGATCATGTGAATGTGTGAGGGAAGCCTTGCCTTTGCTGGAACCTCTCAGCGACTATCCACCTCTGTGTTCTCCACACTTGTTTTATTGCTAGCTAACCTCTTGATTAATTTTAGTGTTTGGTTGTTGTTTTGTCTTTGTTTCTGAACATAGAAGAAACTTTCTTTCATTAAGTAAAAATGTGAATTTTCCCTGATGATATTGCTTGCCTCTAAACTTTCTCAACTAGAAGCTGCTTATCTCTTGAGCTCCTCTGTGTCATGAAGCCAGGAAGCAAGACCGACTCTCCTGGTTCCCATTTACTTCTAGACCACTGACTTACAACTTTCAATTCAATAACCCTCTTCCCGTGAAACTAACATGAGCCAGAAAACTGCCCCTATGGTACTTCCTTCATTTGCTGACCTCCAGCTCACCACCCTCCTCTAGCTATTACATTTCACATCTTTATGCTGGCCATTATCCTAAACACCTAGCCTCGCGTTATTCTGACCTTGCTTCTTTCAAAGTCTACTACATCTACTTTAAAATAAAAAATTCTTTTTAGAGGGGAAAGAGTGTAACAATTTCTATTTACCATGAACAATCTTTTATCTATTTAACATAAACAAAATAGCAAAAGTAGCTATACTAAAAAAAAAAAACCCTACTTATTCTTTCTGAATAGATAATATATTTCTCATGGCTTAAAAATCAAAATGTTAAAACACTGTATACATTGAGTCACCTTTCTCCCATCTCTACCTATCTTCCTGGTTTTTCCCAATAGTAAATTAATTTTATTAATTTCTAGTGTATCTTTCCACAGTTTTTTAAAGGCAAATATAAACAAATATGAGCATATATTTTCATTTTCCCCTTTCCTACAAGACAGCAGACTATATACCTTGTTTTGTAAATTGATTTTTCTTTTTTTCTTTAAAAGTTTTCATTAAAAATTTTTTTATGTTTAGTTATTTTTGAGAGAGAAAGACAGTGCAAGTGGGGTAGGGGCAGAGAGAGAGGGAGACACAGAATCCAAAGACGGCTCCAGGCTCTGAACTGTCAGCACAGAGCCTGACGTGGGACTTGAACTCACAAACTGTGAGACCATGACCTGAGCTGAAGTCGGATGCCTAACCAACTAAGCCACTCACACGCCCCTGTAACTTGATTTTTCACGTAACAGTCTCCTACACATCTTTCCATATGAGTACATAGAAACTCCATCCTCATCACCATTTTCTCTTTTTGATGGTGCACAGTACTTAGTGTGTAACCACCCTCCTGCTGGACACCTGGGTTGCTTATGAATTTTTATTTTTACAAGCCATGTTGCAATGAATAGTCTTGTTTATTTGCTTTTTTTATTTACCTCACATATGTAGGTATATCCTCAGAAGTGGACTGTTGAAAGGTAGATGTGTTAGCAATTTTGAGAGGCTTTTTTTCAGTAGGGTTCTAGCATCTGCTCTCTGATAAGCAGTGGATGAGAGTATGTTTCTCAGCTTTCAAAAGATTGTGGATTGTGCTGTAAGTACTTTTGCATGTATTTTCACCAATTTCAGATATATCTCATGTAAAATTCTCTACTTTGGTCACATTTACCTCCCCTTCTGCTTCCCCCACTTCTGTGAAGCCTGGTACTCCACTGCATTGGAACCACCAGCCTCCTGACCTCTTCCAATCTTTTGGGTTTCTTTTTGGTTTCATATTCCTATTTTTCTCAGCCTGGCCTCTACACACAATTATTTCTCCTGTATTCTCAGCAGCTTAACTCCTTGGCTTTCCTGACGCTCCCTATGCTGCCGATTCCCAGCCACTCTAGATCAAATCACTTGTCCGTTTTATGGTGCTGGTTCCAGACTTCTCAAAAAAAAAAAAAAAAAAAAAAATTACAAAATCTTTTAAAACTGTTCTATTATCAATTCATAATTTCAAACTTCACATGGCCCTACAGTGCGAAACAGTGATTTTTTTACTGACTTCCTTCTTCCCCAGGTGCCGGTTTCCATTACAACTCTTGACCCCTCATCACCATGGTGATCTTTCTACTTCACTCAGAATGTCAAAAGCTTACAAGGGCCAAGAAATTTGCTCTGATTCTTTAGTATAGTTTGAACCGGATTTCTACCACTTGGAACAGGGTTCTCTTGTGATCATTAAATTAAACTCGAAAGTAAATACATTACAACAATGTTTTTAAAAATATTAAAAGCATACCTGCAGGACAGTGTGGTAGTTCTTCCTTAGGAATGCTAGTCATTCTTTGAAAATCATCATGACAAGCATTACAAAAATGTGTTGTTCCAAAACAGAAAAAGACTGCCACTGAACAGCAGTAGCGACATTTATACTCCAAAAAGTCTGTGCCATGTTTTGGACACATCTATAGCAAAAGAAAATACACAGACACAAGATTATAGTGAGTCTATTTCAATTACAGTTAAGGACGGTCATATATGTAGCTTAGTGATTCATATCATGTGAGTATGCATAGGTCTCAAAACTGATTGGAAAACTGAGGATATATACATTAAAAAATTAATGAATAAACGCATAGCTCTGCCCAAAAGGTCTGGAGAAGGCCCTAAATTCTTATCTCAGATTCATCATAGCCAATCTGATTTAATAAGTAAGACAGTTGATTTCCTGGTAAATTTTTCCTGGTCAGCCAAACTGAATGGTTAATAATATTTAATCTATCTCTCAGTCTCACAGATGTACTATGAAGATTGCATGGAAGTGAGGTAAACCTAAAAGTGTGACTACAGGTTTGAGAAAGTGAAATACATAAATTTATTACTTGTTGAAATATGGTGATAATTTTATTTAAGACAAAATTATAAAATGTAAATACCATCCAAGAAAATAACATATATGAATTAATTTGAAAAATTATACACTGCTATAAACACTGGGCAAAAACTTGCTGTATTATTCCCACCATCTTAGTTATATTATTATTTTTGAAAAAAAATAGGAGCTTAACATATCTAAATTGTCTTTTCTATTAAAATGTGCTACCCACCTGAGCCCTGGACACATCAGAACAGGCACCACAAATGAGCTCTCTGGGATCATAATCATCCCCTTGTCCAGCCTCAGCATCGCACCGAGCTTCGCCACCAAAATATGCCTATGCGGAGAACAACAACAAAAACCTTGTCATGGAAGATACAGTATGAGGATACTGAAAGTAAAATCAAGAGTTCTTAGAAAATACTATTATCTGTTAGACTCTCCCCTGCAGTGCCCAGTGGATGCCCATATGGTTAGACTGGAGTATGAAATAAAGCTACTTTAATCTGGAATAAACTCATGCATACAGTAGGAACTCCAAACACTGTACTGTCAAAGTAAAATAACAAAAGAATGTATAATATTCCAAATAAATATAAAAAATATATTAAGTAGTGAAGAGAAACTGCTTTCTCAGGGCAAAGTTTGAGTAATTTTTCTCATTTTGAAACATTAAATGTTTCCTTCTATTGCTTTGATAATCATGCGTGAGAATTTTCCAAATTTTAATACTGTAGTAGTAATAGTAGTGGGGGAGGGACAGAGAGAGAGGAAGACACAGAATCCGAAGCAGGCTCCAGGCTCCAAGCTGTCAGCACAGAGCCCGACACAGGGTTCGAACCACAAACCATGAAATCATGACCTGAGCTGAAGTCAGATGCTCAACCCACTAAGCCACCCAGGCGCCCCTTGAGGTTTAGAAATATTAATCTACTAGTAGCAATGTGAGTGTAAAGGATGGAATGGAGGGGTTAGGGGCTCCACACAGGGGGCTCAGTAAGAAGGCTACTGTAATTACCAAAGAAAATGATTAGGGTTGCTGAAGATGTAATAGAAAAAAAAGAATTCAGAGATATTTAGAGACAGAATTGATAAGACTTTGTAAATAAAGACCAGACACTGAGACAGTCAAAGTCGATGAATGTAATACTTCTCATGTGGACTTTGAAGTATCTGTGAAAAAATTAAAATGTCTGGTAAGCAGTTAAATATTTGTATCTAAGTCTCAAAAATTTTTCAAGGTCAGAATGATACAGATGTTTGGCGAACAAGAGCTCTGCAAAGGTAAGAAGGTTATAATTAGGCAAGAATACACTGCTGAGAAACTAAATCTATACAGAGCAGGTAAATGAAAACGAGCCTTATAAAGGAGTTAAAGACAAATAACCAGAAATAAAGAGTAGTACTTTCCAAGAGTAGCATCTTGGAAGCCAAGGAATTTTATGAGGAAATGGTGGTAAGAGCAAGTAGGAGAGATTTATTTAAGAACTAACTGGATTTGGCAAACAGGAGATTACTGATGTGAAGTGGCTTGTGTACAGAAATACTACATGCTTTGGAAATAGTTTATACAGGTTAAAAAAAAATCCCAAAACAAATTGAGTAAAAAAATTCAACTTAAAACATAGTATCAAGCTTTCTCATTTTTAACTTCGGACTTAAGATATAAGAATTCAGTATCATTATACAATTCAATTCTTAATCACATAGGTAATCTCTAGTTCTTAAAAACTCCCATGATAATTTACAGCATACCTTTCTGCATTTGTAGCAGACATAATATGCATATCTGTTCATGGCATAGCCAGCGGGGTCGTTATAAAATCTCACACCAGGCGTTGTGATAGCTTCACTCTTATGCAGACCTTCGTATTCCAATCTCATTAAGGCTTTTCTTCTGACATCTTCATAGAGATCTTTTATTGGATCAAGCAGGTCTTTTAATACTATATGATTTATTTTGTTCTGAAATTTAAAAAATGAACATTCTTTACAAGAATCATTTATTTATGAATTCAACAAACACTTAAGTGTGCATCTAAGAATTAAGCACTGTGTTAGGAGATAACCAGAGAGTGGACATTTTCTAAATAAAATACCGTTTAAAAACAATCCTGTAAAACCCTCACAAGCCCACATTTTTCCAAGATCAGGGACAATGGGGGCAAATGAGACATAAAGCATGAAAATTCTGTTTCATTATCTTCATATTTCCTGAGCCTGAAATATATCTTCTGTTGCCTTAGCTCTTCTGGGAATAAAAGGTGGCCTTGCTGCCATAAATAAGACCCACTCCCTCTGTGTGAGTGTGCTGGTTCTTTGGGGTAGGGTAGATGAAGAGGTAGTATTTTGTATATCACCTTCGTATATCATTTCCTAAATGTGACCTTTTCTGTGGCACCATATAAGAAGAGAGAGAAAATTATTTATTACAATATTTTTGATTGTTCCTCAGTCTAACTAAACAATGATTGCAGCAAGTCTTTCCATTTTATACCCTTTATACCAGTCTGCACATCTGAAGGAAATAGGGAGAACTTAACAGAGGAAGGAATGAAGAATTACTAGAGAAGGCACTGTCAGTCACATTCTGAAACAGGTTTTTTGTTAATCATGACTGGCTGGCCAAAACAAGTTGCTACTTTGTTTACTATCTTTAAAGAGATTTGTCAAAATGTTAATAATCTTCTCCTTGTTTTACCTACGCTCTAAAAGAATTCGTCTTAATGGCTCTGAAAACCCAGACCTCATCTTTATTGGCAGGTGTAAGAAGCTACAAGCACCACAGACTCATTCATTTTGGTCGTCACCTGCTGTCGTGTCTCAGGATTTGATGTGAAAGTGGTGACAAACACCATGCATGATGATGTCTAAGTGAATTTTCTGATGCGATATGTTTAATTCCATTTAAACAGCTTTTAATGGACACTTACTGTTTTGAAATGCATTATAATAGATAGAGGGATCTTATAATATTCTCTGGCACACCTGGATGAAAAGAGCAGAAACTGGTGGGGAACGGGGGCAAAAAGTAAATCGAGAAGGACACCAAGAGATGCTGACATGTTTATTCTGGAAGATGAAGGTTCTGATTCTCTCCATACCTTGCAAATGGGACAAGATATAAAGCCAAATGTTATCCTTGGACCAAGCCATCTATTTTCCAAAACTCGTCGGCAGCACTGTAAGTGGAATACGTGACTACAGTCCAGCTTAAATTAAAAAAAGAAAGGGATGTAAGCAAATGTGATAACGATAAACACTTGAATAAATGGCAGATTATTCCATGTTCAATGCAAGGTGCTAGTTAAAGCAGGTAAGGGAAAAATCAAGTTTAGAATAATGAAATTTCAGATCTTCTCTGTTATTCATGAAATATTATAAACTATATCTTCAGCTTCTCCCAATTTGTTACCCTTCGTGTATTAATGACACCTTAAAAGAGTAAGCCACGTTAGGGAGCAATTTAGAATTATTAACTTTTGTTTCTGGTAGAAAGAAGGAACTCCTGATTTAAAGGTTTAAGATTTATTTTTGAGAATATTCATTATTTTGCAGTCGTAAAAACTGAAAATATAAACAAGTGGTAAAAGTTTTAAAAACTTATTTAGCAAATTATAACTTCAATAATATTACTAACATTATAGATGTATGCAAATGCATTACATATATAGGTATGTTTATCAATTGCATAATGCTACCATTCTGGGTTTTCGAAATTAAGAAGAGAGTGGTTACTAGATAACCTTATTATTTTTTCCTCCCTTAAGAATATTTTATACATTCTATTGATTATACAGACTCACACAAATCACAAATTAAAGCTGAGCACACAAAATGGAAAAAACATAAAGGGACAGAATTTGCTCTCCAAGAAATGGAAGATGTTAGTGGGACATTTTCTTCCAATGATATAAAATAGGTTTAAGTGATCTGTTTATTTAACAAATATATTTATAATTCCCGTTTTAAATTCTAGACACTTGTAACACTTTAAGAGCTGAGACAACCTGAATGGCTGGTGCTGCTGAGAGTGCTTCGGTGAAACAGATCATGCACATGTCATCGGCATCTTGCTTCAGCGTTGTGGCACTTTTATCACAGCCGTGGAGACAGGGCAGACAGTGCTCTTCATTTTTAACACCTCCACATGGATGGCCACAAGGATGCGTCTTACTACAGGCTATCTTAGCATATTCCTATTAAAAATAAATTATGATGGCATTCAAAATACCAAAAAGGGCATATCTCCTGGTAATTATATCCATTATATTAATTTTCCAAGATATTTCCCACAGGAAATACACATTGAGGCTATGTAACAATAAAGTTTTTTTTTATTCTTCATTTGAATATAACTTAAAGATTATTAGCAAGGTTTTTAACGTGTAATTTAAAAAAAAATAGAATTTATTGTCAAGTTGGCTAACATGCAGTGTATACAGTATGCTCTTGGTTTTGGGGATAGATTCCTGTGATTTATCACTTACATAAAACACCCAGTATTCATCCCAACAAGTGCCCCCCCCTCAATGCCCATCACCCATTTTTCCCCTCTCCCTTCCCCCGCATCAACCCACAGTTTGTTCTAAATTTTCACTTCACATAAAGACAATGCTGATAAAAAAGTGAAATATAATTTTAGTGGATTTATTTTCATGCATAGTCCTGAAGCAAAAAAATTCCTGATATACAATCTCCCAATTACTACCTATCTCCTCACTACAATGGGTATAAAAAATACACAGGTATCTTTCATAGCTGGACCCTATTCAAATTCTTGTTAACTGAATTGAAGAACTGAAAATATTTGGATAGCATGGAGTATGTGTATGGATGTTCAGGACTACAGAATTCTTAAATACTGGAAGTTTTTTATAGGGAAATAAGTGAGTAAAGTATGTAAGAGGTAAAGAAATGCAGTCCATAGACTTTTACCTGTTTCTAGCACACAAGCAAACATTAAATATGTATTATGGTGGAACTGATAAACACACACAGTCTGGTTCAGGCTTGAGAAACTTATCTGATCCATTCTCTAGCTCTGATAAAGAATTTAACTCTTTAAAAAGAATTTTTTTTTTAAATGTATCTTTATTTTTGAGAGCGAGAGAGCATGAGTGGGGAGGGGCAGAGAGAGAGGGAGACACAGAATCCGAAGTAGGCTGCAGGCTCTGAGCTGTCAGCACAGAGCCCAATGCAGGGCTCAAATTCATGAACCATGAGATCATGACCTGAGCTGAAGTAGGATGCCCAACCGACTGAGCCATCCAGGCGCCCCAAGAATTTAACTCTTGACAATGAGGAATATACTAACTTAGAAAACTGAAGTGATGCTGAACGCTAACTCTTATTTATATGCAGTAAATATGTCCTGAGGGAATACAGGCTATTCCTTACTGGGGCAGCCTGACTGTCTAACTGTATACTCACCTGGCAATCGGCATCAGAACAAACACTGCCAACAGCAGATAACTCTGTTCCACTCCTGGAACCACAAAAGCGGCATGCTTCTGAGCTACTTGTGGTGGGTTTGCCTAGGTTCAAGCAGAAAAAGAAAAATCTTCCTTAAGGATATGTTTTCTATATATTTTAATACCCAGCTAAATAAAAAAACAACAACAGGACAATCAGGTATGTATCAGTTGCTATCACTAGAAAATCAGCCTGGCAGTTTTACGGAAGGGTTGTAAGCAGTCCTAATTATAAAGGAGCTAATCACAAAAAAGGGACAAGAAACTAAAGATCTATCTGAAGCCAAACAGATAGGAGGTTGAGCAGATATGGCAAATCCCCAGCTCCAAAAACACAGATAAATACATTTTGCACATACAAAATATAATAAAAAATTAAGTAAGAATACACAAAAGAAAGATAACTCTTTCAGAACTACTATAGTAACAAAATTACAAGGCATAAAAGAAAACCTATCATCAGATAATATGAAACTTAAAAAACAGAAGAATTCCCATCCAAGGAACTAGAATTGACAGAGCTATACGAAAAGGAAATTAAATGTCTGAAATCATCAAAGATGTAACAGAATCTAGAAAACAAAACAGAACAGGAAAAATAGGAAGATTTGAAAAATGTAGACCAAGCTCATTTGAAAACACAGATACAAAAATAAATATAATAGTAATACACAGAATTCATCAATATTTACAGGAAAAAAAATTTTTTAAGGATAGTTTAACTCATGCATACAAGAATGGTTCAACATTAGAACACTTACTAATGCATTATATGGCCCTATTAGATGATAGCAGAAAAAGAAATCAGCTATGAGAAAGACCATGCTCTTGTAGCATGAAAAATTACTCTTATTTAAATCTGTTCAGATTTGCACTTAACTCCAACATCACAAATTTGTGTCAAATGGCAGGCTACAGACGTGCTGGAAATTAAGAATTCATAAGATTCAATGTAACTTTAAGCTGAGAATATAACCAGATTTACTTTAGAAAAAAAATCAAAAATGAAAAATCACATATTTTGGAGATAAAATGAGCTGCTCAAGGTAACACAGCTAGTGAGTGACAAACCAGGTTTCCTGACTTGTAGTCTAGTGTTCTCTCTCCTAGATAACAGTGTCTAGTAAATACGATAATACAGTGATCGGTGATGTCATAGTTACCAGAATATACTCAAAATAATCTACATTAAATAATTCACATCAGTATCATCCAGTTCAATCATAATCAGTAGTCACGGTTTGATCTTAAATCCTTCTACCTGTGTGTTCTCGGAACTCCACCATTGCCTTCATTGTTTTTGAATCTGCTAGAGCCATCAACCAGAACAATTTGGTTCTACCACAGCCTTCATGAAGGTCAACCTTTATAGCTTCTTCTTCCTCTTTGAAGACCTATTGATTCATTAAAGAAAAGGGGAAAATGTTTTATTTATCACTTGGAAACAGGAAGTGTAACATTTAATTGCTCAAAACAATAATGGCTTTTCTTCATGAAGCACTCTAAGAAGTTTCAGATATTTCCAATCTTGTCCTGAATCTTCACAACAACCCTGTTTTTTTGAATGTGGAAATGAAGTCTCAGAGAGGCTAAACGACTGTCGTTTTACACAGCTGGTAAGTGAGGCAGTTGGGAATGCCACTGAGGTCTCTGATCCCATAGTCCCTTTTTCCCAGTACACCGAGCCTCCTTCCTGCATTTATTTCAAAAGGATGTATCTTATGCTCCAGATGCTGTTCTGCGTGTAAAGGCAGACATCTTCACCTGTCTTTGATGAGTTTTGGTTCGCCGATGAAGATGAAGGAACCTGTCACAGTCGGTGCACAGATTTCCACACACGTTGCATAGAATGATGGCTGCGGTTTCTCCATCATCGTGGTTGTCACACATAGGCTAAAATAAGGCATTGCCACATGTCACATTACAGTAACAAGAAAGTTTCAGACACACATACAAATGGAATGTGATTTATTCACAACAGTAATGTTATTGTTCTGAAGTCTATTAGGAATTTAGAATCTGAACATTAAACAGAATTATGGCAAGTGTACTTAAATATAAAAATCCCTCCAAACCCCTAATTCAATAATTAATGTGCTGAGCAGTTTCAATGATTAATAAAATAAACATGTATGCTTTGACTAATGACTTAAGACATTTTCTCCCCCCCTGTGTTCAAACATTCTGTATGCTAAATGAATAAATTATTCATTTTGAAACTTAAACATTAATAAGAAAATGTTGAAAGGGCCTATATAACGTCTTCCCTTCCAGTGAATGTAGGCACACCTAGCAAACCTACTTTAAGTACTGTATATTTGTGAATAAATGGTATGTCACGGTGCCTCTCTTAATGCTTTATTTCCTTCTTACCATAAGACTGGGAACATTTAGTGTAAAGTCTAGATATATAATGAGAATGTGGCTAAAAGCACATTTTGATGTGGTGCAAACATGGCTCAGAGAAGGGGAAAGCTCTTTTATATAGTAATTAAAGCCCCTAACAGACTATGAAGAAAGGACCCTAAGTGAAACAGATTTGTGAGATGACCTGGGCAATGTGACAAAGCTTTCCACTAATTGTGCGATTTTGACTCGCAGATTTGTTTGTTTTTTAAGCTAAGCTAAAGCTTACTTATAAAGAAAAAGAAGACACGAAGACGGGTTTTTATAAAACAGTTCTGATCTTACCATTTGTTTCTGCTGTCCATCCTTTCCCATCCATCTCCCCGAGGAGAGACGATCTACATGGTCCTGATCCAGCACACACAGTGATGCTAGAGCAAGCCAGAGCTGTTAAAAGGAAAGGCTGTCACAACACTGAATTTTTAGAAAAGACTTGTAAAACACTGACTGCCTGACCATAACAACAGCTCAACGCTAGCTGAATTTGAAAATACATGGATGCCCAGTGGTACTCCAGTTTTCCTGATGTGGTACCAGGCACACATGCTCATTGCCGTATGTGTCATGCACACAGTAGGCACTCAAATATTTACTGAATAAATCACTGCTGCTCTGATGAACCATTCTGTTTTTTACCTGACATAAAATTATCCCTTATTGGGATATATAAACACTGTATCAGTAAACAAATTTACATATTGAATATTTATGGTACCAATGCCTCTTGCAAATTTTTCCAACTAGCATCACCTGCCTGAGGCACTACCTTCCAAGGAAGGTGGTACAATGGTTGTCTAATTTTACACAGTCCCATGAGTAGGTAGGTGGGTACCTATTAAATTCTTCTGGATAATAACAGCTCCTCAGAAGTCTCTGTACACCTCTAAATGCCTAGCACTGTGCTTGGTATACTCTGTCAGAAACAAGGACGTGTCTAACAAACTTTAGAATATAGTCCTCAAAAACAGTTTAAAACTTTCTGGGGCTTAAAGGATTAAAATTCAGTTTTACATGACACATTTCTTCATTACTAAAAAATAGTTAATTACTTAAAAAGTGCTTACGAGTGGATAGAGATAAAGAGTAAGACAGGGAAAAGTTAGAAAAAGGAAAAAAAAAACAGATAAAGAAAAACAAAGGAAGCCAGGAGACAGGGGAGTGCAGGGTGAAGAAGTGCACGCGTGGAGAAGTGGTGTGGTCAGAGTAAGCTTCACACATCACCCTCACTAGCAGCAGAGTGTCAGGTGGCTTTTTCTTCCCTAGAGAAATACAATTTGTCTTCTTTTGCAGACTTGTGAAGATTATCGAGCTATTTCTGCCAGTATTTACTTCTTCCTAATGCTGACACACTGCCCTGGCTTCAAGGAAATCCCTAATCTCTTTTGGAAGTATATGGGACATGAAATTTGGTAGGTTAAAAATTACTACAGATGTCTCATCTGAAGAATGCAATCCTATTCCCCAGCTAAGAGATTCTTCCCCACCCTGCTCTGGGAATACACTTTTTACTTTTTTAAAAAGAAGTAAGGCCTATAAATCCAGTAAGTAGGCTCTACTTTAGAATAATTGGGCAGTACCAAAATGAGTAGGGAGGGCCTGGTCTTCAAAGGACTTTCAGTGTATCTGAGAATAATGTTGACACTAAATTTACTGTATAAGCTATAGTAAATACACCATCAGAAAGACCACACAAGGTCTTAGCCTTTTCTAACCAGTTAGCTTCCTAAATAATAACAAAAACAAGAGATACAGAACACATAACAGTCAATGTGAATGTTTTATAACCACTATACTTAGTTCATAATTCAAAAAAGCCTTTCACACTTTTTTAATAAATAGAATATTTGGTCAAAAAAATTGGATTAAGCTGACTTATTGATTTAAGTTTAATCAAACCTATTATGGAAAAAAGAACATGCAACAATAAAATGAAAAAAACCTCGTACCCTAGTTGTTGCAATACATCTCACTGGAGATCTAAATTCTTCCTCCATCTTGGTCAAGGCAATGATGGTTTCTGCGATGGCATTTTTTGTCACTCGGGACCATGCTTCAGACAGATGACCCTATTGAGCAGGAGAGAATAGTTTAATAAGCAACCAGAAATGTATACTCATACTAGTAAATTCTCTTCTCTTAAATAACAGCTCTCAAGAAAAAGGAAAGATTTATTTGTTAATGCAACTTTAGATCAAGGGCCATACTTTCGAAATAAAAATCCATCACAACTCTATGAAAAACTCAACTTCTAATCACTATTTTAATGAGTGAAAAGCCAATAAGAAATTAGGTCTCAATACTCTTCTCCTATGGAGCTCAAAGGTATTTCCTCTTACATTTAGGTAAAAACATAACAGAGGTACTAAGGTATCTACGGTTGAGAAATTTCGATTATGAAGCCTTGTTATTTAACACAAAATTCATATTGCTAAGCTAAGTGCTTTCAGATGAATATTACTACAACCCGAGAGCATAAATGTGTTTAAATTATAACTACTTTATTTGCTAACTTGATTTTTGCTGAATATAAACACTTACTATAGAATTTAGGTGTTCCTAAATAATTTTCGTAAATATTTTTATCCAGTCAACAGCCTGAGAAAGACTAGCTGAAAAATGAGAAAGCTCTCCATTTCTCCGATTGAGGAAATGTCCTTGCCATTGGGAAAAATGACAGAACTTCGTATTTCCCCAGAATATCCTTTCTAGCCTCCCATCCACTTGCTATCAATTTCTTTAAATGTTTTTTTTTTTTTTTTTGATCTTTATTTATTTTTGAGAGAGAGACAGAGTGTGAGCAGGGGAGGAGCAGAGAGAGAGGGAGACACAGAATCTGAAGCAGACTCCAGGACCCAAGCTGTCAGCACAGAGCCCGATGCGGGGCTCGAACTCACAAGCTGTGAGATCATGACCTGAGCCAAAGTCGGACGCTCAACTGACTGAACCACCCAGGTGTGCCCCGCACATGCTACCAATTTCTTAAAAGAGCAGTTCCATGGGCGCCTGGATGGCTCAGTCGACTGAGCGTCTGATTCTTGATTTTGGCTCAGGTCACGATCCCAGGGTCATGGGGTCAAGTCCTGCATCTGGCTCTGCGCTGGGTGTGGAGCCTGCTTGAGAGTCTCTCTCCCTCATTCATTCATTCATTCATTCATTCATTCATTCATTCATTCTCTCTCTCTCTCTCCCTTTCCCCCCTCTCCCCTGCTGGGTGCTCTCTCTTTTTCTAAAAAACAAACAAAACAAAACAAAACAAAGGGCATTTCCTTCTCCACCTCCTCCTCCAAGATGCCTTCTGTCTGGTCTGCCTCTCAGGAGCCCACACTCCACAGCACTTTGCCCCCCTCAACCTGGAAATATAACGGAATGTGAGGAAACTAGCAATACGGAGCAAACAGTAAGAGCCATGTACTCTGGAGAAACAGTTTCCTTTCCTCCACACTCCCAGATCTCCCTGAAAAGCCAACATCTAAAGACAGTAGTAGAGTATATTAATAAAGAAGAGTAAAAGTTTTGTAAACCAGGAGAGAACTAAAAAGAATGAGAAACTATCGCATCAGGGAGCCCTGTTTTTCTTTTAGGTTTTTGGTTTCTGGCTTATTTGTAGAGCTCAAAAAGTATATTTTATTTTTTAAGTTTTAAAGTTTAGTTTCTCAAGTAAATTAATTGGGAAGCTTGAAATGAAGTTTACACAAAAAACATATCACTGAACGAAAAGACAAATGGGTGTGTTAACCTACTAAACAGAGGCTTTAAGTAAAGCAAAATAACACTAATGTACTTCTGCTATTAATGTAGTAGAACAAGCTGCCTGTTTTAATCAGATTTCTATTGCACTTCATTGACATAATGATCAGAAGGATGGGAACTCACTGCTGCCATGTCCTTAATAAGTTTAATGATGATCTCTGAGATCTGGGTAGGAGTTGAGCCCTTCATCCACCAATGGCTTTCACCTCTTCGAACATAACTACAAAGAAAAGTCAGCATTTGCAAAACAGTGATAGTTACAAATAAATACAAAGAAAACTGCTATTTCAGCACGTATCTTAATTTTTTAAATGATTCAAAGTATTTTAAAAAGAAATTAATCAAAACATTATTCATAATCTTCTCTTCAACCCTGAGAGAGTAGCTATTCTGATACATGTTCCCTTCCAAATATTTGTTTATATATAATTTTTGTATCTTGCAACTTCTAGAACATTGCTGTTCAAAGTATATCCACAGATCACAAACTATTTGTTACCAATCCACAGAGATATTGAGGGCTTGCACCAGAATATGTCAACTGTATCAGTGGGTATCACACTACTGTTTATTTCAGCTGACATTTTTTTTTTCTTTGCAAGACTATCTGGATGAAGAAAGCAGTACACTGATTTATATTCTAGTGTTATTTGCTTAATCTCATGGACTGATTCTTTGACTAGTACTGTTCCAGGTGTCTAATTTTCTGCATTACACACACCTCTGCAATGAACTTCCTTGCACATATCTTTGTCCATAGGTATAAACATTTTTGAGGGAAACAGTTCTAGAAGTAGAATTGGTAGGTCAAAGGATAAGCATATTTTAAGTACAGTGATATGTTATTAAACTGACATCCAAAAAGGCTGTAGCAATCTATATTAGATGTCATAATGCCTATTTCTTCATAATGCTGCCAAGACAAAGATATTTTCCTATTGTTTATCTCAGGACTAACTGTTCATTATATATTTTCCTATCAGTTCTTTGTCTTTTCTCATTGATTTGTAGTCATTTAAAAAATATTATGACTAATAATTCATTCTCTCCTATATAGGTGTTAAATATTTTTTTCAGGTCAGTTTATATTTAAAAAAAAATTTTAATATTACTGTCTATCAGTTCACTTTCATTCTTATGTAGCCAAATTTGTGAATCTTTTCCTCTGTGACTTTTTGGTTCCGAGTTTTAAGGTCTTTCTGGATTGAAGATTACAGAAATATTCTTCTATAATTTGTCCTAGTAGAGTGTAAAAAGAAAAATACATAAAGTTTTAACAGATCTCAAAGTTACTTTTGTATATGGTGTGAGATAGGGGCCTTCAATATCTTTTTTTTACACGAGAAGCATTCCAATATCATATTCAGTACACCTTCCTTTCCCCACTAACTTGAAAGGACACTTGTATTATATATAGAATTCTCTTTCATGCATGGATTAGTTGTTTATGGTTTCTATTTGGTGAACAAGCAAACAAGTAGAATTCGAAATCTTGTCTTAATTCTCCAAATAGTAGCTCACTCTGCTCTATTTTAGTACTAAAACAGATGCAATGACCAACCTGGAATTGAAAATCATTGGAAGAGTAACTGTTGTAACACCTTTGCCCACAGTGGTACCAGCTGTTCCTGTGATGGTAGTTCCTTTGGCTTTTAGCTGAACTGTGAGTGCTTTGGCAATACATCCTAGAAACATGTCCAAGATACCTAGTTTATTCCAATCTCCTTTCTCTGTTGAGTGAATGATATCACTGATATCTGCTGGAGGGAGGGATTTCACTCCTATGATGCTGGCCAGACGATTAGGAGTCACTTCAGGCAACACCCGTCTTAGTAAGGAGGTTACCTGATAAGAAAAATGAAAGGAAATAATTCCTCTTAAAGACTGGTATTCTAAAGTTTTCATTTGTATAATGCGCCTTGCTGCCCTTCTATGACTTCAAAAGCTCTGAGAAGGACAGAAATATAAGACTTAAACACTATTTTTAATTTCTCAAGTGGTAATTACCCCTCCAGGGAAGCAAGAAAAAGACAGGTCTTTTATTTGGTCAAGATGAAAGATGGGCACCTGGGTGGGTCAGTCAGTTAAGCATCTGAATTCTGCTCAGGTCATGATCTCATGGTTTGTGAGTTTGAGCCCTGCATCAGGCTCTGTGCTGACAACTCAGAGCCTGGAGCCTGTTTCAGATTCTGTGTCTTCCTCTCTCTCTCTCTGCCTACCCCCCACCCCACCCCCGCCCCACTGCCTCAAAAATAAATATTAAAAAAAAAATTAAAAAAAAGATTAAAGAAAAATCACACATCTCATGGTAATAAAACAATCAGTAGACAGAATACTCTTTATCATAACAGCACATTAGTAAAATGAAACATATTTTGCTCTTCCATACTCTCATGACAGTGAGTCAAAAATAAAAAGCATGGAGTTAAAATACAATCCAAAAAACCAAATAGCAAAACAAAATAAAAATCCTAAGACCCTAAGGTGAATCTCTTTGCTAATTTTTGTAATTAGCAAATCTCTTTGTAATCTCTTTGTAATTTGTAATCTCTTTGTAATTTTTTAACAATGTTTTGAGGAACAAAGTCAGCCAGAAGGTAAGTGGTGTGAGCAGTCACCTGTCTCTGGACTCGAGGAGATGCTGTGTGGAGCAGTGAAAAGAGATCCTGGAGCAGAGTTAGCTGCTGAGCCAGATACTGCCGGCCCACGTTAGAGCCACTCAGCGCTAAGACCATAGAGAGCAGCTCAAAGCAGTAAGCATCAGAGGAGGCATCTTCATCATTGGGCTGAGAATTGGCATTTTCTTTGCTTGAAATGGCATGTTCCCACTCTTCACGAACTCTGGTGGCTTCCATGCGAATAGCCTGGACGATGTGAGCACACACCTATAAAGACAACATGAAGAAAATGTAAAAACATACTTATGTCAGATTTACTATTTCTACTAAAAAAAAAAGAGACAAGAATATTAGTTGATACTCAATTTAACACTCTTTCTCCCAGTTAATTCTCCATCATGCCATTCTCTTAGCTCATCTTAAAAACAATTAAGGAAAACTCTCAGAACTATGATTAAAAATCTTAATATTTAAATCAACTCCTATGTAGAAACTATTTATATACAAGTTACCAATACCCATACCTGTGGTTTGAGACATCAAACAAAAGCAAATTACCATATTTTATCACTTCTAAGGCATATTTTCCTCCCACATTTTAACATTTTTATTCATAATGTGCTTTATAATTGATGGCATTCACAATGTAATTGGCAGCAAATTTTCGTTTTTTAGTGATACATGAAATAACAGCACATTTTATAACTGGTAGCATTTAAGATTCAATGAAACACTGTTAAAAAGATAAAGCACAGATAAATTTATTTATTTAAGCAAGATTTAATGATGCTGAAAGTTAAAATAATGGGCTAATTTAAAACCGGTATTTTATTAGACTTTTGGAAGACTAGTTTTTGTTACCCAGGTACTACATTATATGAACAATCTAGTACTACTCCATCTCCTTATAATTAAAAATATTAGCAATGATTTAGTTAACACTATAATTGCTCAGAAAAAAAAAAATCAACTGACAAACAAGAAAAGTGGGAAAAGGAACACAGAAAATGCAAATGAAATCTGATATATCTGGATATTTGACACCAAAATGAAACAATCTACCTGAAAATGAGAAATAACAAAGAGCAGCAAGGTAAGAAAGTTAACAATCATAAAATCTTTAAAGTGATGCAGGTATGCCAATATACTAAAGGCAGACACATTCTGCAGGACTATAAAAGAGTCAGCATAAAAAAGTCTCCGTAAATTTTGGAAAATACTTTATACCCTAAAAACAAATGAAAACTGAAATGACAATTTACTAACCTGTTTTTGTAAATTCGTCAGCTTACTCCTGCTGAATATGATTCCGACCATATGTTCTTTCAGGTCAGCGTCTGATGTTGCCTTTTACATAGAAAAAGAGGGGGGGGGACCCAGGCTCTTTGAATAAAATTTGTATATTTGACATCTTAAAGTATCTTGATAAATAACTATTAAGGTTATTTTATAAGATGAATATGTTTTTAAATTGAGGTCTATAACACTAAGACAAAGGATAAAATCTGAAGAAACCACTACTGGCTAAGGTGACTATAAAAATAGCAAAATTTCTGAATTTAAGAAATTCAGAGAAGCATACTACCTTTTCATGAACTTCTTTAATTTATCATTTTGCGTCACTTTGATTAGATCTATTTCTAAACTGTGGATAATCCACATTCAGTTGTTAGAAGAACAATTCAGAAAATGGCATTCAGTTAAAAGGAAAATATCCTAAAAAAACTCTATGATAATGGTGTTCTTAAATTAGGCTAGTCTACCACCACCAGTAATCAAAGAAACAAAGAAGAAAAATAAAGGCTGAAATTTTATAGTGCTTATTACGTGAATGGAACTCTTCTAAGTTACAGATATACAGATGTATAGTTATCAGATATACATATACTCTTATTTAATCTTCACAACAAGCCCATAAGGTAAAGTCTGATTTTCTATTTTACCGGTAAGAAAAGTAAGGCAAGCCACTCCTCTAAGAATAAAAATGACTCTTAGTTTCACATTTCTTAGGACAGAGATAGCTATATGACAATGTAACTCCCACCTTAACAATGAGAAAAAGCTGATAATCTACAAAACCATACATTTTTTTGGTGCCCATCAGACAGCTGAGATTGGCAACCAGGTAAACTAAAATCAAAATAGACAAATCCATATAGCTGGACACTTCAAAACTTTTTCTGTACTTGAAAGAACAAGTAAATGAGCAAACTAACAAAAATCAGTAAAGTTCTCAATAAAGCTTGAACAAAACTATCAACTAAGTTGAACTGATATTAGAAGAAAAGCAGAGTTCATGTTGTTTTCAAGAGCATGTGGACATTCACTAAAATATATTAGTCAGAATTCAAATCTTCACAATTTTAAAAGGCCTGGGGGCGCCTGGGTGGCGCAGTCGGTTAAGCGTCCGACTTCAGCCAGGTCACGATCTCGCGGTCCGTGAGTTCGAGCCCCGCGTCAGGCTCTGGGCTGATGGCTTGGAGCCTGGAGCCTGTTTCCGATTCTGTGTCTCCCTCTCTCTCTGCCCCTCCCCCGTTCATGCTCTGTCTCTCTCTGTCCCAAAAATAAATAAAAAACGTTGAAAAAAAAATTAAAAAAAATAAATAAATAAAAGGCCTGAAATTATACAAAGTATATTCTCTGGCCACAATGAATTAAACTAGAAATTAGTAATAGAAAGCTACCCCCCAAGAAAAATCCCCAAATATTTATAATTAAACAAGAAATGTCTAAATTATCCAGAGGTCAAAGAAGAAATCAAAATGGAAATCAAAAAATATTTTGAACTGAGTGAAATGCTGAATGAAATGAGAAAATATTATAAGCAACACACCAAAATTTCTGACACTCAACCAAAGCAGGGCTAAGAAAATGGCACCATTACTTATATGAGAAAAGAAAGATCTCAAGTCTTTGAAACTAGAAAAAGAAAAAATCAAAAATAAAGCAAACAGATGGAAAGAAGTAATAGAAGAAGACAGCCCTATGTCGATTAAAGAAAGCACACTGGTAGAATAATTCTTTTGCTACTTGAAACACTAGCTAGATTATACATTAACAAATGAATTCCTTTTAGATAGTTACTTTATCTCCTTACTTTTAAATTTCTTTTGTAGTTTTTTTTAAATAGCTTTGAGATATAGTTAACATACTTTACTATTCACTCATTTAAAATGTACAATTCAATGGCTTATAGTATATTCACAGATATGTACAAGCATCACCACAGTTAATTTTAGAGCATTTTCATCACCCCAAAAAGAAACACTGTACCCTTTAGTTATCACTCCCCTAGTTAATATCTTCCTTTTTATTAAAGAAAAATAAACTATGTTTAGGCTAATATTACATAACCACTAATATACATAGCAATATACCAATTATCTTTAATGAATACAAGAAAATGAAAAAAGAAAAATATATAAGAATATCCATTCTGATAAAAATTCTCAGAGCATTTACAAAAAATCTATAGTTAACATTATACTTAATGGTGAAAGACTGAATCCTTCCTAGTAAGATCCAGAAAAGGCAAAGATGTCTGATTTCACCACTTTTATTCAACATAGTACTGAAAGGCTTAGCCATTGCACTAACACAAGAAAAGAAATTTAAGGCATATAGGCTGGAAAGGCAGAATAAAACCAACTTTCTTTGCAGACAACATGATTATCTATGAAGAGAATCCCAAAAATTCTACAAAAAGGCTTCTAGAACTAACAAGGAAATTTAAGATCACAGAAGTTTAATACACAAAAGCCAACTGTATTTTTATATACTAGAAATGAACTGGAAAGTGAAATAAGAATACCATTTACAGTAGCATCAAAAACAATTATTATTTAGGGATTATTATAATTATTTAGGGATCAATTTATTAAAAACATTTCTTTTAAAGTTTATTTTGAGAGAGACAGAGATAGTGTGAGTAGGGGAGGGGCAGACAGAAAAAGGGAGAGAGAGAATCCCAAGCAGGTTCCGTGCTGCCAGCACAGAGCCTAACTTGGGGCTTGAACTCATGAAACCATGAGCTCGTGACTTGTGCTGAAACCAAGAGTCAGACGCTTAACTGATGAGCCATGCGTGTGCCCTTAGGGATCAATTTAATAAGAAGTGGCCAGGACCTGTACACTGAACTTACATAAAACACTGCTGACAAAAACTAAAGAAGATCTAGATAAATGGAGAAATATATCATGTTCATCCCTGGATAGGAAGACTCAGTATTACTAAGATATCCATTCTCCCCAACTGACCTAACAATTTGGTACAATTCCAATAACATTTCAGGTTGGTTTTTTGTTTTTGATTTTTCGGAAGGGGAAAAAACTACCAAGTTGGTTCTAAGCTTTATATGGAAATATAAAGGCACAAGAATAGCCGAAATAACTAAAAACAGAACCGTGGTGGAAACTGATTTCATGATTTTCTGTAAGCTGCAGTAATCAAGACAGTCTGCTGTTGCTTTAAGAATATATATACAGATCAATGGAAAAGAGTAGAGACTACAAAAATAGACCTACATGTTTATGGTGAATTTGTTATTGATAAAGGGCAGTCTTTTCAACAAATGGTGGTGGAACAACTGGGTATCTACAGGCAAAAATAAATAAAACTCAACCCTTATCTCACACCTTATAGAGAAAAATTAACTTAAAAGGTACATAGCTATAAACAAAAGAATTAAAACTCTAATGTTTCTAGAAGAAAATCTTTGTGACATTAAGTTTTAGATAAGATACAAAGATCCTAAGTCATTAAGAAAAAAACAGGGGTGCCTGGGTGGCTCAGTCGGTTAAGCGTCCAACTTTGGCTCAGGTCATGATCTCACAGTTCAGGTTCGAGCCCCGCATCAGGCTCTGTGCTGACAGCTGAGTCTGAGGCCTGCTTCGGATTCTGTGTCTCCCTCTCTCTCTGCCCCTCCCCCGCTCGTACTCCATCTCAAAAAATAAACATTAAAAAAAAAAAAAGAAAAAACAGATAAACTGTAGTTTATCAAAATTATAAACTTCTGTTTCATGAAAGATAAACCACCAAGTAGGAGAAAATATTTGAAAACACACTGGCTAAAGAGCCTTTATCCTCAATATATAAAAAAATCTTACAACCCAGTAATACAAACAGCCTGATATAAAAAAATATAAGTAAAAGATTTGAACAGATGCTTCACTAATAAAGTAATGGGGATGGCAAATAAGCACTTGAAAATTTACTCAACATTATTAATCCTCAGAGAAATTCATATTAAAACCACAATGAGATACTACTTCATATTTGCTGCAATGGCTAAAATTAAAAAGAGTGACAATACCAAGTACTGTTGAGAATGTGGATCAATTGGAAATCTCATACACTGCCAGTAAAAATGTAAAATGGCTCAATCACTTTGGAAAAAGTTTAGCAGTTTCTTATAAAGTTAAACATACACTTACCATACAACCCATCAATCCTACTTATAGGTATCTACCCAAGAGAAAGAAAGTGTCCCCATACAAAAATCTGTACACAAATGTTCACAGTAGCTTAATTAATAATAGCCAAATAGAAGAAACAACCCAAATATCCATCATAAGGTCAAAGGATAAACAAATACTGCTAATTCCATACAATGGAATTCTTCTCAGCAACCAAAAGAAACAACTACTGACACATGCTCCTCCATGGATGAATCTCAGAATCATTATATCAAGTGAAAGAAAGCTGATGCAAAGGTTATATTCTATATGGTTCCGTTTATATGACATCTGGGAAAAGGCAACATTACACGGGCAGAAAATAGTTTAGTGGTTGCCAGGGTCTATGCGTGAGGTGAGGGGACAGACTGTAAAGGACCAGGAGGGAAATTTTGAGTGATGTGTCTTACTATTTATTTATTTATTTATTTATTTTTACATTTATTTATTTTTGAGACAGAGAGGGACAGAGCATGAACGGGGGAGGGTCAGAGAGAGAGGGAGACACAGAATCTGAAACAGGCTCCAGGCTCTGAGCCGTCAGCACAGAGCCCGATGCGGGGCTCGAACTCACGGACCGTGAGATCATGACCTGAGCTGAAGTCGGTTGCCCAACCGATTGAGCCACCCAGGTGCCCCGAGTGATGTGTCTTAAAACTTCATTGTGATGATGATTTTACTGCTCTATATGTTGGTCAAAAGTCATTGAACAATACAGTTTAAAAGGATCAGTGTTTTCTGTATGCAAATTTTACTTCAAACACCTGACTTAAAAAATGATTCTCTTAACAACTGTGCTATTTCATGGGCATCTTACCACTAGCATTAACTTTCCCCATCAACCTTAGCATCCCAACATATACTCTCCTACTATTAGACCAGCCTCTTCAATGAGTCTGCTCCCATCGCCTCTGTCAATCTAACTTTCACCCATTCCCTTTTAGGTCCAATTCACATCCAGCACCTACCAACACCCTTCTCTGACCACTCCAGGGCACAATACTTTCAACATACTCTGAAAACCTATGACATGTGCAATTTTTTCATGTACATAAAAAATTGATTATATGCTATATAGTATCCCTATTGATTTCTTTTTTTGGGGTGTGTGAACGTTTCATATCTAAGAACAGACACAAACTTTCTGAGGGCTTGGTACCAATTACCACAATTATTTAGCACAAAATTGCCATTTGTTAAAATTCAGCTGATTTAATGAATAGTCACATAGTCGTGTAGTCCTTCAAATGGTATCTCCAAAGGACGCTGAAAGAAACAACCAGAGTTTATAAAACCTTATTTTCTACAGAACCCAAACTGAATGATGTAGATGACTTAGACATTACTATATCAGAAGGCTCAGGGCTAGACCAGGTAAGTCCTTGAAATTATCTTTCAAAGGGCTGCCAAGGTGATTATCTGTAACATCTAAAGATATAAGAATATCGAGACCAGTCAGGGTTGACCTCTCTTTTTGAAAATAGATGAGGTTTTCCCTTAGGGTAGGGCACTTTAGAGTAGACCAAATAAGTAAAGGCAACCGCAGTTTTAAAAAAATTTCAAGGGGTGCCTGCATGGCTCAGTTGGCTAAGTGTCTGACTCTTGATATTGGCTTAGGTCATGATCTCATGGTTCGTGGGATTGAGCCCTGCGTTGGGATCTTTGCTGACAGCATGGAGCCTGCTTGGGATTCTTCCTCTCCCTCTGCTCGTCCTCCCGCTTGCTCGCACACACGTGTTCTATCTTTCTCTCTCAAAATAAAAAGCATAAAAAAGAAAGAAATTTCAAGAACAACATAAAGAACAGGTTCCTCCAGTAAAAATGTACCGAATGCATGTTTGTTTATGCCATGGACACAATGACAAATCAGGTATGTACTTGGTCTTTAAGAAACTATGATTCAGTAGGAGAGGTTAGATACGTGTGCTAATCAACATATGAAAGAAATCAAGAAGAGAGTCCTAGGAATTACTATGAAGTTTAGCAGAAGAAAAACTGCATATTGTTTGGGGGAAATCATAAAGAAGATTCCTGGAGAGGATAGTATTTTTTAACTGGACTATGAAGAACAGATTAAATGGAGGAAATGGAGGAAAGAGAAGATAATTAATCGTACACAGTATAGTAAATGACTAAGCTAATTTTACAAATCCTAACATTTGACACTATAGCCCAAGGTATAGAGCCAAGTTTTGCTGTTACTCACAGTACTAGCTAGATCATATATAAACAGATGATTTTTTTTGATAGTTTCTTCATCTCCTAATTAAAGTAAAAATTAACTTCATAGAAATTAATGTCACATATCCATTAAAATCCATAGTAATAAATGGAATATTTCACTTAACAAAAGAAAATGAAAAACGGAAGTAAATATTTTTAGAATACAAATAAATACATTGTATACTTTTTCCTCTCCTTCAGGTGATGACAATAGTGCTTTTTCCTCTTGCTCTGGTGTAGGCTCAGCATCTCCAGAGATGAGCTTTCCAAATACCTGATAAAGACAGAAATGTGAGAAGGAATCAATGGCAGTAATTACTAGTGTGAAACCTAAAGGATGCATGAGCTAATACTGCAGGTTTTATAATATTACTATGCTGTTCTTGCTATACGCTACTACTTTTAAGAATTAATGAATGCAAAATGAAACATAGGAGTTTAGGGCTAGGAGAAGAAGAGAAAATGGGTCATATGTTTGCCAGCCATCTCTAACAAGCTTTACAAAGTATTCTGTTACCCTTTGGTATCAGCATTGCAGAAGATATGATTTCAGTGTATCGTGTGCTAGAACCTGGAGTGAGGACACTCACCTGAGACGTAATAAGTCTGAACACTCGCAGAGTCTCGGCTTCACAGTTCCTTTGCTGGGCCACGCTGGCTGAAATCTGGCCAGCAATTTTTGTGCTTTCGCCATCCTTCCAGCCCAGGACTTTTACTTGTCGAACTCTCAGTGTATTTTCTGGGCCCTTTAATTCAATCTTGATGATGTGATTATCCCCTCCTGGAAGTTCGCTTGTTACCCAACCAATGTGCCTAGAATCCAGATCAACCTAGCAAACAGAAAAGGGACAGAAACCTGATACAGCCATATCACTCTCTTATCAAGGTCCTAGACTTAGCGCTAATAACTGCAAGCTCAAATAACAAAGACTTGTACGGAGACTAAGGTTTACTGTGTTATTTCACACTGACTATCTTACTTAAGCCTAGTGAGGATAAGTAATACTACAGTAGCTATTATACAGGTGAAGTGAGGTTAACCCAGGTTGAAGGATTCTCAGTAAGACATGGAGCTGAGAATTAAAATACAGGTCTGATTACTTTCCATGCACAAGTTATGTTAAGTAAAATCATTAAAACAATTCATGTGACTGTCCTTTCCCTAATCTGACTGAGGAGAAATACAAGATCAGCACGAGGTCCTGTTTTGTGCATCTTCACATTTAACCACCATTTAAAGATAACCATGTTTTGTTGTTTTTTAAAGATAGATAAGCATATTTGATGTGCAGTTACTTAATATGTTCTGCTTCTGAAGAAAAATTATATAATAGGTAACTGCATATTTGTGATTCCTGATTTCACTGAAAATGTAACTTTTCAAGGATTAAATTTCAATGCACTATGAAATGGTTTTTGACACTATTCACTTGATAAAATGAAAACATTAATTGATAATGTCAATTTTCTAGAAAAATCATTAAGCATAAATACTATCTCACTGAACAGAAGTATTTCCCCAAATTCTTTTAGCCTTTTAAACAAAATTTATTATTTGTTTAATCCAAAATTTCAATTTATTCTTTCAATATGATTTGAAAAACAAAACAAGTAGTCAACATATATGGGATAACAGCTTTGATAAAGTTTCACTAACACAAGTGAGTTTATATAGAATGCCCAAATACAACCTAACTTGTTTCTAAAGTTCATTTGTAAATTGACTTGCAGCCTGGATTTAGTTGCACTGTTGTGATAGATTTTCAGGCTAGAGGACAACAATCTACATTTTAACCTGAAGTGTAGGTGTTAATTGTGAATGGGATTTGTGATGCATTTTAAGGTGCCCTGAATCTTTCTTTGTAAGGGAGCAGGAGGCAGAGTAGAGGACTGTAGGTATAGTATAATCGATCGTGACAGGAGAGCATTTAGGACACTATCGGCTATTAGCACAGGGATGGTTGTAAATGTTCCTGTATCTGGACTATTTGTCGGTTCAGTGTTTTGTAAACAGATGAGTTCCTAGAATACTTTGGTAGCATGCCGAAATTAGAATTTAACAGAGGAGGCTGAGAAGAATTTCTCTCTAGGTAACATTTAATGACAAAATTTTAATTACCTGTTTTATTCTGCACAAATCTTCTACTGCTTTGCCAGTTAAGAAGGTCATTGAGGTAACTTTATTCTAAAACAGACAATGCATAACAATTATTCTTCCATATTCCTGCTACTGAATTTATAATGATTTCTTTTTTTTTTTTTCAACGTTTTTTATTTATTTTTGGGACAGAGAGAGACAGAGCATGAACGGGGGAGGGGCAGAGAGAGAGGGAGACACAGAATCGGAAACAGGCTCCAGGCTCCGAGCCATCAGCCCAGAGCCTGACGCGGGGCTCGAACTCACGGACCGCGAGATCGTGACCTGGCTGAAGCCGGACGCTTAACCCACTGCGCCACCCAGGCGCCCCTATAATGATTTCTTACAGCCTACTGATATCACATCAACTCTTCTGTATGTCTGTCATGGATTCTTCCTAACTGATCTCACTCCATCTGCCCAACCAACCACATTCTTTTTTTTTTTTTTTTTTAATTTTTTAATGTTTATTTATTTTTTGAGAGAGAGACAGAGTATGAGTGGGGGAGGGGCAGAGAGAGAGAGAGGGAGACACAGAATCTGAAGCAGCCTCCAGGCTCTGAGCTGTCAGCACACAGCCCAACGTGGGGCTCGAACCCACAAGCTGTGAGATCATGACCTGAGCCGAAGTCAGATGCTTAACTGACTGGGCCACCCAGGTCAGGTGCTCCCCCTGCCCCTCAAGCAACCACATTCTTACAACTCCAGTCTTGTCTCGTTCTCACAAATTCTACCTTCAGTCTCCATGGGCTCTGAAAGAAAAGCTTGGCATTCCTTCTTTCTATCCAAAGTCTAAAGATTTAAATTCTATCTCTATCATGAGACTTTCCAACAACTCTGCTTTCACTCTTGTCTCCACTCCCTAACAAACACTCCTGACTATCACAATGTACCAAGACTGTCTTACAGCCTTGGAGAAGGACATATGAGAATGATGGGTTCTGTCCTCTTGACACACTAGGGAAGGAGCATTAGCAAACAAAATAAATGTCAAACAGAAGTTCAGTGTCATTAGGTACCAAAAAGATCATGCTAGTACTAGAGCCAGAGACCTTAAGGTTGAATAAGCTTTATGCAAAGCACATCAGGAAACAGATTAACACATTAATTCCTTGGAGCATTGCATACTTTAAGCGCTCTAGGTCGATGCAATTCAAACAACTGCCATGTATAAGGCACTGGTGGTAAGACAGGCTGGGGATACACAGGTACATAAGCCTCAAGGATACACAGAACTTAGAGGAGGTTTCTTAAAAGGAAAGCACATGTCAGCTTATCTACTGGGGATTTTAAAATGAATATTGCTATGATTATCTCCCTAAAAGGGAAAATTGTCAAACTGATTGGAATCATTGTTCTGAGGGAGAGTATGTCCTGGCTTAAAATATACCATGAGTCAAAGATAACTTTGTACTGAACAGTAAGTTCTAGCTAGAAAAATGTTTTGATTTATTACACCTGACTTTCTAGTAAGATAAAGTACTTGTACAAATTGAAATTCTTGGCTCTGAAAAGGAGGTACGCTTATATTAGCTACGCCCCTTCTTCTTATTCACCGCCACGGAAGCACTGCAGCTGCACTTATGGACAGGAGTTGGGGGTGGCTGCAGATGGCGAGGAGTGTTCTGACTGCAGACTGGGCTTCTCAGGTTGGCATTCTATCGAGGTTACCCAAGACCCAACCCCATCACTCTGTCTTCCTGGGAAAGGAAATGTGTGAATGGGATAGGAGCAGCTTGGCAACAGTCAGAGGGGAGTTATAATACTGTATCTGTTAGCAAGCCACATCCATTCTTTTTTCTTTTTTAAATTTTTACTTAAAATTTTTTTTGATGTTTATTTTTGAGAGAGAGAGAGAGAGAGTGACAGAAAGTGAATGGGGGAGGGGCAGAGAGAGGGAGACACAGAATCTGAAGCAGGCTCTGAAGCAAGCCACATCCATTCTGAGGGAAAAAACTCTAAGGAGTATCCTTCCCCAGGAATGGGGGGAGAAGCACGTGAGTTTGGCAGCTGGTATCTTCTTGGTTCTTAACACTCAAGTAAACAGGACTCTTTTCCCATTATTTAGTGCCTTTTGTAAAGGAGTGCTTAATTCAGTTGAAACATGTGAACAGGCTAGTGCTAGGGAGAATACAAATTATGATCATTTAGGTTAGTCTAGAAACCCCACCACCATCATCAAGACAGCTAAGGGTGAAGGCTAGAAATTGAAAGCTAATTACATGATAAGTCAAAGTGTATTCAGTGCCATCAGAGTAATAGAAAGAAGAATGTAGAGAAGGGAAAGAATAATTTTTATAGAAGAGGTACCGGGAGAAGATTTCTCTGCTGGTCTTTTGAGATTTTGGGAGAATCTGATAGGCAGAGTTTAAGGGGAGGACTTCCAGGCCAAGAGAATAGCTTAAACAAGGGGATGGAGGTAGGCAATTACAGAGGAGACATTTATTCTGCTTAGCTGTAGCCAGGATGTATTTGTAATCACACCTCTTTTTAGAACTGGTATTCCATAGTGCCCCTAGTCCTATTAATCTGTTTTTAGACGTAAGATTTACTTGGGAAATATAAAAATGCTGTTTGGTCAGTGAAATTCCACATGAAAATCTTTTTGCTAAACTTAGAAGGATAGGGCATGGTAACTGAAGGTCTGAAAAGAACTAATGAGCCACAAATTAAGTTTTCTTTCTTACCCCTAGATCTCGGGAATTATCCACATGGACAGATACATAGCGGGCATTGATTCCTTTTACACAGTTGATGGTGATGTTCTTAGTTTTGTTTTTATCCTCATCTCCTGATTCCCAAAAGGTTTCCGTAGAACCATCTGTCAAACTGCCAATCATGGCAGGTCGGCTTGAAGTTTTTATGTCAACAATGCTGGTTAAGTCCTTTAAGCACATTACTATGCACAATTCCTACCAGAAACAAATGTTTTCACATTATTACATGTTTTAGATTATTACAACACTGAAATGGAAATCTTTCACGATAATAAAACAAAAGATGTGAGGTAAGAAATGAAATGAATCAAACTGTTTATGAGTGACTTTCAGTTTCTGCTTGTATACATCGTTGAATATTAACAGGGTAACACAGGACAACTTTCAATGACTGACCTGACTCATCGCTTCAAAGCCAGACTGGATACTGATGCTAAAACTTTCTTCACTGTCTCCATCATCTGATTTTGACAGAATATTGTTAATGTGATGAAAGACATTACTCTGATGGAGGAACTGGTGATCAGATTGCTTGAATTTCAGACTCCAGCACCTAAAAAGGTATAAGCAAGGTATTAAATAATTCCTAAGGAATTCCTGGGAAAGCACTCTGTAGTTAAGATTTTTTAAAATCTTAATATTCTAGGGAAAAAACAGAAATAGAAAAAAAATCAGGGAATAGTATCACCGCCTTTTTGTGAGCAATAAAGGTAATTTCTTTGGAATAGGGTAAGACCTAAGGAAAGTTCACTCATTCTACATATAGAAAAACTGGATACATGAACGTCAAGGGTACAGAAGCAAAAAAGGTAATAAATCAATCTTGCAGACAGACAAGTGTGACCTCAACCAAAACAAGCCTCTCAAATTTATTAGTGTTACAATTCTATACTAATTCATCAGAGTTATATATACTCTGATATATAACACATCCTGTACTTCAAAAATCTTTTTAGGAGGAATCACAATCTCCCCTCTACCAGTCTTTAGGGATGTGGGTAGCCAAAATTCACTCCAACAATCTACAGTTTATAAAAACCAGTGGAGCATTTTTTATACGTGCGGTCCAGTGTGAAGATCTGATGACAAGGTTCACAATGTAGAAGTAATGTGAAAATCGCAGCAGTCTCAGACTTAAAAGTAGGTAATGTTCCTCAAGGTAGTTTTAGGCTACCTTACATATAACAGAGGTTTCACTTTTCTTAAAATTCTCTTCAATTCAAAAACCCTATTTTGATTTCTGTTTCTGAGATTTCATTCTCCTTCTCCCTTTTGTGACAGTTAAGATTGCTACTCTTGGGTAGCACTGAGACAAGTTACTTGAGATAGAAGAGGGGCAAAAGTGAGGAAAACTGTTACAGACTGGGCTAATTTAGAGCACTAAGTAATGTATTATCCTCGATTTACAGAGGGGCAAACAGGTGTGAGCCAAGGAGGAAATTCCAGATTAAGACAGTAATGAGGGAAGCACCATTCACATAATGTAGAGATTCTTTGTATCTTAGTATTTAAAAGGTGTTTTGAGCATCTCGAGCTTTGAATACTACATAAAATCTCTTCTCCAACATACCCAGAATACTGAGATATACAATTACCTTAGGGCCATTTGCTGTAATGAACTGCCACTGGGGAGAGACATCATAAGATCGGAGATAGTTTGAAGTAAGCGGTGAAATGTGTGTGGTAAAGGATGAGCAGCTTCACCCGCAATCACTATATCTGAGAGTGGATGTTCGCATACTCTCGTGTCTTTCTCCTAAGACAGAAATTGAAAGCAGGTTGATCAGTCTGTATGCTGGAAGGAACTTTCCCCACAAAAAAATATGTGTACTTAAAAGTGTTATGTATACTTTAAAGACAGTCATGTAACAGAAATGTAAACAATAAAACCAAAATCAAAGTATACCCAAACACACATTCAGATTAACTAATTATGTTTGTATTATCTTTTAGGGAAAAAGTGATGCAGTCACTTATAAATAAAATCACCAACCGAATACTGTATCTGTATCAATTTTAGTGTGCTCACAATCTCCTAGCAGGGTAACTCTGAACGTGTATGCCGGAACTAAGTCTCACCCAAACTGCTGACCCACAGAGTTGTCAGCCAATAGGAAACTGTTTTCATCCATTGAGTTTTAGGGTGGTCTGTTATGCAGGAATATTTAGTTGTGAAAGGTGTGAAACAATCTCACACTGTAATTGTGGATTTTTTTTTCCCTCTTTTTCCTTGCAGTTCTGTCAATTTTTACTTAATAGTTTTAAGGCTATATGATTAGATACATACATGTTTAGAAAATGGTTTTTGTAGAAACCATTTTCATCCCTACTAATAATTTCGTCTTAAGAGCTATAACAACTTTCATGTCCCTACAGATTATCACTTTCACTCTCTGCCAACTTATAGCAATGTTGTAGAGTAGACAGATATTCTCTATAATAATGTTGCCCTGTTTACCTGTCTTATACAGTACTATAACAGTATACATCTTTCAGTTCATTGCTTCATGACAATAGTATTTAGGGAGGAATCAGTCACTAAGTATAGTGACTATGTTGCTCAATAGCACTGAAATTTTATTCTTGCCTTTTAGCTTATATAATCTGTGTGTGAACTCATGCATATTATTATAGGATCTGAAGGTGGTCCTACTCTTCTATAAAAATATAGACAAATTTGAAAAACCCAAAAATCTCACTTACTTGTTCTGCATTTTCTTTGTTTGTTTTATTTTCCTCATCCTCTTCTTCCTCTGGTTCCACTGGAGCAGGAGTCAATGATGCCACAAAATGCCACAGAATATCATGTAGAGAAGTCGTCTGGATGACATTACACAGAAGCCAGTTGAAAGCCTGAATAAATGAAGGTTAAATGAGTCAAAGATAAAAAAAAAAAGGTGGGACTAAAAACTGCAGAACCCTCCTTACTCAGAAACAAAGTATCTCCACTAAGTGTTTCAAGGAAAGATACTATAAAAACATCTGACCTTCATTTCATTAAAAACACAATGAACTTGAAATAGTCAATAATTTTGGTCCGGATTAAAAACATAATAGGGAAAATAATATCTATAAAATGTAATACAGAAATATTTTTTCAAACCACTTTTTATTTCAAACTTTCATCTTCATATTAATTTGCTGAAGCACATTTTTCCCCAACTTGTACTTTGGATAAACAGCTTTTTTTTCAAGCTCTACCAAGCTATCATTAACTTAAATATATTTATATTGTTCCCATTAATCAAGTGGCAGGTTATTTATTATAATGCCCATGACAAAGACAAAAGATTTACTATACATAAAAATACAACATCTAGCGATCCTGTCATTTCCAGAGAATAGACTCAGAAAAATTATTATGGTTAAATTTATAACTGAAAAGCTCTACTTTTCATCCCCTTTTCATGATTCTTTTAACTGAAATGACATCATCATTACAAAAGCTTTTTAAAAAGACATTCATAGCTTTCAAATAATAAAGCAGTGCAGAAATAAATTTCTTTAGAGTGCTTAAAGATGGATCTCTAAATTCATTTATATTCATGAACATAAGAGTTTAATTTTGATGTGAACATTTGATATTTTTCGATTGGCTAATGTCTCTTAATTTTTGGAAATTTCTGTTGGATAGAAAAGTAACATCATTAAATAGAATCATCAAACGATTTGTATGGTCAAGGAATCAATAACCCCATTTAATGTATTCATACCTCCATAGCAAAAACTCGGCAAGCAGATTTCCTTAGGGCCTGTTTCATTGCTATTTCAAGACCTTCTAGATCATGATGTTGTATAACAAAAGCCAAAACTGGCCACTGGAAATTTCGTTCTCCTTTGGAAAGAGAGCTGTGGGCTGAGATTAGCCGGGAAAGCTCAGGAGATGGATGTCTCAAGAGGGAAGAACCAACTTCTATTTATTGGAAAAAAAAGAAAAAATAACTTTCATAGGCAATATATACAATGAACATATTTACAATGTTATTAAAGATAATAGTATCTAGCTGATTCATTATAGAATCTTTGAAGCTTTTTGTTTTGTTTTCACATGTGACACAAATCATAACCTCAATTTTTACTGACGCTGAGTAGGATTAAATATCTCACTTTCATAAAATCATATAGCTATTAAATTGTGGAGCTAAGTTTTAAATCAAGGGCTGAATCTAAAGTTCATGCTTTCTAAAATGCTCTAAAAGCTAACTGTATTTTTTTCCCCTAAATGGAATCTACAGAAGTTATAGAATCATCTGTCTATAAATATTAGACCAGATCTTCATTTTAGTTAAGTGGGCTACCTGATAAATCATCACCATGTTATCCTTTTCTCTTGGGTTTCTTTTTTTATTCTTTTTTATTTTATTTTTTTTTAACATTTATTTACTTTTGAGACAGAGAGAGACAGAGCATGAACGGGGGAGGGGCAGAGAGAGAGGGAGACACAGAATCGGAAGCAGGCTCCAGGCTCTGAGCCATCAGCCCAGAGCCCGACGCGGGGCTCGAACTCACAGACCGCGAGATCGTGACCTGAGCCGAAGTCGGACGCTCAACCGACTGAGCCACCCAGGCGCCCCACTTTTTTTATTCTTGACACAGAATCAGGCAGCCCTGATTTGGAGCTGTTGATACCAACTAGTCCAGGTTGTCTAACTTTTTTACTGATTAAGAGCTACTTATGTCCCCAAATTATCTACTCAGAGAGGAAGCAGCTGCAAGGGGTATATATAAGCTTCTATTAGGAGTTGAGAATATAACTGTGAAAGTGTAAGTCACTGGAACTACTAGTTCACTGAAGCTTAGTGGAATAGCTCATGACAGCAACATTAACAAGTAAGATTTTAAAGGTCAATTTATTCTTGAATAATCAATCACTGGATGGTCTCTAAGTGTGTCTTTCAACTGAAATTGAAAACTTAGAGAGGCACAATTATAGCTTCATAAAAGGAACGTCAACCACGATTTAAAATTAATCCATTTCTGGGGCGCCTGGGTGGCTCAGTCAGTTAAGTCTGATGTTGACTCTTGATCTTGGCTCAGGTCACGACCTCAGTTTGTGAGTTAGAGCCCTGCATTGGGCTCTGTGCTGGTAGCATGGAGCCTGCTTGGGATTCTGTCTCTCCTTCTCTGTTCCCTTCCCCCTCTCATGTGCTCTCTTCTCTCATGCATGTTCTCTCTCAAAATAAATAAACTTAAAAAAACGAATCCATTTCCTTTCAAAAACTAGATGTTAAAAAATACCTGCAAACAAAATCATGTGGATCACTGAATCTTCCTTTTTATCTTTATACTTACCAGTGTCTCCACTGTTAACTCTTCTTCTAGGAATGGCTTTAACTCGTGCAGGTAAAATGGAGTGTTGTTTATCATATTCAGAAGCAACAACTGAGTATGATCTTTGGAAGACAGTTCTCTTTGCAAGATCAGTATCAGTTATGGGACTAGTTTCCAAACTGTAGACAGAAGATGATGACAGGTAAAAACAGGAGAAAAAGTGAATAAAGTGAAACTATATTCACTTTATGACAGTGTAGTCAAATATATGAACCTACCTCTCATGTGGAAAAACACAAATTCAAAGCCAACTTGACAATTTCTCTTTAAATCACCATTTGATCTTTCCAAAAGCATTAACATTTTGATTGATTTTAGAATTGCATCTTAAAAGTTTTGGTTTTCTTAAATCTACTTTGCATTTTTACATGAAAAAGAAGAAAAGGCATTGAATGTGCTAAACTCCTTTCAGAATCACAACATTGTGGTAGAAGTTATCTGTCACGATATTCAGGAAAACCAGGCAGATATATTTGTGAGAGCACTGAGTAGAAAGAAAATGGATCTGTACATACAGAAACCTAATAAAATGGAAAGTGAAACAGTTCAATGTTCTCTCTGTACTTGAGTGCTCAATTAGGTTTCTCATTCTTGGGAAGTGGTGTCCAAAGACTTTTCAACAGCATGGCCATACTAAGTTCAACAAAAGGTAACAAACGGATTTTTGGCATACAGTTATACTGACATTCTAGAAGAATTCAATGATTTTCACTCAGGTTTAAGTAAACTAAAATTTTTTCTATTTACTATAGCAACATTAAAAAATTCTTGAAGAAAATTATACAGTTTAAAGTGTAAAAAAAATTCTTGAAGAGTTATTAATATGGTTATATATTTTCCTTTACTGAGGCATTTTATAAAAAAAAGAAATACCTTCCTTTACCTCCTAAGACAAATTTACAAGCTATTGTTTTCAATGTATTCTTTTTCCTGTTACTTCTTTCCAAACAGGGACATTTGTGCTTACTGGGAGTTCTGCGTTTCTTTTCCCCCATTCAAGCCAGGTTTGAATGCCTATGTTCCTCAGTAAAGCTTATACATTTTCTAGGAAGTAGCTAACTCCCTCCCTGGCTGTTTTCTTCACTCACCACCTCTTTAAGTGTATGTACACTCTCATTTGAACAGGCTATAAATACTGTATATAACCCATGGGGGTAAATGTACCTGGACGTCAGCTTGGGCCAAGAGCTTCCAGAATGACCAGAGAATAGGGATATGTTAATTTTAATTCACCTTATAAATGGTGTTACTATAAAATTCAAGACATTTATTATGCTTTCAGAGGAAGTTTATCCAACAACTTGGAAAAAAAAAAGGATTGTTATATAACCTAAAAAAATAATGACTCGTTCTTATAAAAATGATCATGCCTATAAAAAAAAAAATTCAAGCAACACAAGAAAACCAAAAGGAAGTGAAGATGACCATTAACAACGGTGGCTACTTTGCATCAGGTAATTCCTTGTTGTGGAGGGCTGTCTTGTGTACTGTAGGATGTTTAGCAACATTCTTGACTTCTACACACTAGGGTGCCTGTTGAAATAGCCCAGTTATGACAAGCAAAAATGTTCAGATGTCACCTGAGAGGAAAAACCACCCCCTTACCCCTCACTGAGAACCACTGATTTAATGCAGTCATTATTCATCAACTTTTGTAACAGCTTGAGTTGGTCAAGACTTTTTAAAAGAATAGCTCAAAAATGCTATATTCCTGAATTACCATATGCTTAAAATTTCTCAACCTGGCTGAATAGAAACACTTGAATCAGTTTCTTTTATTTAAGATTTTATGAAAATTACCCTTATGTGTAAAGTATATATAGTCTTTTAAACATGCTTTTTAGAATATGCATTTGATTCCTTTGATTAATCCACAATTTAGTTCTAAGATTCCCAAGATCTTTTATATTGCAGTTTGTCTGACTGGGTAAAATTTTTAAGGTAGTATTTTCTTTCTTTTGAAGAAAGAGACATTATTTCACTTTTTTTTTCATTCAAAATTGTTATACAGAAGTCTGAATTCAGTCTAACTTTTCCCTTTGCAAGATGACTTCTTTTTGTTTTTAAGTTTATTTATTTATTTTAAGAGAGACAGAGAGGGTGTGAAAGGGGAGGGACAGAGAAAGAGAGGGAGAGGGAGAATCCCAAGCAGGCTTTGTGCTGCCAGAGCAGTGCCCGATGCAGGGCTCGAACCCACAAATGGTGAGATCATGACCTGAGCTATAATCAAGAGTTAGAAGCTTGATCAACTGAGCTACCCAGGTGCCCTGCCATTTGAAGTTGTTATACAGAAGTCCAAATTCAGTCTAACTTTTCCTTTTACAAGATGACTTCTTTTTCTGTGCTCAGTTACTTGAAAACTTCTAGTGTTTTTTTTCTTCGTATTTCAATAACTTAAGCTATTTTTTTTAACCTAAGCTATTTCTCATGGTTACCTGCTATAAAAATTTCCTTTTAGTCTGGAAATTCAATACTTTATTATTTTGGAAATTTTTTCTTATATTATAGCTTTAGATACATTTTCTTTTTTTAAATTTTTTAAATGTTTTGATTTATTTTTGAGACAGAGAGAGACAGAGCATGAGCAGGGGAGGGGCAGAGAGAGAGGGAGACACAGAATCTGAAGCAGGCTCCAGGCTCTGAGCTGTCAGCACAGAGCCTGATGCAGACCGCAAGATCATGACCTGAGCTGAAGTTGGACACTCAACCGACTGAGCCAACCAGGCGCCCCAATACATTTTCAATTTTATTGATTGGTTTTTCTACTTTAAAGATACCATTTGAATTGTCCTGTTTCCATACCTGTTATCTTCATTCTAACTGCTATAATTTCTTTGTCTTTTTACTTTTTACTCACTGTGATTATCTCAAACTTTTTCTTCATGTCCATCATTCAATTTACTCTTCTAAACTTTTCTAATTTATTAGTGTTACAATGGTGTTCATTTGGTCTTCAGTCTGTCCTCTTAGCTCTGTGATATCTCCTTTTTACTCATTCTGCTTTTTATCTCATTCTCATACTATTTCATTAAACTTATGTCATTATCACGTTTCTCGGTACTAGAGTACTTACAGAAACGTTCTTTTTTTCCTTGAGAGAGTTTTCTTTCATATTGGGTTCTTCATCTGACTTTCATTACATACTATCTATTTTACTTTTGGTAATATTTTAAGGGGGCAGATCTGTCTAGGTCTTCTGTTTGTTCTGATAAACATTCTGTTTGTTCTGATATCGGTGGATTTCCCGAGACTTCCTTTTCCACACTATTTGATACCAATTTTTTTTTTCTCTCCCAGAGATAACTTGAGATTTTATTGCATCCTCTATACCAGGAACCATCCCACTGAGTGCATGTTTATACCATTTCTGTGCAGCATTCCCTGGCACCTTAGATTGTTGCTTTGCTTCAGCATGGAGCTCTGGGAAATAGGATTCCCTAGATTTCCACTTTCTTCTGTGACACTAGTGATGATACTAGGGGCTTCTATGCTAAAGGAATTTACTTTGACTATGATATTCTACAATACACAGAATATTCTATGATAGTCTAAGATACATGGAACCTTCATTTCATTGTCTTTACCTAGAAGTTTACGCCACTTGATTTTGATCCTGAAGAGTAATAATAACCCAACGAATCACATTTATCAGACTAGTCTCAAAATGGTTTCTAATTCTTAAAAAAAATCTATCTCCTTTAGAGATACTTTATTATCTTTATAGATATAAAAGGCTATACTGTACTCTTTGGAGAAAACTTCAAAAGCGGCTAAAAAAAACCTCTGATGAATAATCCACACAGTTGGAGGGAAATATTACAAGTATTTTCAGCGGAAAATATATTCATTTGGATATATAAGTTCTATTGTGTGTATTAAAATATCCACTATATTAGTTTATATTCATAACCATACAGTATTAACACAGTGGCATATCTTAATAAGCATATTCTTTCTTCCTTCAGCAAATGTCTTCCTTTCTAATAATAATGTGTTTGCAATTACTCATGCCTGATATCTTGATGCTATACTAAACTTATCCTTTTTCAGTTAGCCACGCTGATTTTTCCTATCAAGTATTTCTTTTATCCATCTTTTTTCCCCATAATCATTGCTAACACAATCCAACTTCACACAGTTAGTGGAAATCTTTGACTAAATTTATCAGCTTCTCAATTGACACTGTGAGACTATCCTTGCATTTTTATCACATGGTTCCTCCTCCAAAAAGTTGCGGTGGTACCCGAATTCCCTCTGCATTATATTTAGATGCTTCTAGTCAGTTTTCAGGAGGGTCTTTACACTGATGCTACCATAGCTAAGTGAGGGGGAGGAGAACACTGCATGCAATAATCCAGGAAGTTCAAGATTTATTTTTGGTGCTACCTCTTCCGTGAAACCTAAAGGCACTGCCTCAAAGTGACCTTTCTCTAGTCTGACTTACTATGGCACTACATGATACAATATATAATGGAACCTTTTACTTCATTTAGTTGATCTTTTCTCTCCAACTAGTCTGCCTCTGCTGTCAAGGACTATGCCTCATTCATGTATGTATGCTTTTTCTTACTGCTCTAATAGTTAGCAGAGCTGACTTAATGTCTTTCCTGAGATGGACAGATATATAAAAGAACTTCTAAAGCATTCTTTTCTAGTTCAGTCTTTCTCCCACCACCAAACACTGGCTATTCAACAGAGAGGAGAGAAGTGAAATACCTTGGTGGCATAGATTTCATATTGCTCTCTGGCTCTTCAAACACATTAGGACTTGCATCAGGTGTTACGGATATGTATGGGGCAGGTACAGATGTTGAACGTAGATATCTCATTTCATCCTGGAACAGGTTGTCATCTTGATAGCCCACAAAGTTTTCGTGATGATGCCTGCATTAAATTAAACCCAGTAACTTCAAGTATGATGGCACCATAGATATTTTTCATTTTTAATCTCTTTCATAAAAGAAAAGTAGCACATGTAATTCTATAAGGGTAAAGTATTAAATTAATTATAGATATAAGTAGGAGGAAATAAAAGTCTGACAATTTCACACATACATATTCTAGGTGCCACAAATAGGTCAAATCCAAAATTGAATTCATTTTCTTTCCTTTTGAGAACTTTCCAACCTCTGGTATCTTGATGAATGATCCCACCAACTAACTACCCAGGTGCCTAGGCCAAAGTACCTTGGTACTGTGGTAGGCCTGGTGCTCAACTGTGACCAGTCATTCATGCCTATGACTACTAGGCTTCCTCTCTGCTGACTCCATCATCGTTGCCTTGGTTCAGGCTCATGTTTCTTGAATGGGCTACTGAAATACAGCCAGTCACTTTTTTGGTAGGAAGATATGTAAGAGTCAAATTTGAGAAAAATTAGACCCAAGAAATGTTACATCGGGGGGTGGGGGTGGGTTGTGGGTGTCCATTTCCCAGAGGGCTAAAAATATAAAATCCATAATTATGGTAAAATGGCATTTTTGGTTTTTTACATGTTTTACAATTTGGTTCTTTCCTTTTCAAACTGGAATGAGTTGTTGACCTAGTCTGTCTACTAAGTGGTCTGACTGAAGCTCTAGTCTCACATCCTCATTTTGTTTTTCATTCATTTTGTTAAAATAGTAATTACAAAATTAGAAAAAAAAAAACACCCCGGTATAATTTTGCTATGGAGAGGGCAACACTGCCAAAAATGGAACTGTTGGTTAGCAAGCCATTCCTGTAGGCAATCTGTAGAAATCTTCATTCATCAGCTGTTGAAAAAAAACCCGAACCTCATATATGAAAGGCCACTTACAATGTCAGGATATAATGTATGGAAGTATAGGTCATACAACTCAAGTCCAATATAGGAAATGGTATACAACAGGCTTCTCTCCACCTTCAGTCATGCCCTTTATGAAGTTTCCATGTTTGAAGCAGAGTGATAGTCTAACTGCAAATAAGTTCATATATTTCCCTGTTTGATATAACTGCAAATAAGTTCATATACTTCCCTGTTTGATATTCCTTAACTGTTCTTCTTGTCCATGGGATAAAATCCAACTTTAGTAGGGGCTACACAGCCCCATATTACCTGGTCTTAGGTAACCACTTCTAGGGTATTTCATCTGTTTCTCCTAGTGGCCAATGCTTTAACCAGCCTCTGATTCCTTAAATGTGTAATGCTATTTCATGTGTGTCTTCACACATGTGTTTTACTCTGAGGAGTCGCTGTCCTCCATCACCTACTTGATGGATTTCTATTTATCTTTTAAGACGGCTACAGTGTCAGATCCTCTGGGAGACCTTTCCCGATCTCCTTGGGAAGATTCAGGTAGTCTCCCTCTTTTATGCTCTAACAGCATCTCTTCATACTTCTATTATAGTACTCCTCACAAAATATTTTAAATGTTTTCTTTACATGTAGGTCTGTCTTTCCACAGAGTGTGAGCACACGGGAGTCAGGATTTTATTACATTCATCTTGGTGTCTTCAAAGTCTAGCACAAAGCTGATACCCAGCTAACTAACATTTAAATGCTAACAGAATGAATAATGTAAACAATGAACGATTTTGAGAGCAAATTGTTTCTTTCCACTTTAACATTCCCAGCTAGTAACAGACTGAAGTCAGCTTACCAAAAAGTAAAAGACAGCTAAAGTCGTATTTCCTAAGACATATTTTGTATTGATAATACAAATTGATATAGTACGTACATTTTTTTTTTTAAATACTTACTACCATAAAGTGTGTACCCTACCAGTCGTATGTTGGTCAAGGCAATTCCGAAAATAAATTCCTGGTGGTCTCTTTATTGTATACAATAGATAATGCAGTGTGGGTATTCAGAGCAGGATATTAATCAACAATGGCTATTAATCCCAAGTGATTAAAAAAAAAAGAAAACCAACCACCAAGTTATATTACCTAGCTAATGTCTGCAAGTAGAGACAAGGCATTTTAACAGGAAGATCTTCAGAAATGCCCTCCTTCACGCTGGGAAGCTGAGACTGAAATGGCTTTGCAGGATGGTAACACAGAATGCTTGGCTCTGCGGCGCTGCTCAGGGACAGCAGGAACAGCGCGTTTGCTTTAATCACTTGGTGAGCTTCCATGGTGGGCAAGGCACGAGGAGTCTTGACTTGCATTGGCTTCCTCCTGGACTGTTTGACCTGGCGAAGAAAAATTTGTTGTAGTATTCAAATCATATTCAAATTTTCAATTTCTTAACCTAAATATTTTGAGTTTCTAATAAAAATTATTAAGCACTTATAGACCTATTTTAAAATAATAATAGTGATTACCAAAAAGAACATTCACTGTAAGCTTTTCCTGAACTGTCTGCAACTTTTATTTCAAACACAAACTATTTCTTTTCTTTCCTTGGGAAATCAAGAAAACCTAACTAGTAAAATCTAAATGTAATTATTTTTTTTAAAAAAGAGTAAATGTGTGTGTGTGTGTGTGTGTGTGTGTGTGTGTGTGTGTGTGTTCTGCAAATTTTTACTTGGGTGTGCTTCTAGTTTCCATGAGACCTACAGCATACTTAAGGATTAAGAAAAAGAGAGGGGGTAAAGAGAGGAAAAGGAAAAGGGTTCAGAGAGATAAAGGTGAAATGGAAAAGCAATGCATATGTGTAGAGTAATAGATAATTAATAATAAAGAATTATATGGAAAACAATTACAAATAAGGCATATGTGCTGCATATGCATATGCATATCTTGATATATGCCAAGATACAATTTATTTTTGTAATTAAAAATAGCTAACCTAGTACAAATATTAGAATTGTATATCATTCCTATTATAAAAGCTGATCTTTAATATCAACTAGGTAGAATTATCTGATATAGTACGATAATTAAAAGGGATTTTTACAAGATTTTCTTATCATTAATAGTATCGTCAGAACCAAATAAAAATACCTTTTCCCTTGCAGCAGCCTGTTTTTCACGGAGGTATTTTTCTCTACAGCGATCACAGACTAGATACCAAGTGCTTCCTCCTATGCCACCATCACCACAGTTACCGGCCCATCCTCCACAAAAATGCCCAATGCTATTGTAACCTTGTCCACCAGCATACCGGCCACAACCTTCAAACAAGAGCAAAATTAACACTTGAAGTTCCCTTAACAATATGACACTTATATATGAATGACAGATTCACCTTCTCAAAGTAAGCAAAATATTGAAGCAGGTATCTCACTTTTTTTTTCCCCCAGGCTGTTAACTGCATCAGAAAAATAGCATGTTTAGCAAAAAATGATTAAATAGTACCTAAAATACTGGAGACACTCTATACAGGTAGATGAAAAGAAATTTAAGATGTGGGTACATTTAGGCTTACTGACATATGCCAAGAAAATTGGACAAAATAAATATAAGACATTCTGTAAGAATGATATATTTTAAGGAACCTTGTATTTTATAAAACATTTCAGGTGTAATATGTAAAAAGACAAAAGGTTTAACCAAACTCCTAATAGGTGAATTTTGGAATACTCATCAAGTGTTATAGAAATCCTTGTATTTATCTAAAATACAATCTTCTGATTTAATAGTTGAGATCACTTCTATAGGAAAATGCTCGAGGAAATTAGTATAATCTAATTTGCAATTTTTATTAGGAAAATACTAAAATTGAAGGAGACCTAATACTGGGATATTTCCTATGTGTACGGACATGTCATTATTTCTTTTGTGTGAGACACCTTAATAGCACCCTTTGGGTCACATATAAAGCATTAAAAAAATCAAGTGTTTCCGAATGGGATACATTAAAACGCAATTGCACTAAATTACCACCTTACTGCTACAATTCCTTTAGCTGTTTTCCTCAACACCGATATTGATAATGCACTTTAAAGTTTCCCTGTACTTTAACATAAGTTATAGAGCAGCTCAAGTTAGAAGTTATTCAGTTCATTTTTTTTACACAAAGTACTTGTAATATATATTCAGTAATACTGTTTACCTGGGTGAGCCTGTCGCATGTGATAGGTAACGGGGTATGGATGGGATTCTCCACACAGCTCACAGATGGTGTCTTTCTCTGGTCCTCCGACTGCCAGCTGGGCCATCTCACCAAACAAATTACCCCTGGGCCGAACTTCTGTCTTTTCCTTTTTCTTTTTGTCTTTTTTGGCCTTCTTATTCTCTTTTTCACACTCTTTCTTTTTAAGGACTGCACAAGAACCAGGACTTGGAAAAATCATATTCTGGGAAGCTGCTTTGATAGTAGCCAAAGAGATGTCTTCCCAAAAAGCCACTAAATGTTGTAAAGTCAAAGGAAGAGGAGATTTGGACTTCATTGGGTGATGCATGGACATTTCGAAAGTGGCTTCGGTTTTCCCATCCTCACATTTTTCATGCAGAGGTGGTTCTTTAAGCATAGACAACACCTTATTTTTGTTGATACTACCCATTTTAGATATATCTGGTCCATGAGGTGCAATATTAAACATATTCAGTGCAGATGATATTTCCAACGAATGTCTATTTTTTAATTTGGTTTCCTTTTCTTCTGTAGGCTGTTGGCTGTTTAAACTATTTCTTATAGGAGCATGTTCTTTGGAAAGTTCAGGATTAAATTTTAAGAAAGAAGAACAAGCCATTGCATCGTGTACTATGCCTTCATGCCACAGGAAAGAGGCAAAGACTGCTCTGGCACACTCGGCCACGGAAGGGGACATGGCTTGCTTGGCCGGCTCTAAAGGTTTGGCTCCATCCCCTTTGAAGAGAAAGCTGGACTTTTCCTTTTTGGGCCTGGTGTGTCTGTTAGCACACTTTCGACTTATTTTGGGGGATGCTCTCATTTCCTGTTCATCTTTCAGTGGTGCTTTTCCTATGCTGAAATGAACTTTATTTGAACCTTCATCAACACTCTTAAATTCACTACCTTCATCACAGGTGCTATCCGTTAGACTATTTGTTTTTAAAGTACTTGAAGTGCAGACTTCGACCACCTCACTGTGAAGGTTTTCTTGTACCACGTGAGGAGAAGGAGCTCTATTTTCGGTTCCTGGGGAATCTTTAGAATCCTTTGGTACTGGTTTTGGTTTTGGTGATGTTGATCGTCCCCTTAACGGTTCTGTGAGGGGCATTTTCTTCTTGCGTAGGGTATCTGGGTCAAGTGTGTAAGAGTCTGATTTGGAACGTTCCCGAGGAGGATCAAGTTTAGTCTTAACAGGAGCAGTGCTTTTTTGAGGTAGATTTTTATCATGTGGTGAGGAGGAGCGCGGAGAACTAGCACCAGATGGGCTAGACCTATTGGCTGGGAGAGTCTTTGGCTTAGGAGATGATGACCGAGAACCTGGTCCTGGAGATTCAGCTCTAAAGCTAGAAGACACCCTCCCATCAGATTTTAGTGTCTGCAAGGTATTATGGTTGGGGGACAAGGACCTGCTATGAGAGTCTGACCTCAACTTTGCAGCATCAGATTTCAACATAAGGGATTCACTAGCTGATAAGCCTTCTGTACTCCTTGGCTTCTTCTGATCAGCAGTAGTCCGGCTCATACGTCCATCAGGTTTAAGTGATCTGCTGTGTTTGGAGGACAGTTCTGATTTTCCTGATGTAGAGAGTGGTCTAGAAGATGTTGAGATAGTTCCTCGGTCACCTGTATGGTCCATTTCATAGTGAAACTTGTTAATAAAATCGTAACTTAAAATTTAGCCACTAAACACTGAAATAAAAGCATAGCATGAATAAAAAATTCATGTTGTCATACACAAAAATACTTGAGGAATAAAGGAATAAGGGAAAATGTTTCTCATAAAATTTCTATTGCATCATTATACAACCATTGCCACCAAAAACTATTTTCATGGATGCACAACAGACTGAATAAATAAAACCTATACATCAGTATGAATTCCATATCTGAATCTCAGCCCTGGTATAATAATTTGAATTTAAATTCAGGGACAGACTAGAAAGAAAACACAACTTTTTTTTTTGGAATAAGAAATTAAGAAAACCTATGTATTTTTCAATATAAAGTAGTCAAGCTAAATTTCCAGCAGAGTCCTATCTCACATCCTTATTAGGGTGATGGTATAGGTCTTACTGAATTGCAAAACTGAACTCATATAGATACATTTATTATTTTCAAGTACATAAATACAATTAGGCTAATAAAGAGCTGCTTAGAAAACCCTCCAATCGGAACTTATGGATTAGAACTTATGATATATGAAGGCCTGAAACTTACTATTTAATTACATACAGTTCAGGCAGTCTATTGCTTATAAACAGATTATATCCCAAAAGTTTATTTAGTTCATTAAGCTTAGCTGGTTAGAACTCAAGAGTTTGTGTCCTTTTGGAAAAAAAAAGAAATGGGAGGATCCTCAGAATCAGTAGTACAAGTCTGAATCATGGGACCTTGAAACAAGGAATCAGGAAAACAGAAAAAAAAAAAAAAAAAACCAGATAAAAAAATTCCCTCTTTCCTAGGCAAAGCACTAGCTATTTTTACAGGGTCGCCATTTGTTTCTGGCATTCTGCCCTCACGCAATGTGTCTCCTTCCTCATACTTTGCTTTGAGGCATCAGAGCCAAGTTGTCTTTGTCACCAGTAAGTAGTCACCCTACAACGTTACCTTTCTTCCCTGAAGTAAAAATTTCTACCTTTAATGCACGTGATATTAATTAGTTGTCAGAAGAAAAGTAATCTGATTAAAGTGATTCAAGTGGTATTAAAAACTGAAAATCCATAAACCTTGCTAGAAGTATTTTTATTTTTTGAAAAAGGCTACCTAGTAAATTGAGATGGTTGTCTTAACTGGTTTTATTGTAGGTATTTCTCTCTCTCTCTCTTCTTTTGAAAAAGGGATGCAAACAAATTTGGATATGTAGGGAAATGTTTTTTGGCTGGCCTGTGTGTGTGTGTGCGCACACACGTGCAAGTGCACACATGTGTTTCTAGTATAGGCCAAGGCAATATTGCCACAGAATCTGCCCTTCTAATGGAAGGTCCGTTAAGGACTGGTATTTTTGTCTGTTACTCTCCATTGATACAATGTTAAGAACAGGTCCTGGAATATAGTATATGCTCAATAAATACTTTTTTCTTCTGCTATTCCCAAATTTCAGATCCTCTGAAAATCCACTTTTTGCAATTAGGACTCCTGAGGCCACAGGGCAAAGGTAACTAGCCACTGTGGTGTGAGAATCAGATGCTTACAAGTCAAGTAATTCTGTAGTAAGACCATGAAGTGTGGCAGCCTATCTAGGGCATATTAATAAACTGAATACTTAGTTTAACTGCAACATGTCAGTGTTCACAGTAATTGTTTTCATTCTTTGGATGAATAAAAATAACTATACTAAATATAATGCTCCTCAGTTTCTACAGTTCCTTATCATTCTATCATGAATTTCATTTATCATATGTAGTATATGTTCTTTTTATAAAAGCAGTATAAGAGATTGGGCTAATTTGAGGGAAAAGTCATGGAAAAAAATCACAATATAGAAAAAAAATCCTAGATACTGATACTGTCTTAGGACCTAGAGCACAGATAAAAAGGTGTAACAATCCTGATAAATAATTACTCTCAAACTGCACAAAAGTAGTTTAACAAACTGCTGCTCATCTTATTGATCCAGAAATAGATCCACAGAGAAGTTTTATAAACAAATACACTGTATTTGGTAGAATTAAACATCAGTCTAGTCCTTTCCACTAATTTTTAATGTGTGATGTTTGGGGTCCTATTTTTTGTTGTTGTTATTAATCTGACAGCTGGAAGTGCTTTCACCATCACATTTATTTCAGAAGCTGAACCATAAAAATCAGTAAGTCTAGACAAATAAGTAGCCAGTAAATCTTTTACATTTGCCAGCCCTCTAAGAGATCAATTCATGAATTGAAAGAGGTTTGCTTTCTAAATCAATGGTGTACAATTCCTCATAAAGCGAAATCTCTGTGGCTGGCCGAACAATGAAATCTTATGAATATCAGGAACACCACTCGTCATATGTTGGCAAAAAATGTCTGCTATATAGAGAGGGTTGGAGAGTACAGGCACCTGTATACTTCATCTCTATGCCTTTAGTGGTGGTGAATATTTTCTTAAGATCTCTAAGTGGTGATATCTGAATACCTTTTGGGAGTCCAAGTGCATAAATAATGCAGAATTATTTCTTCCTGAATTGTTAATTGCCAAATTATAAATAACTCCTCTTGAAAAACTTATTTTTCAAAATATATTTCATATATTTTTAAAATAAAGTGTCAGGTTTGTTAAGTGTGTAGAACCATGTGCTAACTCATTAATGTTTATCTTCTTCATTTGGGTTTAAAACATTTTGGATCACTGGGTTCTATTCCTAAAACCAACACTATACTGTATGTTAAATAACTTAAATTTAAATAAAGAAATTAAAAAAAACCCAAAAAACCATTTTGTAGCATGTTGTATTACTAAAAATTGTCATGTTGTGGTTGCTTCAAAGATCAATAAATATAAACAAGTCAATCTAAAAATCTTTAGAGCACACATGATAACTTACACTCATCACTAAATTTAGTTTAATGATTGTAGTTATCATATGTAAGTTTAAGTGATAACAGGCAAAAATTGTTTAACCTCAATGGAATTCTGTAGAAAAATAATAAAAGACAGGATGGAAATTTAGCACATTCAAACAAATTAGTAAAGATGTTAAAAACATTTAACATGTATTTACTCATTAATGCCATTTATAATTTTTTCATGCCCAAATCATGAATCATCAGGTTATATGTTACCATACTATAACTAAAATAGTACATTGTGCTATGCCATAATATATATCGGGTTTGACAACACTATATACTGTAGAGATCAGGGACTATAATCCTATTTATTATCCTATGAGACTACATACTATCACTATTAACTGTACAAAGGAGAAACGTAAAAATGTTTTACCCATTTCTAGGAAAAAGGAAAATTACTTGAAAAACTTATACAATACATTAACCACTGGTGCAAAAATCAACTTGATAAAATTTTCTTAAAATACAGAATTTTGAGTTTAATTAAATATTAGTTTGAGACAAAAATAAGAGTAGGCACCTGTAGTTTTGTAATGAACCAAAAGCATATTTTTAAACTGCCTGAAATTTTATCAAGTGTCATGGTAACTAAGAAAATACTATAAGGAAGACTCGATGCCAGACAGGAGAGGTAGGTTGATATCTATATATCTATATATCTATCCTGATAACTAAGTTAAACTAAAAAACTTCAACTTAATTATCAAAGTGTTTTGCATAAAAAACTTAAACAGAAAATGATGTTAACATTCCATAACAGAAAAAGGGGTTTAAGACTAAACCTGTCACGTAAGATACTATGTTCTTACAGATCACAATGTGCTTTACGCCTTATGTGTATATAACATCTTGTTTTGATAATGACTTTACAACTCCCCAAATCAGGCATTTCTTTCTATATACCTATTTTATTTTTAAAGATCTTATACAGGTTTGAAATTAAATAAAAGTAAATATTCAACCTATAGATATAATAAACATGCATGACAATTAGGATAATTAATACTACAATACTGAATAGACACAACACAAATTACCCCAAATATCAAATTTTAAATAAAATGATAAACTTTAATCTTAAAAAATGGAATGGGATGGAAATGACTGAGGTGAACTAATAAAACTTCTTTATTGAAACCTCCCATGTTCATTACGAATGGCCCATCAGTGAATGCACGCATACCCACCCTTGAGTTTGTGAGACAGAGATGAGAGAGCAGAGGCAGGCCCAGCTACAGCATAATTTTTGTAAATGCGCTCACGAGAAGCAAGGTTGTGAGATGGAGATTCTATAGTGGAAAACATTGGCAAAGAAGCAGCACAGATTCAATGGAAAAAAAATTCAGCAGAGAACACAAGCAGAAACAAAGCATTTCAAATGGTATGCACAATCACCTTATTAAAAAGTTCATATTCTGCTAAATTTTTCAACAGGTTTATATTTCTCTAAAATTAAAACTGAACACAAAGGTCAAACTGGTTTAAATTAGTAAAGATAGCTCAAAATGCATTAAAAGCTAAGTAAGGCTCATTGCTCTCATAAATCAAAATTGAACATTTCTTTTAGACTAATATTTCTTTAACTCAGTTTTCTTTTCTTTGGTGCTCATTTACTTATAAATAAGTTTATAAGTAAATTTTTTTTTCTTTTGTAAATAGTGGGAGATACAGAAGCATTACTTACAGTTTAGCATAGCTACTGTCACCTGGTTTTCTGTATGGACACACGATTATGATTTTTCCAATATGTATGGAAACATATAGGGTTGACTACTTTTCTGAGTCCATTTTCAGTGGGCAATGTTAGTGCTACTCCCTATATTTAGTGTTTGTTCTGTAAAGCTTATTACTGAGATACCAAATTTTGTTTCATAAAAAGTTTTGCAACACAAACAAAGCAAAGAAAATTTACAAGTCACTGAAAAATGCTAGACACATTAATGATTTTACCATGCAGAAAATGAAGTACTTAAAATTATCGTTTTTTCAAATAATTAATAGAACCCCTAAATTGTAGTCTTTTCAAAGTTGTATGCTAAAAAAAAGGCTCTATCTAAATCTGAAAAAACATCCATTTTATTTGAAATTTTAACTCATGGCAATTAAATCAACTGAGCTGAAAGAAAGTAGTAAGGGGATAGCTTTCTTGTTCGTGAAATCAAAAATTGGATACAACATACACTTTTCTCAAAAAGGAAAAGTAATAATTGACTGATTCATTAGTGTGGCCAAGATTCAAGATGGACTACTCAAAAACCAAGAGGTCACTCCCTGCAAGGTATGGACTATGTATTACATGTCAGACATTATTCTGAAAATTGAAGATAAAGAGATGAATAGATATAAAGTCCATGCTCTCATGGAACTTATCCTCAGGTAAAAGGAGAGACAACAAGCAAATATATACTAGGTCAAGTGGTGATGAACTCGGGAGCCACAAGCATGCAGATGCTGAGTGACATTCCATGCCTGGAGAGGACCAGTTAGGGAGTGGGGTCCAGAAGAGACAAAGCCCTGGGACATTCCTAGGAAGACAGAACAGAGGAGGATGCAGAAAAGAGAAATGAATAGTCAATGAGGTAGGAAATATCCAGCAGAAGGTATTTCAGGGGAAAAAAGAGCCATCACTCTGTCAACACACTGCTGATACAGCAATAACATGAGATCTGAGAACTGAAGACTGAACTTAGCAAAACAAAAGAGACTAATTTCTGTGAATAAGGACAACGGCAAGGACCCCTTGGAGTGGGTTCAAGAGAGAAAAGCAGGAATGTATGGAGAAATGTGACAAACGTGCCCTCAAATCATCTTCACCTAAATTTTAAAAAATGTTAAATTTTTAATGTTTTTGAGCAAACCTCTTTTTGAACTCTATAAAAACCCAAAGGTACCAGGTGCTGCAAAAGGAATTCTCATGCTATTTAAATCTCATTTACTACAAAGTCTGCAACTCTCACTGAAAATATCAGTTAGGAGGGTACCAGCTTTCCACTGGAGAATTAATTCAAGGGGAATTCAACCTGCGAATGTAAGGATACACTCTTGTGGCTTGCCTGCCAAAATCTGTGAAGACAGGGTTTAGCAAGAGGACATAGAAGCAGAAATCAGAATACTATCATAATTAGAAGCACCTATAAACATAAATGTGAAAAACAAGGACATTTGTAGGATAAGATGTTTGAGGTTTAAGGACAAAGTCCTGGAAGAGGTTTTGAAACCAGAACAGCTCTGGAGTCTCTTCACTGTGTTACAAAGCCTATAAAGATTGAATTCCTAACATTTTTTGGAAGTCTAAAAAAGGCTGTTAAAATTAAGCTGGGACAGACAATTGTTCTACACATTTAATTTTTACAAAATTTGTTCATATTTGAACATAGTCTGATATAGTTAACTTTTTAAAAGATTTACATTTTTCAATTTAAAAAGAGAAGCAATCCTTAAGACATACATTGGTATCTATGAACAAAAGAAAAAACATTGATTAACTTTCAGGCAATTTGTTGGAAACTAAATAATCATGTTCTTTTTAAAATCTCATTTTATAGGCAAAACAAACAATTATCAAATTCACCTCTGTGGAATTCTGATTCTTTTTGGTACAACATACAGTTCACTAAAGAGAATAGTAACAATAAAAAAAACAAGATTTTTCTCCAGTACTCAATGAAGTCAATGTTGTCTATCTGGCATAAAATATCCCCTTATTAACAACAAGGTTCTTCATATGTCATTTATTCTTTGTCTTCTTTGTTTTGGATCCCAACTATTAAGTTCCCTGGAGTACTTACTTAGTTCATTTTCTGATCACAGCAACTTTGAGAGTCTACTGTGAATTGTATTTTAAAAAATCACTCCCTAGATGCTACTAATAAAAAAAAACATATAACTTTAATTTTTAATAAGGAAAGCATTCTCATTTCAGTAACAAGGACAAACTGTGGTTCTGCTGTGAATATGAGAAACTTGACCTTGCTCCTGGGAACATAAACTGGAAGAATCAAGGCATAGGTCACAATCTGGTGGCAGTACACAAAACTGCAGTTCTGAGATTTAAAAGGGAGATATATTCTTTTTCTTTTTTTTAATGTTTATTTTTGAGAGAGAGAGACAGAGTGCAAGCGGTGGAGGGGCAGTGAGAAAGGGAGACACAGAATCTGAAGCAGGCTCCAGGCTCTGAGTTGTCAGCACAGAGCCTGATGTGGGACTCAAACTCGTGAACCATGAGATCATGACCCCAACTGAAGTCGGATACTTAACCGACTGAGCCACCCAGGTGCCCCCATATATTCTTTTTCAATGTTAAGTCAACAATAAGCAATGATCAGAAATATTAAACAGAATATTAGAAAGGGCAATAGAAATACATTATATTCAGGAGGTCAGGTGTCTAATCACATCATCCATATCACTATCTTGAGACTCAAACAGGGGAAGTAATAGTGATGGAATTTTTTCCACAGAACATCTCAAAGGAGGCTACAAATAACTGGCAGAAATAAACTTCATCTATTTTTACTTTTTGGGTCTTCTAGTTCTCAATATCAAGGAGGCAGTACAGCAGTTATACATTTTTTAGTCCTAGAATTACTGAATGCAATCCTAACATAGATATTTGAAAGAACTTGAGAAAGTTTTATAAATATATCTGTGACAATGCTCAAATTTCACTGTATTCTGTCCATGATTATATATACCTACATTTATGTGTGTGTACATGTATTTGTTAAGATATAAGAAAGAAATCTAATTCTATAGATCTTTTCCAAGCAATGATTATAAAATTTCACTGGGTTTATAGAAGAATGATAGGGACAGTGTTCCTGACCTTCTTCACCTGATTTAAATTTCACTGTACATTTATATTCTGCTCTGAATAGAATATCAGATATTTTTGACATTATTGATGCCTATAATAGGCAGCAAATGGTTAAGTCTAACTTGATATTTGGCAATTATTTATTTTAAAAATACCTACTTTTAAAAATAATAAAAACTACTTTATTGGTTCTTGAGACAATATATAAACATTCAACATAGTCAAAAGATGACAGTAACTGAACAAAATGCAGATAAAAAATAAATGTAATTAAGTATAATTATTATTCCCACTTCTGTCTAGTAATATTTTGGAGAGTTTAAAATAAAGTGATAGTAATTATTACACACTCTTAGCTAGCAGCTGTCTGGACTGACAGCTTTAGATAACAATTATCACTGCATAATCAGTACATCCGGAATCAGAAGAAAAGTGGAATTATGTGAATGCTACGGGAGCTGAAGAAATGGAATAGGAAATAAAATTTACTCACATAAATCTTAGTATAACTAAATGAATTATAAAATAATGAAAGCTGGAATAAAATTTCCAAGTGAAGGATAAAACAGAAATAAGCTTTTCACTAGAAAATAACATTAACCTACATAGGAAAGTCGGAAGGAAGATGACGAAACTCTGTTAAGGTGGATAACCCCCCAAACACAGCATGTGTCTAGATGACTTCTAGACAAAACTGCACCTACATAAAACATACTCAGAGCATATTACTGAATACACAGTAAATTCCAAGTAACTATGGTTAAGGAATATACAAGATTAAGGAAAAGCATATCATTTCAGAGTTTGTGATGGCTGACCAAGGAAAATTCTGAGCAAAATTTGATGTGTATATATACTAGGCCTGAGAAAGAATAACTTCAAAACATTCCATGAAAAGGTTAACTATTACTCCTTAAGCCAATAATGTGAGGCACAGGAGGGCTGAAGATGCTATTAAAAATAAAAATCTGGCTCTCCACAAATCTTATTAGTTGCAAAGTTAAAAACGGTAACTACAGATCAGAGAAATCAGACATGTAACCATGTCCTGCCTTCAGAAGGATATAACACTTATGTGGTACAAAGACAGCTAAAACTGAAAACAAAACGAAAAGGTTTTTAGCATAAGATACTTCTGTTTGAAGAGAGAAGAAAAGAGTAGGCACATAAATCCAAGGTTCCATCCATGCCACACCTTCACAGGAGGCAAGTAAACAAATGGACAAATTCTGTGGTATGATTATAATGCAGGAGAGAAATGACCTCTAGGTCTTGGAAACAAAGCTGGCCTTTATACTAACATTCATACTAATATTTCAACATAGTGTTACTCTATGAAGAATCGACCTCAAGACAAATAATAAAGTTATACTGTAAAAATGTAAACCAAGGAGAAGCCAGGAAACCTCAATTGTCCCTTTCCAAATTCCTTCCTGCTACTCCTCCACACTGAGAATAAACTGCTCGCTCTCAGGCTGTGATTTCTTCTAGTCTTCCTAGGAGCATAATAGATGTTAAGTGCTTGCATCAAAAGGCAATAATGATATCAAGTGATAACATTTACTGGGCACCCCGCTTTATGGATGAGGTAAAAAGGGCTCAGCTGTGTCACATAGCCTACCTAAATAAAGCCAGTGAGTGGCTGAAAAGGAAATCTGAGTTTTAAGTTCTTTCCATCATTTCTTTCCATCTCTACAATGAACACGGTGCTTTAGTATATATTGGTATTCTCAAACCTAAATAAATATGCATGCAGATACTCAAGTGGACATTTTAAGTCACATGTAGCAAATGTTCTGTCTCATTTAAGAATGTGGCATACAGGTATAACAGAAAAACTTGTTGCAAGATAACCTAGAGGTTTCCTATCTGGGCTTGAAAGTACTGTTATTTTGACATACGTTACATATTGAAAATGTCTGGGAGAATAGTAAATTGTCTTAATTACCATTTTTTCCACAAGAAAAATGAAAACAAACTATTAGGCCTCCTGGACAGTAGATCTTAAATGCCTCAGTCATTTGGAAGTTTTTCAATTTTGGAGGATCTTGCTTAGGTATAAACTCCTAATTATCATTACTCAGTATAAACTCAGAATTATTAGACTTTGTATTGTCATATTATAGTGGTTTTAATTAGTACTGAAACATTCTTCCTCTTCTTTGAACATATACTCTAATATTGGAATACCTAGCATAAAATAACAAGAAACACATGATCTTAAATTCATGGTTTACACAGAAGAAAGTGATAATCTTAGTCATCTAGAGCCAATAAATATTCCTCCAATGCCTATGATGTGTAAGAGCCTGTCAGGGGCTATGAGACAGAAAATGATACTTTAAAAGGAATGAATTAAGACAGTGAAAATAAGCAGTGAATTATTCTTACAGAATAATGGCAGAGATATCATTCATAACTTCAGTTCACTAGAACCCTATTGCAAAATCTTACTGATAATTGGAAATAAAAAAGTAAATTATAGAACAGTAAAGAAAAAGCCTATATACACACTTCTCTCCCTCCCTCAGACCTATACACACATAAGACAAGGAAAATTTGTAATTTTATTTCTGTAATTATTCTACTTCACTAGAAAGTTCAAATAATATGTGTACATATTATGTATATGTAAGTTTGCTACTATAAAAAAGTACCAAATTATTTTCATGTAACAAAATAAGTACCAATTCCAAAGATTAGTGAAAGCTATGCCTCTGGGAAAAGAAAACTAAAGAATTACTGATAATTACACTCATAGAGGTTCTAAATAAAGTTAACATATGAGGCAGTTTATATATGTCTATGTAGAGTTTGTATACTTAACTGGGAACTTGACTTATGACATTTAGGAAATCTTTTTTTCCTCTCCAACTATGCTACATTCTGAAAATTAAACTATAAAGTATAAATAAACAACCCAAACAAAGCTAATACTCTAGACTCGGTGCCAGGACAAATGTAGGCAGAAATTTTAAAAATATGTATCAAAGGCCAGTTTTGGCAGCTTTACTCATCAGTACGCAAAGCTGAATATTTAAAACATGGCCTTTGTAGTCAGTAGAACTGGTCTCACACTCTGGCTTTACCATTTTACCATGTTATTTCTAGGGAAAACCATTTCTACCGAGCTTCTGTTTCTTTACCTGTAAAATGGAGACATTATCTTAAATGAGGATGTATTAAAGTGTTTAAATACAGTGTTTAGCACATAGCAGTGACTATCAATATAAGCAAAAAATTAGTAGATATAGTCCCCTATACATAATGTTTTCTTTTAGTATCACAAATGTGTAAGACAACAGTGATTCTCATTTTACTAATTAGTAATGAGAAGTTCAGTATGTAGCCGTCTTCTATTGTTTTTTTTTCTTAAAGTTTATTTACTTTGAGAGAGAGAGAGCGTGCCCCCTCTGTGCCCCTGTAGCCATCTTCTAAAGCGAGGTGAACTGCTGGTGTGATGGATGGCAGTGAAGTTCAGGAAAGAATACCTTACTCAGGTAGTCTTAACAATAAGCACACTCTGCCATATTTAATTTTCCTAATATGATGTGATGAATACCATTCAAACTTACTTCCAAAATATTAAAACTATTTTAGATTCCATACTTTTTTTTTTTTTTGGTCATACTAAAAATTAAGAATTTTGGTTTCTGGAATTTGTAAAGTCAAACTTCAGTGATATTCTGATGAGAACTAAGAGGTTTAGAAGAAAGAGCTACATAATTCCCACTGTTGGAATAGAGACAAATGATGATTCAGAAAACTGGTAACTGAGATATGTTCAGGCCATGATTTCAAATTTGCTCCAAGACGGTGATAAAAGAAAGCAGTGGTACTGATAACACTCAGACACAAGATGCATACAATTATTTTGACACAATGTCAGTTGGAAAACTATTATTCTTTGAGAGAAATAAGCCTGATTTTATTATGGTCTTTATATTTTGAAATATTTTATTAGATAATTTGGTAAAACAAAAATAATTACACTTTTCTTTTCTTTCTTTTTTTTTTTTTTTTGAGAAGACTTGAAATGACTTTTTGTGTAGAACAAAAATGTCCTTACTTTTTTCTGTTGTCTGCTGCTGCTATGACATTATCAGAGTCATTTCCTGTTTGAAATTTTATATCTAATATGGATTTTCTGCCTAATTATGATTTTTTTCCTTTTTGTTTTTTCTCTTGTCTTTACCTTTAAGACTTCCTGCAATCTGGGCATATATAAATGTAAAAAAACTATTGCTTCATTAAATGAGTAAACAACTTAAGTTGTCACTTCTCTTTCCTTCATCTGTAATGCTTACCAAAGAAGGAAAAAGCTACTTCTCACACATGACACTGTCATATTTCCTTGAAATTCTTCTTTTAAGACACATTCAATATCCATATATATAGACAATGATTGGCTAGAAATTGATACTACTTATATTTCCAAACTACTTAATTTCATTAAACTTGCCTAATGTATAGTGCAATCCCAGAAAAGTTTATACTCTTGTATACTCTTTATCTAAGGTAGATAATAATACCCTAATGAGTAACATTATTTGCATGATCTGGGACTTTCATGAATTATCTCATTCAGTGAATACGTTTATATATTGTACAGCCGATATATGAACTGAAAGCCAAGAAGAATATATTGGCTGTCATACCACAAGAAGCTTTGAGAAGTTTATGTGGAGGCCTCAAGAAGTTTAAAAAAAAAAAAAAAAAGAACACTTGGTTAAGTGTAAATTGTTTGGGTCTATTTTCCAGATCAATGTGAATTACATCATGGATGGAGGGCTAGAGCAATCTTAGAAGGCATAGCTAAAATCAAATAATCACTTTAACACATTAAGAACAAGAAAAACAACAACAACAACAAAAAAAGCAAGAGAAGAAACAACAATTTGAGAAAATCTGGAAACCTCAAGTTGCTATACATTTCACAGATACCAAATTCACTTAAAAGAAACAAACAAACCTGCCCCGTACCACCTATCCTCTACCCATTGGTATAGTGAAATAGGTCTATTCTCTTGGGGCATCCCTCAGTAACAAAAATCCAGTGTAAAACAATGAAAGTTAGCTCTGTAAGTGATGCTTAGTATAGTCATGCATTTTATATAAAAAAATTTAAATGAAATGTTTTTCTTAACATGCTTTATGTATGTATTTGTTTATGCTGGAATTAGAGTAGAGAGCATAATAGCCATACTTTAATAACTATACTTAATAAAAAAAATGTGTGATTAAAAAACAAATGTCTTAGCTGCACAATGTCTTAGCTCAGAATAGCTTAAATCCTTCAAAAATGTGGAAAGGGATAACATCCTCATGAAATAAAATCAGTCAAGTGAGTTGATAAATAATTAGTAACTGATAAACAACTCAGAACAAAGCTTCAGAAATGGTTTGATGAGGCAGGTAAGGCTGACAGACTTACTCTGAAGCTGAGGCTGCTGGAAGGAAAGGGGCTGTCCGAACACAAATGGGCTGTGGACTAGGGAAGAGGGAGGTTTTGCAGCTTGATCAAAGATGGAAGGAGCTGGGAGATTGGGCCGAGACTGAATGGAATTCAATATGGCACTCAGTTGGTCACCTGCAGTGGGCAAAACAGTCAAAACTACAACTTGTTATTAATTAACATCCAAAATGGCAAAGAATATGGTGCTTTATGACATTCAGATAAAGTTAAACACTAAATAAAACTATGCCAACTCAGGAATGAGTGGAAGTTGGTGATCATTATTCTCAAATTAGGGACCAAATGTTGTTATGTTGTTTTAATAATCTTATATAACAGCCCACCTATGAAAACAAATTCATGAAAATTTACACACAACATTGAGCAGCAGTGTGGGGGAATTCAGAGTCTATGAAGAATCTATGATAGAGAGGTTGACTCAATATCATACAAGTGTAAACTGAGATCTAAGCAAATGATGTCTTCTACATAATACCTAATAAATGACTAAATAACTCCACCTCATATGCAGTACTCTTCATGCAGAAAATAAGCAAATAATATTAAAACGTTTTTTTAAGTAAATGTAGAACTGAAGGGAGGCAAAGTATATGTTATTAACTTAGTAATATATTTACATTAGAGTTAATAAATTATTATTTTCTTTTTTTAAATTGTTACTGCCAAAGAAATTATACTTCTTAAAGCATGAGCTCCTTTGCTTGGATGGATAATATAACAATCTTTAAGACTTATAAGATAAAAAGGAGTATGAGCTATCTAATTGGAATAGTATCTCAAGTATGAATTCTGACATTCTCCCTTGAAATTACATACACAGGACTTTAACAGAAAAATATTTTTAAAACTATGAAACAATATAATTAGATGGATGATCCTTAGCTTCTTCTTTAGGAGATTATATGTATTAGTTTAAATAATACTGAAAAAGAGAAGAAGAAAAAATATATGTAGATTAGTTGATGTAAAAACTGGAACACAGTACCTTTCCAGCCATATTCCCTAAATATAATAAAGTTTCTTAAGTGAAGACTTCAAATGAAACAGCAAGAAAGAATAGACTTATATGGAAAGAACTGTATACATAGCTACATATGTCCACTTTTCAAAAATTTATGTTGTAGATATCAGGAAGGATTTTAGAAATTATGAAGAATTTTATAGAATTAAGAATAAAGAATTTTTATAAAAAAATTTCTTGATCTTGGACAGTATAAACAGTTAAAAAATGGGAATTAGTTTAAAGGTAAGTTCATTAACAAAGGTCAGATATATTTAATTAGATTTGTTTCTTAATATTCCTTTGCACCATCTAAGTATTTTAAAAGCCTATTAAAAAATACGAACAATGTAAGCAAAAATTACAGTTTTAAAAAGCGGTCCTTCATTATTTCTATTTAATAACATGTTCTCAGCAATGTTTGTCTCTTAAAAGTTGATTTAAATTCCTACGATATTTAAGTAAATTATATTTTGAAGACTGATTTAAAGTGAGAGCCACCAGTACAATTTAGACACTTTAGAGACGGACAGCATACAATTTGAATTAAACATGGCTCTAAAACAGACTACTAATGAAGTAGAGTAGTAGTAAATAAACACTGAGATTTTAATTTAAGGATTGATAATGGGAGAGAGAAAAGGACATGAAGAAAACACCATCAAGAATTTCCCCTACTTAAGTATGAAGGTCTAGCTCAAGTTAGTTGCAATCTGAGCTACCAGAAATGAGCAAGCAGGCAGTCCCCAAGTCTGCAGGATAGACCAACACAATAGAGTAGGAAAAGCCAAAAGGAAATCTTGTAGCTAGGCTTCTTTCACATAAATACTTTGTGGAAAGCAATAAAGATATCAAACAACATGTGGTTTTATTTTAAACTGAATATCTCCTCTACATTGATGTCATTTTGCATTTTATTGATGATTTCATTATTTCATTTGCTCTGCAAGTCTAATGATGCTGTATTTGTTCCTCGAAATCAAATCCTATGAATTAGTGTAAATGACATTTTACAGTAAAATTATTTCCATGTAGGCTATCTTCTCCCTCCTACCCATCATCCCACTTGTAAGCTACTTGCTGACAATATGCTGATTTAGAAGGAGTCAGGATCATATGTATAGAAAAGAAAAGGAATGTGTCTGAATTTTAGATGAAATGCAAGTATAAATTATTCTGAAATAATTATTGTTTGGATCGTCCATCATGTTGGTCTCTTCTAATATTGCAGACAAAACCAGCTATACACATTTTATTTCTTTGGCTTGGGGTTTTTGTTTTCCTTTTTACAACTTTCTGATTTCATTATACATACCAAACCCGAATATAGCCTATTTCACATAATTCTAAATTAACTAAGATAACTTGGCTAAACATTCAAAACCATGTGTATGTAATAAAGCTGACATGTAATATTACTTAAAACGTTTTGATTTTAAATGGATCATTGTGGAAGGTTCCCTTTTGCTCATTAACACTACTATTAATAATAAGTGAATGATAAAAACAATAGTTCTTTTACTAGATACAGTGTCATTGAATTTATGATGTGAATTCACAGTGAGTATCTTTAAATAGGAGCAAATAAGCAAAAACTACAAACATAAGCTAAAACTGGTAAAAATGACACTCTAAAAGAACACCTTTGCAAACATTTTGATTGTTAGTTTTCTAGGAACAAACTTTAATAACGTTTTGTGGGTGAACAGTAATAAAAATGGTTAAAAGAGAAGGCAATAAAAATATTAAAGTTGGGTAGGTAAAAGACTCACTTTCAAACACCTACCTTTATTATTTCCAAGTCCATAATCAAATCCTTGGGCACTGCAACTTGCCCCTTTATTAAAAGCTTGCACTGAGAAAGGGCTTGGAGGAGGAGTCTGAGAATTTTGATCCAGAAGAACTTGTTCTATAATAAAAGACACAGCTATAAAATTAGTTTCTTATATGCTATTCCCCTATTCATAGAATGAAGAGAAAGTTGCCAAGAAAGACTTCATGATGGTTAGATTTTAAAACCTCACATTTAGATTTGATAATAAGTCTAACAATTAGGTCATTGATACTGACAAATTATACGACAAATCTTTGTTTTCATTATTAAATACACAGTGAAACTTAGAAACTGGATATGGTCTTATGAAGCCAATTTACTTTCATTGTGGCTGGATACATCATTGAATGCATACTAGTATTTTTGGACCAGGAGCTCCAATTTGTGACAGATTTATATAAGAGCACTTTATAAAATAAAAATGGGTACCAAATAAACCAGAAATCAAAATATTTTGTATATTAGCACTCAAGTAGAAATGTCTAAATATATGCTCTTTTTTTTCCTATTTGAATGCTAATATACAAAATATTTTTAGTTCTGAATGTAGAAATTGTGGAAAATTTAACTTTTAACTTATTTTTACTTATTATATAAGGACATTTCTTCTAAATGAAAGGATGATAAATCAGGTCACATAGAGCTATTCACACATGCTCAAGTCAATAAATGTATCATAATTCTTATTTCAAGGAAAAAAGGCAAGTATTTTATCCAGTTTACAACATAAATTAATAAACTAAGGTATCCTTTATTATCAATGAGATGGCCATAAGACCTTGTATGATATAATACTAAAAACACAAATACCATAATTCAATAGTCATATTAATGCCAGCTAAAAAAGGGCAAAATACAATCTGTCAAATGCAAGGTAAAGGAGAAAAAGTATCTATTCTATCAAAACAACTTTACAGATAATGAAGTCTTGAGTATATTTTTTAGAAATCAAGATCTCTTCAAAAAGAAAATGGAACTAGAAAATGTGGTGTTTTCTTCCACTTACATTTTCCTTTCACTTACATTTCTAGACTTTTTTCAAGAAGTCAATCCCCCAGCACTTCCCTTAGGCAATAGAGTTTAGTGTCAGATATTTCAGCAGTGGAATAGGTTTTCTGGAAAATACTCAGGGACACTAATCTGAACGGGAAAGACAGCATCCCTCTTACCCTCTAGACTCAGAATGGTCTCAGCATCAAGTATAAGGTCTGTTTTTAACCAGACGAGTAACTTTGCCTACTAGCTTTATTTGCAAATATCAAAGACCTAGAAATAATTTTTACCAAGAGCAAAGTTTTGTTGTACTTCTAACTACCTCATACAAATTACTATAGTGCCAAATCCTCTTACTTCCACATTAAATACAGTTACATACTAATATCGACGAGCAGACTATTTGGATACAACATCAACTAATCGTAGTGATTTTCAGGCACTAACTTCTTAACACTTTTTCCTGATCACCCCAGGTCTTACGTTAAAAACTTAACATCACTTTATATAAGAGCAAAGGACCATTAAGTGTTGATAGAGAGAAATTTAAACTTCTCTTACACTGCTTTTAGGGTTGAATATCTTACTTAGCAGAAATAATATACTAATTTAAGAAGCATTTTAACTAAGAAGAACCGCCTACCTTCTAAGTATATAGAAATAAAACTCTCCATTTAAAACTCAGTCTTCAGTATAGAGGGCAATTTACATTTTAATCATAACAGCTAACCTTACCATCTGCTAGTTTCATGTTATTATTTGTTCATTTGGATTTCATAGGGAACTTATAAATTATTTTCATTTTGTAAATGAGAAAACTGAAGCACAGAGATGTCAGGTTAACTTGGCCAAGGTTACACAACTGAAAAGCTGTGGCGCTGGTATCTGTACCCTAGCAGTCCAGCTCCAAAGTTCACTCTTACACGTAAGCTATATTGACAGTTAAAAAAATAATTAAGCTAGGAAGTTACTTGGATAGTTACCCAAACCATTCTCATATTATTTACCTATGTCTTATATAAAGCTGACCTCACTTTATGTATTTTCATTTATATCAGAATATGCATATATAGTGGAAATGTTTAGGAACTTCTGAATATGTAATATATATATTAAGTATATTATAAATGGGAAGGTTATTTTGTAAAATGTCTAAGTTTCATCAAATGAAGCCATTCTCATTCTCACAACATAATGAAGAATAGGTATACCAACCCAGAACATTATTTTACAATCACATCAGCTGTGATTACGAAGTGTGTCTGTAAAGACAAGGGAAGTAGCAGGTTCTCAGATTCTATTCAATGATTACTGACACAGAGTAGTGTGCTGGAATGAACACAACATCTCAAATACAAATGCAGTTTCTGGCTCAGGTAATACATCTGCCATACATCTAGCTATATAACCACAGGCAAAAGTCATTTCAAATCCATGACCTTTAGTTTCCTTACCTGTAAAATGAAAATTATAGAACTTATTCAAAGGCTTATTGTGGGGAAAAAAAGGAAAAATGTTTAATGTATACTGTTAATACAGTAAAACCTTGGTTTATGAGCATAATTGTTCTGGAAACATGCTTGTAATCCAAAGCAGTCGTATATCAAAGCAAATTTCAAGAACCACTGGCTAAGTTGTGATCATGTGACATTCGGCGTCAGGTACTACTTGTATTGCAAGACATCGCTCATTTATCAAGTTAACATTTAGGATAAATGTTTGCTTGCCTTGCGGAACACTCACAGGACAAGTTATGTGCAACCCAAGGTTTTACTGTAGTCTAAATGTACTCTGTCATTCATGAAGTTTCAAACTTTTAAAAGATCTATTTATACTTATGGCCATATTGCCTCTTGGATGGTAAATACTACGTATTTATTCTCTTTTGGATAAATACGCATGTTCTTTCATTTATCTGACCTTTTCCTATAAATTTTAGGATTTGGAAGAAAAAAATCTATGCTCGACTTATCCACTTATTTTGATGTCCTAATATTTTTGTGATTCAACTTGTATTTACAGAACTTAATATGCAATTAAGTGCCAAAACTGTTTCAGAACCAGGAATACAAAGATTAAAAACCCTGTGCCTGTCCACAAGTGACTCACAATCTCGATATAAAGAAATAAAAATTAACTTCAGTATGATATCAGTTTTATTCTAGCGGTAAATATAGTTCTTTAGGAACTTAGAATTCTTGACTCTGTAAGGATCAGTTAAAGCTTCACCCAAGTGATGACATGGTCTGAACTTGGAAGAACCATGTTTTTGTCCCAGGAGAATGAAGAGAAGGGGACAATAAAGAAAAGTTTTTATTAACTGAGATTATTGAAAAAGATGAAGTTGAAAGCTGAAACTCTAACAACAAAATAGGAACCCCCCAAAAGATGCTATGCATTTATCCAATGCTCCTATCCTGAGACAAAATTAAATCAAATGAAATTGCCTAGGAGAAGTACTATGATTGACAATTTGAAAAGTGAACTTCCATCTAGTGGTTAAAAAAAAAAGGTAAAACATTCAATCCTGGACTGGCATAGAATAAGGAGTCATACAAATCTACATCAATGGGAAAAAAAAGAAAACATAGTTTGCAAAGATGGATTCATATGTTTCACATTTTCTTTTAACTCTCTTCGTACATGTGCTGAGTACCCATTATTTTCACAAATTTTAAGAATTGTAAGAATTTTTAACTTTAGTTTTTCTCTTTACTTAAAAAATAAACACACAAAAAAGTTGTTTACTTCTGCATTTCAAAGGTTAATCAGAATAAATCACAAATTTAAGCCAACTTGCCATCTTCATGTCGAAGGTATTGGTTTCCGCCTCTGTCTCTAGCTAAGGACCATGCCTCTCCTTCATCACTCTCACAGAACTCTACCATGCTGTTCTTATCCAGCTGCACCCACGCACCTTCAGAATTGGTTACCTAGCACATAACAAAAAGCACGATTGATTGGCTTGATTCTTTCAGGGTACTCAGGCTGAAAACCAGCAAAAAGTTTAAGTGTTTGAGTAGGGTAATCATTCCAAAAGTTACCATGAAATTAGTTTCTGAAATTAAGACCACAGCCTGAGGTAAGACAGAAATCAATAAAAAGTTCTGTAAAATGCTGCTTATTTATGACTTCAGTAAAAATAATAACTTTTAAGGCACAGGACAACCTCTAAATAACTTTACACATTACCCCAAAACACGTGGCGCTCTCTCTCTTTTTTTTTGTTTTGGAACCTAACATATCCCAACATAGCAAACTATTATTTAGATTGGTAGTGTCTATAATACAACTTGAAAATGACCCTGACACTGAGAAATAGCATGACACACTACATCTTCAAGCTCATCAGCTGAGGCAAATGCCACCATTAACTAAAAAGTTTTATTTGCTCAGGACTTCAGTGAGACACATAAATGAGAACAAAGAAATGAACTCTTTGTATATGTCACATCTCCATACCAATTCATAGTAAATATTTTAAAGTGCTGTTAACCCATGACATCATAGTACATTTATAATAATGAAAGGATATATGTACATACCAAACATTCATATATACAATACAAATCATTTTGTTAATATAAATACTGTTTTCAGAAGGATAATTATGAGAATAAAATTACTTAAAAAAGAAGCACAGAAAAATGATGTTAGTAGTATTTGCATTACAAGTAAGGATAAAGAACATTAACGTTTAAAAACCTGGGATGGAAATGGCAACCTTTGGAAGAAAGAGATGCTCTGGTATTATATTAAAAAGGGATAATTTAGAAGTCATGAAGCTACAAGAATCCATACCTCTCCCACTGCTTTGACTTTGTTTCCCAGAACTAACATTCCAATTGGGATACCTCTAAGGTTAGGACAGCTTCTGATGTTGTGACCGGATGGTCCCGTCTTCACTACCTTGTACATGCCTGGCCCTCCTCGCAAGAACGGCATATCTTGTTCTTGCATTGTTGCTTCCTGTGGGCAGCAGGAGTTTATATCTTTGAAAAAGTCATCAGTATTAGTTTTAGGTTCCTGAAAATTTGAATAGGAAAAAAAAAATAAACAAAATACAATCTATTACCACTTTCGACATCCTATTATTAATAGCTTTTACAGCAAGTCTTTAATACTATCAAATAAGAGAATACATATCCAAAAATAACTGAAGTATACACATTAACATGACTACCAAAGAATCTTTTAATGTTTCAATGCTGAGTAATATTTAAAAGAAGAGAAGAAAATATAGCAGAAAGAGCGAATGAACCTCTGGCTTTTGCCCACCACAATTTAAGAAATATATAGTACTTGATTTTATTTTTATTTTTTAATGAAATGTTAAACAGTAGGAAAAACAAAAATAATATACTCTGTGAACCACAACTGAATAATTTTGAATCATCATTACTGCATTGCTGTATGTTGGTACAGGTTAAAAAGTCTAAATCTTCATTTCCTTCCACTTTGTAATAATTACTTACAAATAGAGAAAACATGTGTGAAGATTCTAGAAACTTGTCTATAAACAGGATAGCAATGACAAAAAATGTGCATAAAATATAGCTACATCTTAATATTTACTAGTTAAGGATAAATATAAGAATGCTTATAAGATTTTAACAACTCATACTTCCTTAATGTAATACAAATAAAGATGTCCTGCTAGATCTGCTAGGCCAATACTAAACAATGATATATTAATGCTATTAACAGAAAAAGATGATTATACTTTTAGAGAGATTAATATCAAAGATGCATTTTTACATAAATACGATGCATTTAGATATAAAAGAATCACTTCTAAAATGAAAGAAAAGGACATGCCCTAAATTTTCTATTGAATCTGAATGAAATTGTTCCCTATGTGAATGCAATAAAGATAAATAATAACCTTCTCATATTTGCTCTTTGTGAAGGAGTAAAGTTCCACACTGGGGGCTCTTCCATTGTCATTATTACTTCTTTAAAACAGATTTAAACTGTACCTTTAAATACAGTAGTAAAGACTCTACAAATTATTTTATGTTTAAATACAACAAAAGATGACCCTAATGGGGCACTTATTTAAACAGTGCATTAAAATTAAATTAATATTTAGTAATACCATAAACATGGAATAAAAATGAAAAAACACTAATATACTATTTATGCAAGATAAAATACTACTAAATAGCTCTATCCCTCTAAGTAGTCTCATACTAAAGGGTCTTCCTTTCTATAATAAAAAATTAAAAATGAAATTCTTAAGTTAAAAAAATGTAGATTCAAGAATTCTGTGTACCTGTGACTTTAACTCAGTATATGGTCAGGGAAAATTTTTAACCCACTATTAACCTTCACATAATATTCTATTAATTTCATTGTGGTGATGAATAACTTTTAAGTGTATAAATACATACTATGGACAATATTTATTTACATTTAATATAATAATACTTGAAAAATGTAGATTTATAATCTAAAATAAACTTAAAATATGCATTGTACACACCCATGCATATATACTCATAAAAACTTACATATGAATAAAGAGTGTGCTCAAAATGAAAATGGAGGGTCAGGTCTAAACTTTAAACTGTGCTACCACACTAACAAGGTTTTCAGTAAACATTTAAAAATATCTAGTTGTGAATAACCAGTTTCAGTAAATACAGGCTATTTCATAGTTGGAAGAGGCAAGTTAGTCCTATTTACAACCAGTTTTTAAAAAATTACATGGTATGATGTCAAAAATAACAAGCAAATATTAGTAGATTTAGTGAAAAATCAATTTTACTGGTATTCACTGATATATTTAGAGCATTTAATTAAGTTATAACAGTATTTCCAAACTTTGGTCATTCAGCAGAACACAAGAGACGAGTCTTGGCAAAAACTAATAATAATTGTAAGTTGTTCAGCGAAAGGCAATATATGAGAACTTTTATTAAAATATTTAATATTTTATTGAATAAAGAAACTATACAAATTAATAACTGTTAAACAAAGTCTATCCATTTTTTTTTTATAGTGCAGAGAATGAAAAGAACTGACAGACAAATAAGTCATAGAAGTATGGTTGCCATTCTCAAGGAACCCTAATACACATGCTTTAGCCAATACAGAAATGGAAGACCGGGGGACCAGTGTAAGAAACGGATGAAGTGCACTGTAATTTTTTTTCTCTTTGCATTCCCACCCCATTCTCAGATGAATATCCAAAAAGGCATTGGTGAAAAGCTAGGGAAGAAGAGAAGAGCCATGGATTTGGGACTTTCCCATCAAAACAAGCAAGATGAGAAAGCCAGATGTGGATGTAATTATGGGAGAAGCTACTCATAAATTAAATACAGCAAATTTGAAGTCACATAAAAGTTCAAATTAAACTAATAATACATTCTTTGACATAAGCAGAGGGAAAAGGATTACCAGGGAAACTCAATTGTAGCACTTTGTGTCGATCTTTTTCAGCAAAAAGTCTTTCATTAACCTTAAGCAAAGGCTTCAAAAGATAGAAGGCAAAATTTGTTATACATGCTGAAATACCTGAATATTGTTTGACTGTTCCTTACAGTTAACTCACCTGGGGAAAAAAAGCTTTGGAAGTCCATGAAAATACGTCCAAGTCCCTGACTCCTTGGCTAGCATTAAAGATACTCTGAGCGACAAAGTTTAAGAAAGAAAAATATCAACAAAGAAAGGGAACAGGATATTATCTACAGAAGATGTGTTCACAGTAACAACATTGTTCTGTACTCTAGCACCAGCACTGTGACAGTATTTTACTACAGGGAAACTGAAGCCACCTGAGTAAACCATACAGCAAAGAAAGACTGATAAATAAGTTTTTGTCAAAAGCTCTCCATGGATATAGTGTGTCATGCCATTTACTAAAATTAAGAGCCAGACATTGATTTAAAGCTTAAGACAGTCAATGCAAGCAGGAAACCTTAAAACTCTTTTAAATGACGACGTATCTGTTCCAATACAAGCCAGATTTGTTTTATGACAGAAAACAGTCTGCTGTTTTATAAAGAAAAGGTAAATAATATAGATTGTATAGATAGTGCAACTATTATTATGAATATTAATGGCATGGAGAATCTGTGAACATTTCCACTTTTTAAAATACAAAAAACATCAAGAAGTCAAAAATCTAGGTCATTTTTCAATCTCCCTTTCTTCTCTAAATGAGGAAAAATCATTCAGAAATGTTACTGAAAGCTGTTAGCATATTTGTTAAGAAAAGTACACAGAAAAACATACAACTTGAATCTTTTCTTAAAAGACAGGCCTAGTTTTTGCTATCACCAAGTTTAGGAAATGCATAGAGCCTTTACATCTCTATGTTAAAATCTAAAAATATTCTGTTAAATAACCAACTTGCAGCAGCAGTCCTAGAAAAGTCAACATCTTCACAAAATGTCTTAATGAAAATTTAAGTGATATACATTTTACATAAAAATATGCTATTGAATATATTTGATCTGAAATTAAAATCTTCCCAGTGAGTAGCAATTACACAATTTTACTGCTTATGTAAATACTGTGATAAATGGTTATTTTGAACAAAAAAGAGGACACTCAAAATGTTAATAAAAGCTTTCAGCATCCAAAACTTCAACACAAAAGAAACAACACAATTCCCAACCAATTATAAGCCATTTTAGATAATGACAATTTAATATTCTTTAATCCTGTATTTTCCTCATGTATTTATGTATGGAAAGATGCAGATACACACCCACATACATACACATATATGCTAATTCAGAGATATAAGACATATAACAGCCAGAAAAAGGAGTTCCTAGTAATATGCCTACAAATGAATGCAAAACAAAACCAAGACCAAAAACCAAAGCCCCTTTCATATTTAAAAATGAATAGCAACTTAGGGTCCTTTCTCTTTATGTGAAGTGGAAACATGATGAAAGCATTTTAAAATGCTGTTTTTTTTGGGAAAAAGATGTCTTTACTGGTTCATTCATATATATAAGAATTTTTGAACTATGTGCTCAAAGGTTTTTCTCCTTCACAGAAAACAGTGGTGCAGACCTTTTGACATAAAACAATATTGAGATATTTTTTAGCATTTTCTATTTTTTAGCATAATTTTTTCTATATTAAAAGCAATGTAAAAAGCATCGTGAAAAGCAAGGCAGATGGAGTTAGTGATAAAGAAGCAATATGGTGATTCACAATATTTGAAGCTTGTACCTCTCTTTTATTTCCATGTGCAAACAAGTGTTTTGAGTCTGAGTACATGAATTAACAAGTGATATACTGCTAACCATTGTGATAAATTGCCAATCAAATCATTTTTGTACATGTTAATTATATGTGGATTCAAATTTGACACTTGTTTGCTTTTCTCAATTTGCAGAAAATTCCAGTAAACACTAGTTTACTACTTTTAAAATACGGTATCCAAATAAAATTACATTTATCAAATACCAAAAATGCACCAGATAGAAAGCTGGAGTTTAAACATAAAATAGACTTGCACAGTTTTCTTTAGAAAATTTAGGCAAGTTTAGTCTAAAGACATGAACATGCATGAAAATAATAATATCTCTAAAGTCTCAATTTCTAATTATTAAAATACATAAATTAGCTTTCATAGATTAATAGGAGTACCACTATATGCAAACACACACACACACACACACACACACACACACACACACACACCCCTACAATAATCTAAATCATTTTATACTCAAAGACTGTTTTAAAGGCAAAAAAGTTCTGTTAGGAAAATTAAAAATTAAAGCATACTAAAATCCTAACTAAATTAATGATCACCAAACTGCGGATAATTTTTCAAGGCACAGAAAATCAAATAAGTGAAAAATATTCATTGTGAAAATACATGACCAAACATGCCAAATGCTCACGCAAAAAAATGCTTAATAATTCTTTCACTGTGCTAGATGAGCACAGAGTTAAGAGTTGCCATTTTTAAAGAGAAAAAGATAAAATGTCTCCGAAAAATTAAACACAGCATACACAAAAACAATTAGTGTTATTTTAATTGCCTTAATTTCATTCTATTAATGGTGCATTAAGTAAATACTTAGTATTTACTAAGGTTAAATAGTAAAAACAGATTATGCATATACATACACCAATCTATTAACATAACAAAACCAAGCAATTCGGGGTATGTTAAAGCTGTGGCTACCAGGCATCATCAGGTAACCCAAGAGAATGAAATGGGACATAAAATGTGAGAAACATTTGCTAATTTTACCAATTACCCCAGGTAATGCTATCAGAGAGATTACCAAAAGATATTTTCCCTTCATCTCTCCTCCGTATGTTCCGGTCCCTAAAATTTGGAGAAATCAACCTACTTTCTGTATGTGAACATCAATCAGCATATGGAGGAAGGAAGTGGTTTGTATAAATGCCTGGAGATGTTTGGACACATGAGCTGTTTCTCCAAGAATTCAGATAATATAGTCATTATAAAGATATCTTAGAATACTTCCATCCAGGTATCATTTACTCTCCTTGATATACACTCTACCACTCAACCTTCACAATGTTGGAAGACCTCATTTTTGACAAAGTATCCAAAGAATTGGGCCTAGAAGTTTTAAATCACTAATATCTCCTATCCTAGAAGTAAACTCGTTTTCCCCCAAAAATGTAAGGTCTATTCCAGGCAGTCATATTTTCCCCAATGTATGAAACATTCTATTAGCTTACATTCTGTAGCTTCCAGATCTTTAGAATTTTAATTTAAAAATCAACATTTTATGCCTTCTGTCTTCTCAGACTGACCTACGTCACCTTCAACATGTATCACGGTACTCATCCTCATTCAACCATTAAGGTTATGAATATTCACATTTACTTAATTTGGGAGTTCTACTAAAGTGGTATGATTTTTATAGCTATATTTACTTTGTCCTTTTGTGACCATATGTCTCCTTATCTATGACTTTCTACTTGTGATTTTGAGAGAGTAGCTATCTGTTGACACTAGAAAAATAAGAATGATAAAATACATGACATCACAGGTCACAACAAAATTAAATGAGAGAAAAGTAAATGAGAAGCAGCAGCATATAGGTGATAGGAATTATTCTGAACAGTACATCATACCAAATGCCAAGCATTAAAATGTAGTATTCAACAAAGTTGAAAGCCTACCGTGCGCAAAATATAATATTTAACATTTTGGAAGAAAAGAATATGAGTAAGAAGGGATTCTTAATGAGTCCTTAACCTTAAGGAGCTTAACAAGAGAAGTAAAAGGTACACAAATACAAATGGGCTGAAGGAAAGAAAAACTAAACATTATGGGTAAGAAGTAGAGCTCTTCTACTTCGACCTGAGAAAAGAGAGGGAAACCTAATTTCCCCAGTACTTTTGTGATTCCTACCCCCAATCTTTTGCTTTGTCAGCCCTTATCAACTAGTTTTCAGTTCCCAAACACAGCAGGCCTCCATAACTTTGGACATTTGATTCTTTGTCACTTTTTCCTGACAACCTTTCTTCAAGACTTTTTCCCTCCTCACATATCACCTAGGTGAAGTCATTCTGTAACTTATTACAATGCAACTTAATTATATGAATGTGGCATGTCTGCCATATTATACAATGAGTACTCCAAGAGCAAGAACTGCACTCCCATCTTATTGATTTCATATCCCTTCCCTCCCCCTCTTCACTCAATGTTTACTTCCCATCTTAGTATTTGGTACGTTAATAAGGGCTCAATAGTCCTTAAATGAACAACCAATAAATTAGTAAATACAGCATTACTGGCAAGTACAGAGAAGACAAATGTCAACAGAAATTTTTGAGCTTGGTCAACTAGGAAAATTTAGTAAAAAAGATAGGAAAAAAATAGGAAGGGAAAGCATTCTAGACAAATGAAACAACATAAAGACTCCAAGATGTAAAATTGGACAGTGTTTTAAGAGCACAAAGTTCTAACAGAACACCAGCACCTCACAAAAAAGGGTCTGCATTCTTCATATTTATCCCTGATCTTACCATTGATCAAAAAATATTTTAAAAAATACATAGTTATATATAATATGAAAAGTCAATGCTATTTATCTGAACTAGAGCATTACTAAAGTGCTAAAACAGAGTGAAAGTCACATTTGTACTAAGTGAGGGTTACCATCAATTCTTAGCAAAGTAATGAAGTATTGTTAGGCAGGCTAACAGTTAGCTACAGTACCTGTCCGCAATAACACGAGTACAGAGCCCAACACAGGGCTCGAACCCACAAACCGCAAGATCATGACCTGAGCCAAAGTCAAACACTTAACTGACTGAGCCACCCAGGCGCCCCTAAAGCTTATTCTAAATAGGGTTACTTATGGTGATTTTTTAAATAGTTCATCAAGTATTTACTCAGTGTTCAAATTTCTAATCCTCACCCCCACCATCCCCAACAGTTTGAGTCAAGATTCAGATAAGGTCCACACATCGATGTGAATGCAAAATTATTTTAACTAGAAAAGCTCGAAGAGGTAGATGTAAAGACTGCAGAAGGCAACTTTTTGGTATTTTTGTATCTTTTTAAGTTAGTGGCATCCATCCTTGGTTATTTCTAATATTATTTTTTATCTCTCTGCATTCTCTGTCTCTCTTTACTGAGGACTGTTTTACAATTATTAGCCATAATTATAGTTGATTTATTCATAAATTGACTCAAGGAGAAAGGGAGAGTGGGTGGAAAGTG